>NC_045785.1:84215428-84525714 GCF_009873245.2 Balaenoptera musculus | reverse complement strand
TAATTTAATGTTCAATGTGTTAAACTTCCATCTAAAATATATAACTATGAAAGTTAATTTTCTTAAACATGTAAGCATAAGTAATGATTGTGACTAATTTCTCTCAAATAACTTATATGGCAATAACACATTTACAAACACCTTAAACAACAGATAAAACAGAAACAATTGCAATAATTACAAAATTTGTTATGAAACTTAAATTCATTCACATTTAAATTATAGTCTAAGAGAATCTACTCCATAGAGTTACTTTAATTAGTCCTGATTTCTGCACCATTTGGCATACCTTCCTAGGTTATTTTAATACTTCTTTTGATGTTTTCCTGTGGTTTCAGAAAGTATTGCATTCATTCTTTCTGGAAATTTTTTTGAACTTTACAGATTCCCCTTCCCCTCAGAACAGCAGATTTTGCAGGACCTGGATTATCAATCAGTTCCTAAGGATCTTCTCTGACCCTACAATTCAAGGGAATTAAACTCTAGTGATATATTATTTGGCTAAGTCCCTTTAATACATTTGTTTGTTAAACATTTGGACTTCTCTCTCTCCCTTCCCCTCTCCCTCTCTGTTATATATTTTCATTTCTGTAAGCTGTTGTCTTTCCAATAAATTAAGTTTCAAATAGCCTGCAATACTTAACTCATTGAAATGTCTTTGCAGTACAGTAACCCGTTCTGACATCATAAATTTCTCGTTAGTATTTCATTCTAACTCAAAAGGCCATCTAGAGTTTTCATCTCCTAGGAGATAAGGGACTGAGGCTGAAATATTAGCGCTCCTCTTTAGTTCTTTGGCTAACTAATCATTTTTAAATGCTGTGGAAACTTCTTTCCACTTTGCTTTTCTCTGTAGCCACATGTTAAGAATAATTAGAGCTGCTTTATCTCTGGTTGTTATGAGTGACCATCAGTGTTCATCAAAACTGTCTGTTCTGGTATACAGCTATATTTTCCAGGATGACTTGAATTACATGCAGAGAAACTTTATAAAGATATAATTTTTAAAAACTCAAAACAATACATCACCAACTTCTTATTAACATCCTTAAAAACTATACACTTCTTATTGGTTTTCACCCTTCATTATTGCTACAGTCATCTTTGAAACACTGTCTTCACTTGAATTCCAGGATAATACTTTCATGATTCTTCCTGACCATCTTTCTTAATCTCCTCTACTAGTTTCTTCCTCCTTTCTGCCTCATTTCACATGTCCCGAGGTACATGTTCATACACACACACACATACACACACACACACACACACATAACTAACAAATTTGTATCATCAGCTCAGTCCTCCCAGACCTCTGGCCTCATGTTTCCACTGCCTATTCTGCATCTCTTTAATGCCTCAAACTGCATATGCTCAACACCGTGCTTCTGGTCTTCCTCCCTACACCTGCTTCTCTCACATTCCTTCCCAACCCCATAAATGCCAGCTCCATTCTTCCTGTTCTTCAAACCACAATTATGACACTACCCTTGACACTTTTCTCACATACCCCACATCAAATCCTCTAGAAAATCTCATTAGTGTTGACTTGGAAATATATTGGGATCTGACCACCTTTTGAGTCAACATGATCTCTCTCTCAGATGACTACCTAGCCTCCCAGGTGGTACCTAACTTCTGCTCTTGCCCCACCTGCAGTCCATTGCCCACACAGCTGCAAGTGGCTGCCCATTTCATTCAGGGAAGATGTAAACTCTCTCCACTGACCTACAAAGCTCTACACAAGTGTACTTTCTGGACATCTGACCTCATCTCCAACATTCTTTCCTCTGCCTAGACCATAACCTCCTGGTTAACTGCCTCTTTTCTGCAACTTCTCCTCTCTGGAATTTCTTAGCCTCTTTCTCTGATTTATTTCTCTCTCTAGTACTCATCACCACTGACATACAATATTTTGCTTATTTATTTGTTTATCCTAGTTGCTTGTCTTTCTCTCTCCACTAGAATGCAAGCTCTAGTGACTGTCCCATAGTAGGCACTCAATAAATACAGGTTGGATAAATACAATAAATAAATACCAGGACTGGATTTAAATACATGGCATTTAAATTTGAATACCAATAAGACTGCCTGGCCTTTCACAAATTCAATTTGTTCAAATTAACTGTGGTATTACTATAATTTTTATTATGTAATCAAACTATTTCAACATGGTCATCTGGAGTTCCTTTCAACTTTGCTTTTGTCCTTTAAAACATTGTTTCTGTTACCCTTGAAAACATTCTCAAAGAATGGCAAAAACAAAATATCCAGGTACATTATAATTTTTTCCTGATCTGAGGCATGGAAGTAGTTCCCCTCCAAGCAGTCCTGGTGTTTTGTGCTGGAGAATGGTATTAGAGACCAAAATCTTGATCTTAGGGGTGCCCTTAAAAATTGTCAATGGTAAATTCTAGTACTACTGCTACTTCTGCTATTGGGAAACTTTAGTAGTGTTAAACTTTAAAAAAAAAAAAAAAGTCATTTTAAGGTCAGGGCATCACACTGATGTTTCTAATTTAACTGATTAGATTGCTTACTCTACTTTTCTTTGTATGTGATTTATTTCATTGTCCACTAAGACTTTTTCTAATTTTGACCATTTTAGTATCTCTAGAATCTAGTCCAGTGACAAACAGTAAATGTTCAGTAAATGATAAGTTAATGTTTTTTTTTTGTTTTTTTGTTTTTTAATTAATTAATTCATTTATTTATTTATGGCTGTGTTGGGTCTTCGTTTCTGTGCGAGGGCTTTTCTCTAGTTGCGGCAAGCGGGGCCCACTCTTCATCGCGGTGCGCGGGCCTTTCACTGTCGCGGCCTCTCTTGTTGCGGAGCACAGGCTCCAGATGCGCAGGCTCAGTAGTTGTGGCTCACGGGCTTAGTTGCTCTGTGGCATGTGGGATCTATCCCAGACCAGGGCTCGAACCCGCGTCGCCTGAATTGGCAGGCAGATTCTCAACCACTGCGCCGCCAGGGAAGCCCTAATTAATGTTTCGAATGTGTCATTGTGACCAAGTGTACACTCACATGCTCTGTTTCTGACCTAAGCTTCTTAAGCTAGTTTGGGAGGACAGATCAGAAAGCAAATTCGGAAGACCAAGTATGCCCTAACATTTCTTTTTGTCTACCATGCTACCTTATTTTCTTTCCCCCACACAGTAGTGATGGGGCCTCTAACAGAACAGATTCTATGCATTGCATATTATCCACTTGTATTAACATTTTATTCAATATCAAGTCTTTCTCCAAGGAATTCAAAGTGCTTCACACAGATTAGGAATGGTGACAAGTCACTTGTAAATAAATAATAATGCTTTGAAATAACATAGTACTCATCATCATTGGAGCCCAAAGCACTTCATATGATTAATCTTATTTATCCTCACTGTGTTCCTGCGAGAAAAGCAGATATTATTTCCACTTCGCAGATAAAAACCATCACAAATTGGTCATGAAGTACGTCAGAGGCAATGCTAGACAAAGAGTGAAAGAACAGTGCCTGGGGGGAAGATTTTCTTCTCTTTGACCAACATGCTGTCAGTAAGACCATCCTTTTCTGCATAGAGTTTAGTGGAATTGTCCTTCCAAAGAACCAGAAAAGTAGCCTTACCAATGACATAGTCATCCAGTTATCATTTACCTAGTGTAGTAACAATAGTGTAATACCCCTCTGAGTAAGGTCCCTGCACTGGAGACTGTACAGGTCTTGCAGATTCTTGGTACAGAGACCTAGGAAAGTGTTAAGCTAACTTGCAGGTGATAATGACCAGCAATTTCATCTATAGTTAATTCCCAACTTTTCTACTCTTTTTCTCTGTTGGTTTTTTTTTTTTTTCTCCATTATGCTTCTAAGTATTTGTAAACATTTCATCCTGGTTTTTACCAAATGCCACATAACCCTTTCGAAAAATGAAAACTTCAGACAACGCTTAAAATATGTGTGCGTGACGGAAAATATTTTATTTTTATATTTCCTTTACTTAGACTTCTTTTCACGACTCTGACTAGACCTTCCCACCTGCAAACCTGAGATGGTTAAAGTCAGCATAGCAGTTCCGCAGACAGTGGGGGGCCTCAGAGGGCAGCAACAAGGGAGCCCTGTCCCAACCTGCAGGTGAAGGGATTTTGATCCTTGTTATTAGGGGTCTCTAAGAGTATCACTGACTTTGCTAGTCACCCCTGGAATTGAAATATAGTACAATGGGAAACATTTATTCAATACCTACTTGAAGTGTTTACTTTGTTCTTTAACACTGAATAGCCTTCTTTCTGTCTCCAGATTAACTACCACTAGGAGAGTGATAGAATTATTCTGCGAGAAATAAATGGTTTACTGATGAGGCATGAGGCCCAACTGTTCCCAGAATGTGTTCTCCAGAGAATTCCAAATGGGGTGTGTGTGCGCGTACGTGTGTGTGTCCATGAACTCCCTAGGAAGTCCTATGTGTATTAGTCAGAGTTTTTCAGAGAAATGGAACTAATAGGATGTCAATAGATAGACAGATAGATAGAGGAATAGACACACACACAGATCGATCTATCTATCTATCTATCTATCTATCTATCTATCTATCTATCTATCTATCTATCTATCGATGTATTAATACTTTAAGGAATTGGCTCATACAGTCGTGGCACATGGCAGGTCCAAAATCCACTGGCTGAAAATTCCTGCAGGAGTTAATGTTGCAGTTTTGAATCTGAAGGTAGTCTGGAGGTAAAATTTCTTCCTCTTCAGAGGACCTCAGTCTCCTCTTAAGGCTTCCAACTGATTGGATGAGGTCCACCACATTATGGAGAGTAATCTGTTTTACTCAGAGTCTCCTGATTTAAATATGAATCACTTCTAAAAAATACCTTCACAGCAACTTGTAGGCTACATGTTTGATGAAACAGGTGGTACCATAGCCTAGCTAAGTTAGCAAATACAATTAACCATCACATTTGGTATATTTAAGAAAATTCATGAAACTACTGAAAAATGTCAAATTTAGGGTACATGGCCTTTCTTTGAGAGGTAAGAGTCCGGAGTTTTCATTAGATTGTCAAGGGCTTTCTTTTTTTCCCAAAACATGTTAAGAAATGTTGTATTAAAAGCAGTTTACAAAATGTAAAGGAACATTGCAATAAAGTGCCATTTATTGAAAGCCTACTATGTGCCAGATATTTTAATACCTGATGTGTGTATCTAATTAATCCTCACAGCAGCACTGTTTATTGAATGTCAACAACTAACAAGTGACAATGAGAACTAAACCTAATACCAAGGTCCTATTCATAATACACACACTACCTCACTTTTTGCTGCTAGCCAGAACACAATTGCCTGTTATTGAGAGCCAGCTCCATTTCCTTCCTCTTTTATTTCTCTTTGACATTTACAAAACAAGTGTTTTACATTTTCTAACTAAGCCTAATGCCAAAGCTTCACTTTCAAAAGCTGAAATTACCATAGGTACTCCCACTAGTGTCAACAAATATTTTATCAAATGATCCTTGAATTGAAACAAGGGTGACAGGTCAAAGTGCACTGGGCTGAAATATTGTGTCATCACCAATAACCCCTATGCTGCTAGCATCCCTGGGGAGACAACTGCACCCTCACTGGCTGCTGATGCAGCTTAGAAACTGCACCATGCAACAGGTATTTGCCTTTGGAGGATGTAAACCTAATGAGGTGGTGCAATCGTGTGGGTGGAAGTACTCTAATTTGTATTTTCCCAGAAAAGACTGTCATTGATGGAAGCCTCAAGGGAATAAGGTTTAGGATGGATAGTGCCTTTTTCCCACAGGAAATCCAGAATTCTCCTAATACATGATGTTGAACAAAAATTCTACTTGATTGACATTTTGTCTGTGCTCACCTATCTTCCTTAAAGTTATCGCCACCCACTAGAATGATTGGCCTCATCCATCAAATGGGCAAGGCACTACCTATGGAGATGGTTTGAAAGCAGAAGGAAGACTACCGATAGATGAATAGCTGCATCCGTTAATGGCTAACGTTCCAAAACATAACAATATATATCTCTGTGTTTAGACAGTTATTATTATACATACAAGATGCAAACATTCCTAGACAGAATACTCAGACACATTAAACAAAATAGTTTTTCATCTAATTTCCTCTGTGAGAGTGAAGACGTAGGAAAATGAGTTTGAATATTAGAGAAGGGGAGGGGAGCCCGAGAAACAGAAAGTGATTTGTAGGAGGAGAAACATTACAGAAATGGGAGAGAAAGTTAAAATCAGATTTCCTAACTTAAACTAGAATCACAAGTAAACATGTCAACTTTGGTGACTAAATTTAGGACATTTTTTGATAAGCAAACACAGCGAAGTGTTGGGGAAGAAAAAAGATTCCTCTACCCTTCTAGGTTCTCTGGCTGGTCTAATAATCAAATTGACATAAGACAAATTGACAGGAGAAAAACAAATTTAATTATGTACTTACGAGGGTCCCACAAAGACAATGAGACCCAAGGACAAGTAGGGCAGTTGAGACTGGCAGCTACAAACTGGCACTTGCCATCTACCTCTACAAGGATTAAATTATGAGCTACTGCAGCTGCTGACCTTCAACACCCCCTGAAAGGAGTTCAGGGTAGAGATCAGGAACGAGGCCCTCTGTGCTCTGGGGAAAACTGGCAGAACAGGTCTTCAGATAGATATTTTCAGGAGAAAATTTTATGAGCTCAATTCTTGCATCTCTTCATATCTAGAAAAGCACTAAAATCCGTCATGGTGACATCTGCTCTTCGTGACTAGCAGCAACTTTCTGCAAAAAATATGTGCTTGACTACATGTACTCCCTCTTCACCAAAATCATATCTATACGGACCTTCCTCCCTAACTCTTTGAAGCAGTTTCTCAGAGCTATCTGAAATGCTGCCTCCCAGGCTATAGTCCTCATTTTTGCCTCAAATACAACTTAACTCACACCTCTCACATTGTGCATTTTGTTTTCAGTCGATAAGACTTATGTGCCATTCTGAACTAAGGAATGGGATAGGG
Organism: Balaenoptera musculus; assembly: GCF_009873245.2. NCBI lineage: Eukaryota > Metazoa > Chordata > Mammalia > Artiodactyla > Balaenopteridae > Balaenoptera > Balaenoptera musculus. Next base: position 84,518,702 of record NC_045785.1, on the reverse strand, counting down.
GCCTGGGGCTTCAAATGGGAGGAGGATGATTCATTGGACAATAAGAAGAGCAGGTGCTTAGTAATGAGATGTTTGTTCTGTCATCCAGATAGTTCATTCAAGCAAAAAGTTCTCTCTCTTTCTGGGCCGGACCCCTTACCTAAATTCTTTCAGTAATTAAGGGAGGAGTAAAAGTTTTTCATAAGTCATCTGGGTCTCGATTGCTCTCAGCTCAAAATAGTCCATATGCCAAAGTCGCACGTTTTGGGGAGGCTCATTCTGAACCCCTTCAGAAGTTCACCCTATTGCTGCTTAATGCCCTGCATAATATTGATATTACACAGACATCTTTCTTTGAGACTCTTCTATAAGATTTGGCTAGTGGAGTACTTAATTCTGTTTCCTCATTTAGGCAAATTTCCCTTTGGCTTTAAAACATATTTTAATTGGATACCATCTAGTTATTGTTCATATTTTACATTACTAATCTGTCTTTAAGGATTCTTATTAGTGGCCATTTTTGCCTTTTTGCTGGAATGTTAGTTATTTTATTTGTTTATTCTAAGTTATTGCATTTGCAGTTGGTGGTGATGGTGGTTCATGTTATACAAAATGTTGTTGTCAAAGAGAGCCTTTCCTACAAAATGAATTTGTAATAAAATGCTTGGTAATTCCGTACCAAATTGACTCTGACTTGACCAGCTTACACACCCAAAAGCCAGCAGATGAGATGCAAGCCATCTTTATCCTAATTTCATGAGAGCTATGAAAAGAAAAATGTGCTTTTAAACAAAAGAAATAAGATATTAGAATCAGCCTGAGTTCTCACTTTTCCTAGCAAAATTTATTTCTAGGGGGAAAAAAAGACTTTCTTAAACTTGGAAGCCTCAATAGAGTTTGGTGTTACCAAGCTGAATAGACAAATAGAAATCCTATAAAGAAAGAATCATTCAAGACAATATAACACATCAGTACAAAGTGTCAGTACTAGAGCAGAACTAAAGAAAAGGTAAAAATAAGCACTCTGCGTTTTTTGTACCGTCACGCTTTTCCCCTATTCTTTATTTGCTATTCCGTCTTCCTTCATTCATGGTAGCTCAACTTCCCCTACTTTACACACCCAAAGTCTCTTTGTGAAATCAAACCACCACAGGAAAAGATCTGATTATACCATTTAATATTTTCATGAGAAATTAATTTAGTCTATGAAGTTTTACCTCTAAATTGCATAACAGAAAAAATTTACCAGCAGCTGAAGAAACTCATCCCATCATGACAGTGTGTACAAAAAAAATCTGTCTTACTTTCTACCCTAGCAAAAAACATAACCTGTAATTTCCCACCTCTGTGCCATTCTTCATGTTCATCCCTTTACCTGGAATGACTTTGCGCTTATTCATCCTTCAAAGTCTGAGTCAAATTTACATCTCCTATGAAGCTTTCCTGGCTGCAAATATTCTCTCTCTGGATTCCCTTTGCAACTTACTTATCCTTGCTCATAATCCATCACTTTCTAGTTTGTCTTGAAATTAATTATGCCCATGTCTTATAACCCTCTAATAAACTAAAGTTCTTGATGAGATTATCATGTATAATTTAAAAACTCTTGCAGTGCCAGCAGAGTACAAAGCACACAGTAGGGGTTTAATAAATGCTTGCTGAATAAATGAATTAAAATGAATATGAATTCCATTATACAAGTTAAGTGACAGTATAGTTTCAAGGAGTATTAACTGATTCTTTGCGCCAGTATTTTTTGATCAAATGTGAAAATATGTGTTTCAGTCTCTAACAAATTATTTCTAGAACCCAGAGACAAGACTTTACTGATTTTAATTTAAAATAAAACTCAGTCTTGATATACTGTCAACATATACAGCAGTGAAGTTAGATTCAAATTATATAATTTTTGTAGTTTCTGGATTTCCATTCCTCAAGAAATGTGATGTTATGTTAAATAAAGTATAATAAAATGTTGTGAATAACATGAAGAAAATTATAATTCAGCATATAATTAATAAAAGTAAAGAAGAATAAGAGAAGTTCAGATAGAAACTATTAAACTTGTCTATGAACCAGCAGAACAATCCGCGCCTGTTACCAAAAGTAAATCACACACTTTCTGAGCCGTCAGTGTTTTTGTATCTAGAGCCCAGCATTAGGGAACTGCTGAGATATAAGAAAAGTGATAGGACGTAAACCCTTCTCATGATTTAAGATATGTCAAAAGATGTAGTTACCTTCAAAAGAAATAAAGCCTACCATCACCAACATTTGCTGAAACCAGCTTATAATTGCTTGTAGGGTCTGGGGGGTTGCTAAAGGTTGCAGCTATCTCCCCAGCTACTGTTTTCCACTATTCATTTTAAAGAGGCTTGTACCCCTTCATGCCTCGGGATCTCCAAAGTAGTTCCTGTTTCATTCCCAGCTGATAGAAACCTTGATTCTGCTCCTCAGTTTGTCTTCTGCCTGTCAGAAGGAAACTTCCACCAGTTTGCTATGGATTTTCCTACGTGGCCTTCATTTTCAGGCTTTTTCTTCATCATACATGGTTGCAAGTTTGCCCCAAGCAAAGCCACAGGTGAGGCTGAGTTTTGATTCAGCCCAAGTCTAATTTCTCCCCGACAGAAGATGTCTAGATAATGCTTCCCAGCAGAGAAAGGCACAGATGTCATCTGGTTAATGGCAGAACCTGCTCTACTCAACTCCAATTGCATCACTTATGCTAACCTGCTACAGTCCCTCTCTGGAAGAGGCCCCTCCTCACCTAAGGGGGATGTGCAGTTTGGTCAGAGAGATGAAGCAATCACCTCCTTTTCTTCTGATGAAGTATTTAAGATGACCTTGGTATAATCGGCAAATAAATTATTAACTCTTCTAATGGCCAAAATTGTCCAGACAAGCTTAAGTAGCAATAAATTTTATAAATTATTACAGGGCAGAAAGGGCTCCAGAGTGACTCTAGTCGTTAGCAGCCCAGGGAAAATCCTATAAAACTCTGCTTCCTTCTGTCCAGGCAAGGCAGATTGGTTCACATAAAGTTGAGTTATCAAATCTTCCATTCACTCATCTGCTCTCAGAAGCATACAAGTCATAAACTATTACATATATTCTGCAGAAAAATTGATGGTGGGCACTCTCCATTAAAAGGTTAAAAAATTTGGTGCTTTGTTTTCTTCATACACAAATGGCCAGCTGACATTCATTTGGTTTTCATTTTCAGAATAAAACAGTAATTTCTGGTGTGACCTAAATGCACCACAAAATACAGTATTCATGACACACATATATTCTTAGAGGAAAATATTTGATTCTTTTCAATAAAGAAGACTACATTAAAAGACCTATGGCTTCACAAGATATTATTTAGCCATTGTGCCTTTGCACCTAAGACAGTTTCACATTGCATTTCCTTTTTGGTTTAAGTGTTCACTTTTTGTCAAAAGCCTTTGCTAATATACCTGGGAGAGGAAAAATGGAGAATCAAAACCACTTTGGCTTCTACACATGATCCTTCTGAATTTCCTTTTATGAATCACTTCGGTTTCTTTTAGCAAAAGCAAATTTGCTAACTATCAAGTATTCTCCAAGCCAGAGCATCATGCAAAACACAATTCCTGATGGTTCAATTACTTGATCATTGATACTAGTGAGCCTTATGTGTTCCACTCTCATGAGATGGAAAGTTGTTATTAAGGAATAATACACGAAGTTCAAGGTAGCTTAGGACCCACCAGAGAGTATAATGAATACTTCCCAAGGCCTGAGAAGCAGCTACTTTACTCTGACTAAAACAAATGCCATCACAGAAATGACTCTTAGAAAACCGGTGAGCTTTCAAAGACTCTCTCTTTAAAGGTAGAGAAATCTCCAGTTCCTGGGAAATAGTGACAGAGTAATATGCAGAGAAGTGCATGACTGGCACAATCAGCACTTGCCTCAACAATTTCTGGATTGTTTATACCTTCTGCTATGTTGGCTTCAAATTTGTATTTTCCATCATGCACCAACAGATATCGACCAGAGAGTGTGGGCTGCTACAGTGGGCAGCAGTGCTATGGAATACCACACATTGAGGAAAGAGACACTTGAGTCTCTCTCAATCAATAATCTGAGAGGAGGCATTGCCAGATATTAGTTTTAAACAAAGTTTCTATCTTCAATGAAGAGGGATGAATAAAAATGAAAAGACGGTTAGGGGGAGGCAAGAACCTATTTTTACTCATTTTCTTTGTTTCCTCTACACGGCACAAAAAATGCCTTCTTAAAAATCATATTCTTTGGGGCTTCCCTGGTGGTGCAGTGGTTGAGAATCTGCCTGCCAATGCAGGGGACACGGGTTCGAGCCCTGGTCTAGGAAGATCCCACATGCCGCGGAGCAACAGGGCCCGTGAGCCACAAGTACTGAGCCTGCGCGTCTGGAGCCTGTGCTCCGCAACAGGAGAGGCCACGACAGTGAGAGGCCCGCGCACCGCGATGAAGAGTGGCCCCCGCTTGCCGCAACTAGAAGGAAGCCCTCGCACAGAAACGAAGACCCAACACAGCCATAAATAAAGAAGAGGCTGAATGTTTAAAAAAAATAATAATCATATTCTTTGACTGCTGAATAAAATCCATCCTAGGGTCATGCAGATACATCATTACCTGGTCCCTCTGTACCTTTCAACCTCAACTCCTGACCCTTTTTCCCGCTCAGTTCTTTTCACCCCCTCAAGATCTAGCAACGCCCCGTCTCTATTCTCCGTTGCCATACTTTTGAATGCTCCCATGCCTTTGAAGATGCGGCTGTTGCTCTCTTAGGGAACGCTTGTCTACCACGTTCTAGCCCGAAAAACTCCTCCTACTACTTTAGGATCCAGTGCAGATGCCCCTTTCCCCTTCCTGAGCTCTGGGAAGTCTTAGGCACCTCTTTTGGATCTCCAGAGCACTGTGTACATTCTTCTTTCACAGCAGCCATTCCATTAAATTGGAATTATAAGTTTAAAAATCTCTCTCTTCTGTTGACCCAGGAATTTCTCAAGGGTAGTATCGTACGTTCATAAAGCATAATAAAATTCCTCACACATGGAAGGTGCTCAATTCATGTACCGATATGAACTAACGAATGACAGTGGTTGACTCGTGTCTTCTACTCTGACCACTGTTTGTGTGAAAGTTTTGTGCATCAAATTCTCCAAGCTATACCAGCATCAAGAAATATCATGGGGGGCTTCCCTGGTGGCGCAGTGGTTGAGAATCTGCCTGCCAATGCAGGGCACACGGGTTCGAGTCCTGGTCTGGGAAGATCCCACATGCCACGGAGCAACTGGGCCCGTGAGCCACAATTACTGAGCCTGCACGTCTGGAGCCTGTGCTCCGCAACAAGAGAGGCCGCGATAGTGAGAGGCCCGCGCATCGCGATGAAGAGTGGCCCCCACTTGCCACAACTAGAGAAAGCCCTCGCACAGAAACGAAGACCCAACACAGCCATAAATAAAATAAATAAATAAAATTTGAAAAAAGAAAATGCTCCCTATAAAAAAAAAAAAAAAAAAAAAGAAATATCATGGGTGAAAATAATCTAAGATTTATCAAAGATGAATCATGCAGAAATATACAGTTACTGAAGCCAGGTTTTTCTCCTGTCCTTGAAATATTCCTGTTAAATCCTCCAAGTTTTTCCTTTCTCCAAAAATGCATTTGCGTTATCAATATGATTGTAAATTATTTTGCCTTTTTGTTCTTTTCTACAAATAATCAGTACAAGTTAACTGCTACCATTCTTCCTCAATGCAAAAACAAAGCAAAAAATGTGGTGATGATTACCAAATGCTTGATTAGTTCTGTCTTTGCAGACGTAGGCTATACCTAGGAAGAATCTGGACAATTGAAATTGTGCTTGTAAGGATGGCCTGGCCTGACCTTTCATTTCCTTGACATCTTCTCTAATATCTCAATTCTCCATCCTAACTCAACCACCTTTTCAATCATGGTGTAGGTGTATGTATTAGTGATGCCCAGTGTAGGGTTTGACCATGGGCTTTTGTATCACCAATCAGGGCACCTATTCCATAATTTAAATTCTAGCAATTCTAACCACACTCCAGCTACCACCTCCTGTGTTTCCAGCTTTACCTCTTTCATATATGTACTCCCGCATTCATTGCTTTCACTGGAACTGCCATCAATATACCCTACTTTTTCACTGTCTCTTACCACCTTCTGACTACCAGTATTTGCTTCTCTCCTTCATACTCATCTACAAAAAATCCAAAACTTAGTAAAATGAAGCTCTTTGCCAACTCTGAGCATATATTAGGGTTAGCTGAATATTAGTGAGAAAACCCCCCAGAATTATATTGTCTATTCTCATTTAAAATTCATGACCATCAACCTCAAGTGAGTTTTTAGCACTACCTGGCAATCCCACTACGTTATAGTTTTTTCACTCTCCTCCTAAGTAAGCAGCAACTCCATTTTCTAGTTACTCAGGCCAAAACCTCACTGTCATCTTTGATTATCTTTTCTCCCACAGCCTATATTCAATCCATCAGCAAATTTTATCACCTCTACTTTTCATATATATCCAACATCCAACCAATTCTCACCACATCTATTGCTACCACTCTCATCTGGCTTGAACCACCATCATCTCTTGCCTGGATTATTCCAGTAGTCTAACAGGATTCCTTTTCTCTACCCTTGACCTTTCTACAAACTATTCTTAAAATATCCAGAGAGTGAGCCTCTTAAACTGAGTGAGATCCAGAAGCAGATTCATTGTGAAACTAATGAAGCTTTAGCTTCAAGGTCCCTCCCCTGCCACAGGTCCCTTCCAAGACCCTGAGAGGGGTCCAAGTTTAAGCAATGTGGTCACTTGGTCATGAGTTTTTATGACATTTCCAAAAATAAGATTACTAAGTACTTTTTTTTTTAAGTGGGTCCTCAAATATATATAATCTGAAATTGAGTCCCTGCAAAAACTGAATCAGGTCATATTCGTTTTGTCAGATCATCTCCTTCTTCTGCTCAAAAACCTCTAATGGCTTTCCATCTCATTCAGAGTAAAAAAGTCATAACAAAGGCTAAAAAAGCCTCCATGCCTCTCCAACTCATTTCCTTTCACTGAATCCAGCTCCCCAGGCCTCCGCGTCATTTCCGGAATCTCCTAGTGAACGTATACATCAGAGCCTTTCCACGCGTTGTTCCCTCTGCCTGGAAGACTCCTCCCTGAGCAAGCCTCATGGATATCTCCCTTTCTCCTCAAAGTCTCTCTGCTCAGATGTCACATTTGTTAAAAGAGAGAACTTCACTCATCAAACTTTATTTTACTCCTCTTCCCCACCCATCCATGACACTCTCTCTTTCTGTTAACTTTTAAAATCTTTCCTTAAAGCACTTGCCACTTTCTGTTTGGTTAGTTTTTCCCCAACCAGAACATTTGCTATGTGTTCTCATTATTAGAACATGAGCTCCATGAGGTAAGAAAATATACTTGCACATATCTCTGTTTCCTCAGTGCTTAGAACAACATTTGGAAGACAACTGGAGATCAAATATTTGTTGAAAGATTCTTAAATAAAAGTTGGAAGACTGTTGGAAAACTGATCTTCGGATTCATTCCTTAAACAGATACATATCAAGTGCTCAGCCACTAAGGAGAAAATAGTGAACAAAACAGGCAGTGTCCCTCCCTGTGGTACAAGCATTCTTAAAGATGGTGAACTATGAATGACCCAGCTATACCTAAGGCCTTAAATGCTTGTGGATTATTCTGATAATGAAATAATGAATTTTCACAATTTGATACTCTTCATTTCCACCAAAACCCTGGTAGGATTCATTATTTGTACTACATTTTGATATTTTAGGGAGAAGATTTTTGTACTTATATTAGCCAAGCTTTAAGAGTGTAAGCATATTTAAAATAATCACACTTTGTTTCTCAATGACTAAAATGAGAAGAATCTTTGTACCCCTCTATGGAACACATCTTAAGAAGCATGTAATTTATTCATTATTTAATGGGAAAGTATTTTTTTTCAAAACAGACTTGTAGAAAAGTATGTGTGTTATCTTGTATTTTGTGGCAAATATAATGCTATTATGAACCTTTTAATAGAGTTTATTTTGCTTCTATATTTTCTATATCAAACATGCAAATTCATTAGTTTGACTTCTAAGTCTACTGTCTTCACCATTACACTTCATTGTAGTCTTATGCAAATATAAGTGAGTTAGCCTATAAATAGAAGTGAAACACATATAAATATTAATGCAAACACTAATCAGAAGAAACAAGGAGTAGCTATATTAATGCCAGAAAAAGTAAACTTCAGAACCAGGGACAAAGAAGAACATTTTATAAGGTTAAATAGAATAACTCATCAAGAAGACATTAATGTCTTAAATGAGTATGCACCTAATAGCAGAGCTTAAAAATATACAAAATAGAGGCTAATAAAACTAAAAGACAAATCCACAGTTATAATTATCTCGGTAATAAACTTGGGAAGCACTGTCAACCAACATGATCTATTGATATTTATAGAACATCTCCACCTAACTATAGTAGAATATACATTCCTTCAAGTGTGCATGGAACATTCACCAATATAGAACACATTCTGAATCAATGAAAATAAATCTTACTAAAAATAAAAGGAGTAAAATAATACAAACTCTGTCCTCGTAACACAAACATTTAGAAATTAAAAAACACTCTTTCAAGTAACCCAAGATTCAAAGAAAAAAATCATAAGGAAACTTGAAAAATATTTTTAACTGAATGAAAATGAAAACAATGTAACAAAAATTTTAGGGTACAAATGAAGCAATGATTAGAGGAAAATATTAAAGTATTACAATTCTTATAAGAGAAAGGAAGAAAGTTCTCAAACAGTGATCTAAGTTTCCACCTTAAGAAAGAAGCAAACAGAAAATTAACCCAAAGTGAGCAGAAAGACAAAATAATAAACCTAAGAGCAGACCTCCAAGAAATTGAATGCAAAAAAAGCATTGAGAATAATCTATACAATTGAAAGACAGTTCTTCAACAAGATAAATAAAATTCATAAACCACTAGCTAGAATGATCATGAGAAAAAAAAAAAGAAGAGACAAATTACCAATATCAGGAGTAAATGAGAGGGGGAGAATCACTCTAGAAATTACAAACATTGAAACTTAATGAGGAAGTATAAATATTTTATTTCAATAAATTTGATAACTTGGATGAAATAGACCAATTTCTTGAATGACAAATTACCAAAGCTGACTTAGAAAGAAACTGATAACCTAAATAACCCATATCTATTAATTAACTTAAATTAAAATTAAAGTTTTAATAATTAAAAACTTTCTAAATACACACACACACACACACACACACACACACACATATTCAAACTCAAGCTCTAGGTCAAGAGGGATTTACTGGCAAATTCTATTAAACACTTAAATATAGATCAATATCTCTTTTAATATTCTTAACATAGATGTAAAAATCATAAACAAAATATTAGCAATTTAAATCCAGTAATATGTAAAATGAAAAATACATCATGAACAAGTAAGTTTGGTTCATGTATGTAATTTGTATAATTTATGTCATTCAAGAAATTGATATATTTCATTTAAATTATCATATTTATTGAAGTAAGATGTTTATAATATTTCCTCATTAAGCTTTCAGTGTTTGTAAGTTCTATACTGATGCCCTTTCCCTCTTTCCACCATGGCTGGTAATGGATGTTAACTAGACTTATTTTAATGATCATTTTGCAATATATACAAATATCAGATCATTATGTTTGTTGTACACCTGAAGCTAATGTAATGTTGTATGTCAATTGTATCTCAATTAAAAAAAAAAAATCAATGTAATTCACCACACAAACAGACCAAAGCATAAAAAGCATATGATCATTTTAATAAATGCAGAAAAGCAACTGATAATTTTACAATATATTCATAAATTAAAAAAAAAATCCTCAACAAACCTGAAGGAGACTTCTAGACCTCATGAAGGACGTCTGTGCAAAATGTACATCTCACATTATACTTCTTGTAAAAGATTGAGAACATGGTAAAAATGTCTGTTCTTACCACTTCCATTAAAAATTGTATTGGAATCAAAGCCATGCAAAGAGCCAAGAAAAATAAATATAAAGCATACATATTTACAAAAGGAGTGAAACTGTTTCTATTTGCAGCTAACTGCTTGTCTATATAGAAAATCACAGGGAAAAGCTACTTGAACTATAAAGGGAGTTAAGTAAGCTCACAGGACACAGGGCCATATGCAAAAGTTCATTGTATTTGGTCTATATATAGACCAAAAAAAAAAAAAAATTGAACCTTAAAAGTCTTTAAAGATTTAAGAAGCAGCAAAGCCAAGAACTACTTAGGATTGACTTAAAATACATTCAAGACCTGTACAATGAAAACTAAAAAATAATGCTTAGAGAAATTAAAGACAATATAAAGGAATAGAGAAATTGATGGATTACATTAGTGGATCAGAAGACATTGTTAAGAAGGCAATTTTTCCTAATTGATCTATAGATTCAATGCAGTCCCAATCAAAGTCATATCACAATCATGATATTATATAGAAATTGATGAGTTAATTCTAAAATGTATTACTTGGTAAAGGACTAGACCAGCCAAAACCATTTTGAGAAAGAAAATAAACTTGGAAGACTGATTTTATTTTATTTTTAAAAATTTATTTATTTTATTTATTTTTTGCTGCATTGGGTCTTCATTGCTGTGCACGGACTTTCTCTAGTTGTGGCGAGAGGGGGCTACTCTTCGTAGCAGTGCACAGGCTTCTCATTGTGAAGGCTTCTCTTGTTGAAGAGCACAGGCTCTAGGTGCACGGGGCTTCAGTAGTTGTGGCGCATGGGCTCAGTAGTTGTGGCGCACGGGCTTAGTTGCTCTGCAGCATGTGGGATCTTCCCGGACCAGGGATCATGTCCCTTGCATTGGCAGGCGGATTCTTAATCACTGCACCACCAGGGAAGTCCTGATTTTAATACTTACTATAAAGCTAAAGTAATCAAGACAGTTTAATATTGACATAAAGGTAGACAATGGCACAGTAATGAAAATAATAAACTCATACATACAATGTCAATTGACTTTTTCTTAACTTAGATCACAAGATAATCCAATAAGTAATGGAGATCATTGCCACAAGTAGTACTGGAACAACTGGGCATCTATACACCAAAGAAGAAGGAGGAGGAGGAGGAGAAAGGGGTAGAGGAAGAAGAGGAAGGAGAGGGAGGGAGGAGAATGCACCTCCACTAAACAAAACAGAACAAAGCAAAACACAAAGGAATCTACCTCACAGCATACACAAGATTAAATCAAAATCGAATATTGACACAGATATAAAAAGTTAAACAATAAAACCTCTACAAGGGAATTTGGGGTAAAATACTTGTAATCTTAAGGAAGCCAAACACTCCCTAGATAAACACAAAGAGTCAAAAGCAGTCAGAAATATTATGAAATGTATTCCATCAAAATTAAAATTTTCTGCTCTTTGAATGCCAGTGTTAAACAAAATGAAATAGCAAGCCATAGACAGGGAAAAATACTCATAATACTTAGATATGAAAAAGGACTTAGGCTTGTATCCAGAATATTCAGAGAATTCTTACAATTCAATAATAAGAGGAGCAACAACCTAATGAAAAATGGATAAAATATTTGAACAAATAATTCACAAAAGGAGATCTACAAAGAGCCAATAAATACACCATAAGATCCTCAACACCATCTGTCTTCAGAGAAATGCAAATTTAAACTACACCCATTGGAATGGCTGCAATTAAAAAGATGGATAAAACCAAGTGTTAATGAGGATGTGGGACAATTGTAACTTTCATATATTGCTGGTGGGTGTTAATTGTACTACTATTTAGGAAAACAGTTTGGCATTTTCTTATAAAGTTAAATGTGTGCTTACCTTATAATCTAGCCATTCCTCCCTAAGTTATTTACCCAAGAGAAATGAAAACATGTTCATGCAAAGACTTGTGCATGAAAGTTCATAGAAGCTTTTTCACAATACATGTAGTATTAACACTGGAAACAACTTCTGTGTCCATCAATCGGTAAATGGATAAACAAGTTGTGGTACACCTACACAACGGGAAGCTACTTAGCATTGAAAGGAAGGAAATACTAATAAACACAACAACATGTATGAATCTCAAAACATTATGCTGAGCAGAAGAATCTAGACACAAAAAATATACACTGTATCATTCTATTTATAAGAAACTTTAGGAAAGACAAACTGAAGTTGTTATATGGAAAGCAGGTCACTGGCTGCCTGGGTGGGTAGTAAGGAGAAGGGACTGAATGCGTGGGTAGAGGCATAAGTGAATTTTGGGAGGTGATGATAATGTTGTTTCTTTAATTATGATTGTGGTGGTAAATACATGAGAATGTATATATGTCAAATCTCATCAAACTGTACAATTACAATGAGTACAATTTATTTATTTTTAATTATACCTCAATAAATTTGATTAAAAGGAAATGGAATGTGAACAGGCTAAGTGGGCATCTTCCTTGGTTACCAGAAGCAATTTCTCATTCTGCAGAATGGATAAGAATGCATATGTGGTTTATTAATTTTCTGCTTAATGCTACTGACATGTTCCTCTTTGACTGCTTGGAAAATAGCCAACTTCCCAATACTCTCCTCTTCCCAATACTCTAGAACTAATGCAAAATGACAATTTTATTCTACAATTTATAATTTTCCACATTTAAAAGATATATACTAACCTCCCCAAGTCCAAGTCATCTAGATTTGTGAAGTTTCATCACGCGAAAAAGTAAAGGTAAATATTGGAATACAACAAAACACATGTGATGGTGCTTTAAAATAAAGGATGATGTAAATGCAAGGTGTAGGGTCAGATTCACAGAAAAAGCTCAGGAAATTCTCCCTTAATTGAATTCAGTGGTTTGCATAAGAGGCATGTTTGGATCAGTCACAAAACTAAATTAAACTTAGTCCCTGGAAAGCAGTTAATATTTGGTACAAAGTCCAACACTCCACCTTTGGAAAGAAGTGAAGAGGGATTTGGCAGCAGGAGAAAACAAACGACAGGAAAAATTTGGGGTGGTCAATATTTGATATACGATGCTTCAGAAAATATAGGATCCGGAAATTAAGTAGTTAGAAGTGATGACAAGTAAAATTATAGAAAAGCTGGTTGAAATGATTTCACTGTATTTTTAGGTCTAGTGAGATGAGGAATACTCTTTGAGTCATGTTATTTTAAAATTCAAAACAATATTTGGGTATGTCTGATCCAATTCCCTATCTCAGATGATAAAATGAAGAAAGAAACATGTTAAACAACTTGCTTTTGGATTCTCTACTGAGTAGAAGAATCTAGAACAAAAACCAGGCCTTCTGAAGCTGAGTTCAATGATTTTTCTATATTGCAATGTTTCCTCTTAAACATATCCTTAAAAGAAAGTCATAAAGGTCACTATCTAACCTAAAAGAAGGGCATAAATAGCTATTACAAAAGTCATGTATTTGGCGATGGTAACACGAATTTCAGGGTGAAAGTTTTTCATTGGCAATAAAGGAATTCTATTTTATTATTATAAAGTGAGAAATCGGTAAAGAAATTTCTCCATTCAACCTAATATTTTAAAACAGTATGAATCCACCTCAAATGCTAGAAAAGAACACTTTATGTCACAATATGATATATAGAAATACAACTTGAAGCATCAAAAATTAATACTTTATACCTGAGTTGTATTCCCCTAAAAGCAGGTAATGTGAATTATTTAAGGGTAATTTCGATCTGAGAAAAATTCCTCAGCATCATTTGCCTTTGGGAATGCAGAAAGCTCATCTTACCTTAGAGGTCTATAGGTTTGTTTTCTGTCTTACAGTATAATACTCTTTTTTGTCAATCTGTTTTTACAATTGCACAGTTTAGGAATGTAGCATCAAAACTAACTGCTGGAAGAATGTTCTTCTTAGTGTTTAAAAATTATTGTTTTTTTCCAATCAATACATCCTAAAAATTAATAAGAGGAAAATAAAAAGGAGGAGCACAATTAATACTCAAATGGAACAAATTTGGAGCATGTCATATAGAATAAAAGAATTCATGTGATTTTTCTGTTATTTTAAACCAGTGTACCAGACAAATTTTAGGTCACTTTCTTTTCTTTTTAAATGTAATAGTATCATAACCACTGTCTAGAGGGGTCATTGACAAGTGCTCCTCTGTTGTGTCTTATTCGGAGAAGACAAGGAAATTTACAATAGATTGAAAAAGGTTTTGCTGAAACTCAGTGAAAAAAGATTAATATTTGAATCCTTCTCAGTGCCAGTACTTATCTGAGAAGGAAAAAAAGGTTAGTTTAAGGTAAGAGGACACTAAGGAGGAAACAGGAGAAAAGTTTGTGCAAGAAGAAAATAAGAAGGAGATTTAAAGGGTTGAGGGCAAAACTCAAGCATGTGTTTACAAGAAGATCTAAGACCTCAAACAGCAGGACACAAAACAGAAAGGAGGGTTTGGATTCTTCAGAGGAGTATTCGGTATATAATGTTTGGCTTTTTAGAAAACAATTTCCCCACTTTTGCCTGTTTGAATTTTTTGAGAATCTCAGTTTCCTTTCCAAATATTAATTAAGCACTGGACTTTAGTGGCTGTTTCTAAATGGTAATATTTTGGCTCTGCTTTTATATTTTTCTCCTCAAAATAAATGAAAATACTTAAATGAGACAAAAACTTAAAGTATTTATTTATTTTAAAAATTTTATGAACACTCTATTTCCTTCCCATATAATTTGATAGGGCCTGAGTCACTGAGAGAACATTCACAAAACAAGTAAATGACTCACCGGACCTTTGCCAAAGTCAATGGGGTGTGCAGGGTCAGGCCCAAAATAATCCATAACAAGATTTTAAAAATTGACCTTAATTACTGAAAGGGCTATCCAGTCACGGAAAGTTTGCAGACATTTCAAACTGAGTATTATTCTCACATGAGGTCTCAGCATAGTTAGAATAGGTGTTCAACATTTGGGGAGAAAAGAAACCAGATACAATGACTACTGTATATATTTATTAGTCAGACTGTGTTCTTTAGCCAAGTTAGGACCCTTGTGCATTATGTGTATATTTGAACAACCTTTTTTCCTAGCTACTGGTGCAAGATAGCATCAGAACTATTAGTATGTTTGTAAAATGATTTTCTCTCTTTTGCATAAAGCTGTGTCAACTAATAAGAACAACAATAGCTACAAAGCCCTTTTTATTTATCAGTTACTTTTCTGGCGGTGATAGAAGAAGGAGGAAACTTCTTAATTCAGGACCTTCAGGAAACTCAGGCAAGACCTACACATGGAAATCACTGACTCCAAATGCCATGTTCCTCCCACAGGATAATTTCAGTACCACATAGAGCATTTGGCATGACTGGAATATTTTCTTTGTGTGAGGAAAACAAAAACAGAAGCCAAAGAAAATAACAAATCTAATATCTCATTGGTGGCACTAAAGTGATACCACGGTCCTATCCTAGGGTTTAAATTTTACATTAAATGAGTCTCATTCTCTTCCTCTTTGGGTGTGGAGCAAACCCTTCTGGAAGGAAAAACACCTAATTGAATTGGATAGGCTCTTCAAGGGAGAATTTAAAGCATTTAAATAAGTAAAGAATTTAGGGAGAAAACAAGTTTCAGAGAAACAAGACAATGTCGAAGACAAATGGTAAATTTAATCACAAGGTTAGAAGCTGGAGGAACAGAGAAGTGTCACACAATATCTTTAGAAAAGAGGTTCAGGACCAAGGCCAAGACCAAGGCACCAGTACTGAGGGTCCACGTGAGCCGTATGGAGGAACAGCATGTGTAACAGCTCAAAGTGGTCATGATAGCGTAGACATTTCTTGCTAATATTAGTTCTGTGTCCTGATTTTCAAATGAGACTCAAGGACATTAAAGCTGTATGTATACAAG
Organism: Balaenoptera musculus; assembly: GCF_009873245.2. NCBI lineage: Eukaryota > Metazoa > Chordata > Mammalia > Artiodactyla > Balaenopteridae > Balaenoptera > Balaenoptera musculus. Next base: position 84,502,721 of record NC_045785.1, on the reverse strand, counting down.
ATATCTGAGGAAAAGTTGAAATAATTAAGTCAGATGGATATTAGCCTATTAGATAATTCATTAAAAAATATTGTTGGAGTCATTTAAATGAAGTCATGAGTCTAAAAGAAACTATGTAAGAACATGCTCATGGAAAACTCTTATGGACAATAAAATAGACATTATCAAATGTTATTTGTTTATGGATATGTTTATAGTTTAGATTTTATCCACAATAACATGATGAGACTGAACACGAAAGACTTTGTAAGGAGGATCTTTCAATGTATTGTGGCAAAGCTGACAGTAATAAATTCAAATATAGATGGATTGTGCTAAATAAATCCCAATCTGTTATGATTTAAAGTAAATTAATCAGAGTGTTAACTTAGAATGTTGGCTGGAAAAAGATAAAAAACATGTAGCAGAAAGCATTTTGTATTTAAAGGTGGTTGCTAAATTAAACATGTAATAATTCAAAGGACAGCATTTTACATGAAACTAAATTTGGAATTATATTCCCACATGAAAATTTAAAACCAAGCACCAGAAACTATAAGAATATTATCAGAGACATATCTGATCACTCTGAAGTTGAATATGCCCCATAGAAATGAAAGCACAAAATAATCAAAGGAGAACAAATTTTCTTAGAACATAGATAGCATGTATGAAAGATTATTTCATACATGTTATGAAAGATTATTTTTCCAAAAGTTGAAAGAAACAGATGTGAGATGATAAACAAAAGCACTCCGAAACTCAGAGCTGCTTTCTCACTCATTTTCATATAAATTCAGGTGAAAAAGTACCAGTGCATTAAGACATCAATTACGAACACAGCATATATGATAAATGCATTAATTGTCAAATATGTTGCATCATGTAGTTATCAAAACTTGGAAAGCATTCATGAATAAAATACCATTTCCAGTTTAGAATATTCAATACGAGTATTTGATTTCAGCTTTCAGCTCCTTTATATATCTCTTTTTTCAGCTAACTTAAGCAACACGTATTTTCTTTGAATTTTAGAGATAAGCATGATACAAGGGGTTAAAAACCAATGAATTCTAACTCAGCATTTACCCCCAATAACGGGTGACTTTGGGAAGGTCATATCAGCTCATGAACTTTAGTTTCTTCTTCCATAATTCAAGGGGGTGGAGGGGAATAGAAAATTTCTAAACCCTAGGAAGTCCATGATTTTTGTGTCACATACCAACTAACTTGGTTATACTGTATACCATTTTGAATTATTCAGTAGTCTTCTCAGCTGGATTTTAAGTGCCCTAGATATATTTTCCGTTGCCTAGCACAGTGCTGGGTATTAACTATATGTTCTAAAAAATACTTCTTAATGGAATGACTATTCACTGAAAAAGTATTGGAGGCCAGGAAAAGGCTTATTCACTCCCTTGGATGTTCTCCACTCTAGAATTGCCCTCTATCAGCAGTGTGAAACTGGATGGTTGAAGAGTTTGTTTGAAAAGAAAGACTTCATTATCAGTTTAAAATACACCATCTTCCAATTGTTAACGTTCCATTATCTATAACCCAGAAGACTTGTTCATGCATAATTCTTTTACACATCTGAAAGTAAAATGAGTCAATGTGTGACCTACCTACAGAAATAGCAGAAAGGCATTTTAAGACAGCCTGGGAAAGGTGGAGAACTTTCAAACCACATTCTTCTTTAGCTAGCATTTGTATAAATTTATGTCTTTTCTTGTCAATTCTAATGATAAATGTATATATTAGGAGAAAAAGTATACTCCACAATTAGCTTCTTTCTTGGCCCTGATAGAATGATTACATAATCTAAGGTTAGTTTTTCGTAAGGTTCTTCATTGAGGGTGAGCTGTGGTGTTGTGATCGTGATATAGACACTGAAAGCATCAGCTAAGTAGCATATCAGTGACCTTCAAATGTTGTAGCAATAGTTACAAGGAAAATATGTTAACAGTACTGAGAAGTTTAGCAGGGTTATCAGAAACATATGCTATTTTTTAAAGTTTTCCTGAATGCAGCAAGGGCTCTGTGGATTCATTAAGGAAAGAAAAATGATGAGGGGAAAATGTGAGTGAGAAGTAACCCTTTATCTTGTGAGCCTTTTCCCTCTCATCCTGTCTGCCTCAACTGTATCACACGTGGATGTACTGAAACTACCTATAGAAGTCATATTTATTTTTGAAGTTTAGTAAACAAGGTTACATCTCTTGAAAAAGATTGCAATAGACTGCACTAATGCTAAAAAGTCAAACAGCAGATTCGCCTATTGACACAGATTGTTTTGGTAAGACAATACATAAGAGAAGTATGGATTGTAAATACAGTTGTTTTGCTGTCAAATTGGAAATGTCTTTAAAGTCATAAGAGAATACGAATGATAAAGGAATGAGTACCTTTCATATGTTGTAAAGTCATACGTTTGCATTAAGTGTTTTCAAGGGGCAAGGGACAGTTTTCATTTGAGAAAAATAAGATGCATGTTTTTCTTTGCAGCACACTCTCTCTTCTCAGAAGAATAAACGCTCCTCCTTTTCTGCAAGGTGTCATGTAGATCCAGGTGGTTTCCAGTTTTGGAGCTCTCTTACTCCTATATTCATATTCTTCTCCAATACTTCCCTATTGTTTTCCCTCTGCTTCCAAAGTGTGCATCGCCAGTCTTAAGAAAACCTGTACCTAACTCCTAACTCTGAAAACCTTCTTAGTCATTTATTTCCTGTCATAAGATCTTGAAGGAACTATCAACCTTTATACAACTCATGCCCACACTGGCTTCTTTCTCCTCCAGGCTACTGAAGTTGCATTCACACCTTTCACGTGCTCATACTTTGTCTCCCCATCTTGCATGTCAGCTTTTTGTAGGAAGAAACTGTATCATGCAGTTTTTTGGTTTCCTTACCACTGATGGGGCTCAGAGCAGGCTGCCCTAAAATGTGCCACTCTAGCATTCAAATTATTTTGAGCTGAAAACAGCCAAGGCCCAAAAAACTCAAGAGGAACCTTTGACCTTCCCCCTTATTGCCTAAAAGAATTTAAGACAGGAGGCCTGTCCCAGGAAGGAGCTATCATCACAGATTACCATAGTAAAGTATTAGGTGTGGTAGGTAGGGAGGGACCCAGCAAAGTCCTCTCTGTGTCCCATTGTCTTCGGATGGCCCAGCAAACATTTGTTTACCAAACACTAACTCTTTTTATCTTCCTGTGAATTACCTCACTTCCCCTTGAAGCCTCAGACACTCACCTCCTTCTCCTTAGTCCAGAATATATACATCAGTACCTCACCTTGCCTTGCTGTCTTTGGAATTCTTCATACTTACACATGGATTCCCTGGGTGCAAGTAGTAAATTTGATTTTCCCCTGTTAATCTGACTTGTGTAATTTTAACTGCCAGACAAAAGAATTGAGAGGGGGAAATTTCCCCTCCCCCTCACCACTGCACACCGAAAAATAAAAGAAGAAATGAATGAATTAAATTGTTAGTGGCCTTTAAATGCCCAATTGCATCCTCCTAACTATTCAGATAAGCAAATTGCCCTTCATTACTGTGAACTCCTCTCTGACCTGGAAAATCTCCCCCCTTGGATACTCCCAATTTGCCCTTTCTCAGGTAGAAAAAGAGTCACTATTTTTTCTTCTTTACATATTTACTGTTGAGTCCTAGGAGTCCAAGCCAGGAAATTACAAACTAACAACTGTTGGCTAGTGAGTTTCTAATATAATGGGAAAACGGGCTGGCACCAGGAGAGAAACTCAGACTTCCTAGGCTTCCATCAAGCTGTTTATTAAGGGTCTAGTACATGCCAGCTAGTTTTGAGAAGGCTAGAGAAGATATATTTGGATATGGACCTTGATCTGAAGGAGCTCACATAGTCATAATGCAAACAAAGATATGAGAAGTAATTTTAAAATGATTTTAAGGTAGAATGTCCAGATCCTCTTCTAAAAATGGGAAAATTCTTAGCTGCCCTACCTAATCTACGATATTGCTCTGAAAATCAGAAAGATGTGAAAACATAAAATTATAAACTACACATTTGCAAATAATTTCTGGCATCATGTCACATTTTTATAAAATTTACTGAATTCCTATACCTTCAAATAGATATAGACTTTTATAAATGCCATCACAGAAATTAAAGAACAAGGACTTGAAGACATAAAGTTCAAAAATGACCAAATCAGAGTATACGTAATTTGTCTGATGCTTTTTACTAAAAACTCTAGAAAATATTTTCAGTTAACTTAAAACATACTTTTAAACCACACAGACTCTCAAAAGAGTTTAACTTTGTTTCTTACTCAATAGAGAGTAGAGGTGCAGCCTTAAGTCATGGCAGCTAAAGAGATGGGGATCTAAATGTTTCCAGAGACTTGACTATTTTTGAATTACATCCTAGTGACCAATCATTTCAAGTCTATTTATGCAAGGATGTAATGGTATCAAGTAAATGCAATGTATCAGGTAAATGTAATGTAAAGTATGCATCAAGTAAATGCACTAATATTGTCCCTAATGGATTTTTAAAAAGTAGACTCCAGTTTCTAAAGTTCAGAGCCATGTAGTTGGCATGTTAAATAATTTTTCTTTTTTAAGACAGGTTTTAAAGAGGCCTCACTATCCCCAATTCATCATCAACCTCTTCCAAACTCCAAACCTAGTAAATAGCAATCATTGCACTATTTTTAGATGAAGTTAAAATGGTCAGAGTGCTATGTAATAAGCGTGCATAGGCACTAGTTTTCGACTAGGAGTTGAACATTTTAGTATAACTCTAGTTTGCTCCCTGGAGACAGGGCTTCTTTCATGGCTACCAAGTTCGGTGTGGATACAGTCTTGTAAACTGAATCAAGACACAGCTTTTCTTAGACCAGCATTCCTGGGAAAAGAAACAAGGAAAGTCCTTCCTTTTTGCCAAGAGACATACAACCTGCTGATGAGAAAATATGCCACAGTGCTCTCTGAAGGCTCAAACCCTGTTCACCCCAATGCTGATTTTCACACTTTCAAGAACAACACAAACAGAAATTCCAGAACTATTGCCTTTAATATAATTTTCTTAGAGTGCCGTGTCCTTACTTTTTTTCACCATATTTTCATCACAAAATAGTGAAACATTTTTATACCTATCATTTTGGCATTATTGTATTTAACTCGTCTACTAGATCACTGCTATTTGAAAGTCTTATAAGTTTCTCACCTGCATGATTTTGGAGACTTCCTAACTTGTTATCCCAGCTCAAGTCTCTCTTTTATTCTCTGCAAACTACACAGCACTGCCAGATTAATCATCAGCTAATCACACTTTAGTGGACAAACTCTTTCAATAATTTCCCTTCACAGACTGAAAATATACCAAATCTTTGATGCTCTATCATCTGGCATCAATTATATCTCCCACTATCTTCTACCTCCTTATCCATTTAGATCAATTTCTGAAACAGGAATTTCATATCCTTGTTCATATTGTTTCCTTCACGTAAATCCCTTTCCATCTCCCCCACCAAATGACTTTGGTTTAAATTCTACAGACCCTTCTAATGTCATCTTTTCCACAAGGCTTTCCTTGTCACTAATTCCTTAAGCTTTAAATTATTCTCTCCTCTTAACCTTCTAGCACTTTGTTTGTACCTCTCTTTATAACACATTTTATGTTCAACTTCAGTTAAGACTGTAGGTGTGCACAAGTGCCTCGTTTACCAACTGAAATGCCTTGGGAAGAGGGACCATGTCCTGCTTATCTTGATGTGCTTCACTGTGTCTAACAGCAGTTCCTGCCACATGGCCCATTTTCTGTCCAATAAATAAATGAATGTAAGTTTTATCCATTAGATGCTAGAGTGTGAGCTTCCTGGGAGCAGGAGAAACATGCCCGATAGAGAGATAGAGAGATCATCTTTTTAACCAGCTACCTAACAGTGTGCCTGAAACAAAATAATGCTTCATAAATGTTTCCTGACTCAAAAAACAAAAACTTGCAAGCCTACCCAGTGACCTTTTTAAGGAATTACTAAATATAGTATGTTCGACATACAGAAATTCAGATCTTAACCCTTATTATGTTATTTAAGTAGGAGGAAAATCATCTACAAAAGAAAAAGCCTCCACAACAATTTCTTTCATTTTCTTCATACCGAAAACCTGTGATCTTTCTTTTGAAGTTTCAAGGAAATGTCAGGGGTATTTTGCATTTATCCCTTTTCAAGATAGCTTGGATGCACACACTTTTTATAAGCTTCTTAACTTACTCATAAACATGTTGGCAGGAAATACAATGACCACTAGCACAGAAGGGAAAGGTAAACAAAATGGAAAAGAAGGTAGAGTTTTGAAAGTTAAGTGTTTCTTACAAGTTGTTGAGGATGCTTAGTTCACCCAAAATGATCAAGTCTATCGCCACTCTGCTACCAAGTCCCACACCAACTCTATTTTTATTACTTGCTACTGTATTTTCCTAGGCAGTTGTATTTATGCTTAGCAAAAAATCAATTCTTTCCCTTTTATTGAAAAATTATGTACAACAAATTGTAACTATAACCTAATCTACAAGGTTTAATGTAGACGGCTTTGATTTACTGGCCCATTCATAATCTGCTGGTGATTAGCCTCCCTGGAACCAATCCACTCGCTTGTCTAAGTGATATCAAGGTGTTTGTTTTTAATCTGTCCAAAATCTTCCCATAGACAAATGCATTATTGAAGAATTATATCTTAATTTCTCTTCATGCAGTGCTTTTGATGGGCATTTGCATTAACACAATATGATTATGCTTCTTTACACTAGTATCTATTAAAATTAGAAATTACCTGCACATACAGTCTCAGATGGTGGTCAAAAATTGTACAAAGAAGTAAGAATAGAACTCCTTAATATCACACAGCCCTGCTGCTCATCAATGAGGCTTTTCTGTTCTAATGCTTTTGTCATGTATATGAAAGTCATTATGTAGTTTAGAAAACAGAAGATGAAGTGAAAGAGGAAGATCGGGGACCTAGGAGGCATTAATATTCCACCAGCATCAAAGATATTTCCCTCGAGGGGCTCCTACAGGCCACACTGTTATTACAGGGCCTATCCATTATCTTGTGCTGTTCTTGGTATTAAGACAATAATGGAGAGAATAGGATTATGTGCAGATGATAGGAAATGTGAAGGCAATTCAGCAAGATAGGAAATGAATGGAGACATGATTCTTTCATCGAAGCCAGGGATGGTTTAGCATAGGGTAAAAGAGAAGATAAATGAAGCAAAATGGAATCTTTACAGGTTAGCAGGGGTAAAGATGAGTGTTTTCATATAATCCTGTGAGTTTAACCTTCTTGATAGAAAAATGCCATGGCATCTTTCTTGAAATTCCAAGTATATGTGCCTGAGGAGATGATCTGTTTTTGTTCTAAAAATTCACTTGTTGGAAAAGATGTCCAGTGCTTACACGGTCAGAAAGTGGCCTTAAGGAGTGGCATAACTTTTTAATTCCCTCCCATCACTGAGAAATTCGGGCTGTTATTTAAGATTCCCTTGTGGAAATGAGGAGCCCCGCAACTCTCTCCACCCATCCTTTACCAAACAATGCCCAGTAAATAAGGGCGCAGGAAACTGAGAGCCAGACAGGAGAGTTTCACCAGGAAAAATGCTTAATCTCGTTTCTCGGGGGCCCCATTTCTTTTGACACTAACCCTCCCTGTCTGTACACAGACAGAGAGCACACAGAGGCAATCACCCAGACAGACTTTAAAAACAGGAAAGAAAAGCCCTGGCTTTTTGCAAAGATCACCTATATTGGATGCCCAAGGCTAATGTGACTCAAACGTTGGCATTTCATGATGAGGGCCAGGAAACAAGAGCGGCAGACTGTGTCATTTGCAGACAGGGCACTGGCATAAATAAACGTTTCTCTTTATATATTAAAAAAAAAGAACATTTAATTAAATAAAGGCACACTCAGCTACAGACAATATGACAGGGCCAGAGAGAGTGCTTTCTGTGCTCACATACGCTGCTTACTCTTCAAACATTGCGTTTGATCCTGACTTAAATTGGATAGAAATTTAACCAAACTGAGATCAACAACATAATAACATCCTCTAACTCAAAGAGTTACCAAGGGGAATTGAAGAGAAAATATTAGAGGAAATCAGCATGTAGATACACTGTATCTATAAGCTTGTCTAAGAATGTGAAAACTGTGGCTATCCAGACTGCATATGAAATGTAGATTAATATATCCTGCTTGGAATTGCTCTGCAGCCATTACAACTTAGTTCAAAATACATTTTTTCTAAACAGGGTTGAGGACTATTTTTTTTGAGTGGATATATATATATATATATATATATATATATATATATATCCCCTCAAAAGACACACAACTAAAGAAACATCCAGTGGGAATAACAGGATGAAAAAAATATATATATATATGTATATATATATGTGTGTGTGTGCATATATATATCTCTTTATCCAAAGCATGGATCCGCTATCTGTATAGAAAACAGAAAGTATATATAAAGAGCAAAACGTAATCAGGATCTTAAACAGCTTTTGCACCTTTTCTTCCCCCTCCCCCAGCTCTTTCTGGGCTCTTTGGCGCGCCTTCCTGGTTCTCTGGTTTTAAAAATGGCTCCATACTGCTCTCTGCTGCTGGTTTATAATTTTCTACTCGGAAATCTTAAGAGCTTGCTGCTCTGGCTGTATGTCAGGGCCTGATTGGAGCTTATAACTAATAGCACTGTCTCCTAGTTTAAAACAAGGCGGGCTGATATTTTGCAGATTTGGACTGCTGAATCCAGCTTCCTGGCTACATTTCTTTTCCTTCAAATTATCTGGACTCTTTGACCTTAAGAAGATCTCATTCTAGCCACAAGAATCATTTAAATTTAAAAGATTGTCCTGTTAAGAAAATTATGTGTTATCAACAAATCCCACTGTAGATTCATATCTCTAAGAAAGTGAGGCGGAAAGGAGAGGCCATTTTGGAGATGGATGTGGATACTAATTAATATTACTCCTTAATATCCACATCACATTGAACTCAATTTCAAACAAGAAAATTAATAAAATAATACATGTGTGATAGAGCACAGCACAATGCATGCACTCAATAAATGTAAATGAGATTTGAATCAAATCCAAGCAATTGAAATATCAGATAAAGAATTGTAATCTGGGGAAAAAATTAACCTCAGGAAAAATATATTTCAAACATTAGGTAAGGTATTCAGAGTGCCTTTTGCTCTCCTTTGAAAACGTAAGAATGGGAAAAGAGTGATTTGTTTATTTATCTTAATACACAATACCAGAAAGTTAGGATTTTACCAAAAATTGTATTATTTTATAGAGGCTAATAAATCCAAGCATAAAAATGTTTACAGGGGGCTTGTTCAATGATAATATATTTCCCCCTCAGAAATAAAAATGATTATGAAAGACAGTTAACAGCTATAATTGGATATTGTAGTGTGTGTCAACATGACCACATGACAATTCAAGAGCATATGGTCAATTGTGTGACATTGCTTGACAGACAGGAAGTTGTTATAATCCATATCGTTATTTGGACCTGCATCTAAAGTACACAATCCTATTACCCTGCTCAACAGAAACATAAAGGAAGGAAATGAAAAGAATGATAGGAACTAATACATAAAACGGGTGGGTATCTTTTACCAGGGATTTTGCCTTTGAAATTTATTGTAATCTAGAGAGATTCTGTTGTGTGAACTCCTCACAGAATCAGGGTGGACTCTCATCCAAAATCTGATGTGAATGTCGAGACTGATAACGCCACACACACATCAAGAAGACATGAAAAGGTTTATTATCACATAATGAGGCCTTCTGGAGAAAGCAAGGTAGCCCCCAAGCAGCTCTACAAATGGCTTGAAAAAGCAGGGGAAAATCCATGTGCTAGAATGTTCAGCCTGGCTCTTAAACATCATAAAAACCCTGGAGTTTTTTGGTGTTCTGGAGGTGCAGCCAGGCCAAGGGTTCCAGCACATGGTTTGAACTTCCCACAGATGCCAAAGGAAGGTACACCTGCACTTTCTTATCCGCTTGCCCAGAGGTGGGGCAGAAAGGGAAAAAAAGGAAGAGCTAGGCTTAAAAGCTGTCAGCAACCAAACATTAAAGAAAAAAAAAAAAAGGAATCAGACACTTTACTACAAAGGCCTTCAATTTATATTAGCTGCAGTTCTAGTAGTTATTTAGATGGTGGTGAAAAGCCCTTTAAACACCATCTAAGATACCTCTCTGAACCCAACTGATAATCTCTAAATTTAGGTCATCTCTAAAAGGTAATAAAATCAGTTCACTCCACTCCTCGATACTGAAGGCTTCAGATTCTAATTTTTGAAGTGAAGAAACAGAGAGATGCAAAGAGAGCAGAGTTTGTTTTATGAACACCTCTGTCCAAGTGATTCCTTAAATAAGTGTGTATTGGAGTGTCTGGCTGGTTCAGATGAAGCTGATGAATAATACACTAGCCCTGTCCTCAAGGAGTTTTCAGTCAACAGGTGGAAAGTACATCCATAAATAAATAATATCAATATTGGCAGCATCAGGAGGAGAAACGAAGGACAGAAGGAGCAGACAGAGTTATTAACTCTGTCCTGAGGGCTGAAGAAATAATAAGAGAAATTTTCAAAAGCAAGACGAATGGAAGATTACCAGGCAAATAAGAAAGCAAAGGGGATTTGAGGCAAAGAAAAACATCATGGTCAAGCAATGAAGGTATAAAATGCCTTGGCATTTTCAGGCAACCAACCATAGATAGTTCAATATCACTGATGCATAAAATATAAGAAATGTGGTGACCAAAGATGAGACCTAAGAAGCAGGCAAATGCCAGAGTGTGGGGGAAATGGCCTGTCATGGGAAAATACTTGGACTTTATCCAATAGTTCAATAGCTTTCAACCTCTTTGATCTCACAGTCCTGGCAGTACAAAAAAATTTGATTATTAATCCGCAGTGTAGATTCATGAACTTCCTAAATTATTTACAGGTATTAATGCCTTTCACAGATATTAAGGTACAGTGAACATCTAGGACAAGTCCAGCATTAATGATATTTCTAAGTTAATTCAACTCAGTGTGGCTATCACCAAGACAAACAGTACCAATTTCCATTCGGTCAAAAATAATCACTTGAAAACAGGAAATAATGAACGGGACTGAACGTCTAAAACAGAAGACCTGGCAAACCATTAAAATGATAATTCCAGAAACCTGAAAATCCTAGAAACAACCTGAATATTTTTAAAGGTTTATTAACCCTTGGTAATAATTTTTTTCATTTCCCTTACGACTTGTGTGATGGTTAATTGTATGTATCAACTTGACTAAGCCGTGGGATGCCCAGATTAAACATTACTTCTGGGTGTGTCTTTGAAGGTGTTTCCAGATGACTCAGTAGGTTGCCCTTCCCAATGTGAGTGGGCATTACACAATCCATTGAGGGTCTGAATAGTACAAAAGTGGAGGCAAGGAGGATTTCTTCCCTTTCTGCCTCACTGCTTGAGCTGGGACACTGGTCTTCTCCTAACCTTGGACTGGGATTTACATCATTAGCTCCCTTGGTTCTCAGGCATTTGGACTCAGACTGGATTTATACCATTAGCTTCCCAGGGTCTCCAGATTGCAGATGGCCGATCATGGGGCTTCTCAGCCTCCATAACTGTGTGAGCCAGTTCCTCACAATAAATCTCCTTTTAGATATGCTATTGATTCTCTTTCTCTGAAGAACTGTAATACAAACCTATACAAACAACCTACCTTCCCTGGCACAGAGAGAAGAAAATCTGCCTTCTGACTATAGGGAGGTACAGGTCTTGTAAGGCTTGGGGTTTATACAATTTAGGGAACACTTTAAATGAATAAAGAATTTTTTAAAGTTACTTTTGCAAATATTACAATATATGATCATGTAACTCTTTGCTAGGACCACACTCTCAGTCTTTGCAAGTGGTCCTGTATGTGAAGGGGCTACAATTTAGGATTTAGTAGACTGTGAATAATTCTATCTTTGGTGTTGCCTGTATCCTGAACTCTCTGGAATGGTGACCACATGCTCCCTGTTTGGTCATTCCATTTAAATTCATGAGGAAGTTGAGTTCTTGAAGTTCTAGATCAACATTATAGTGAAAAGTTTCCTGTCACCAAAAGACTGAAATAAAACACTTAAAAAAAAAATAACTGACTAACAAAAAATATCTGGGCTATTTACTTTTAAGACTACTTTACTAATATTACCCAAGGATTAAAAATGAAAGTATTGGGTTGGTGTCAGCAACAGGTATAACAAGACCAACGTGAATTTCATAAAGATACTGCAGCATTGCACAATACAGTTGGGATCTAAGGTTATATGAGAAAACTGCTCAGAAGCAGTTTGCAAGTAATGAATTACTTGTTTGCAAGTAATGAATATTTTGGGTCCATAATATATATTATTAAATTTGCAAGTATTTGCTGCCAGCTCTATGCACTGGTTTCATGCAATATGTTCAATAACATTTGAGGCTAAACCCACAGCAGGAGACTTTGGCACATGGTCCACTCCATCTAAAGTAATCCTAGAGTTTAGAAAGGAATGAACAATATATTATAAATTGCCACTTACAAACAAAGCATGCAAAAAAACCCAAAACAAAACAACAAAAAAAAACAAAGCGTGCAACATTTGAGCATGCACACGTCAAGCTTTGTATAAATATACTTCTTTAATTTCTGTTTTGCTCCATACCTCTACTGGATGTGTGATGGTGCAAAGAAGCTTCTGCATGACTGTACTTTATGCTTAAATAATGATAAATGACATGTCTATGGTATTACATTTTTGCTACCAAAGTCACCAATAATTGTTATTTTACCAAATGTCCATATTATCAATTGCTGTTCTATTCCCCCCCGCTATGTGGTATCTATCAGTTACCAAGAAGCATAGCCAAACACAAGACCATACTATGTGAAAGATTGTTTTGACACTGAACCCAGATATACCATCCAGTCAATTATCGTAAAATTATTCATACCTTCTAGGTTGAAAGCCAGAGACAAAGGCCAGGAAATATTGTTACACCTAAGTGTGAATTATCCTAGAGCAAATTCGAAACAAAATTTATTCTCTATCACAATTACTAATGTGCACTCTTAAGCACTAATAAGATTCTTGTGCTTTACTGGACAATTGTCTTCCTCTGGGACTTACTGAAGCAAAGGAGAATGAGATATATCATGCTTCCCCTTTTAACCAAGGACCACTGTGAAAAAGAAACCACAATGAGTGCATGTTGATGCTCATTGAGTAAACACTCTGCTTATTCACTAATGAAAATGATGTCACCAATCAATAGAAATCCTGCTTTATGGAAAACTAGTTTTTTATTGATCAAAACTTTTGGTGCTATTTTGACTTAACAAAGAGTTCCAATGACTTTATTTCTACATAGAAACAAAGACTCATAAATGTTAGTTTCATGTCCCCCCCCCAAACCAAAAAACCTTAAAGATCTCTCATTCCACATTACAACATTGCCAATAGGATTTCTTCTTCCCTGTTGCTTGTTACTTTAATTATCCTAGTTTTCTTTTCCTCCTTTTTAACAATTATACTTCATCTCTTAATTTTCCTGTTCTTCAAATAGAGGATTTTCTCTTTCTGTGACTCATTTAATTTTCATTACTTCCATCTTATTTTGTGCACATATTCTAACTGATTTCAATCCCCACCCCGACACTGTAGTGATATCTAACCACCTACAAAAGCATTTTTAATCTTCCACCAAGCCAGTTTTTCTTTGAAAGTATCAATGATTGACAGCAAGGACTGCTCAGGGTGGTACTGAGTCAGCAGAACCATCACAAGATGAATAAGCTATGGGAATGTCAAATGTGGAAGAAAGAGGAAGCTGAAATAATGGACTAAACTAAATAACAAAGAAAAGTAATTGATTAAAAGCTGAGTTTTCTGAATTCTATGTAGGCATAACTACAAGTTTCAATGAAATAAACATTTTGTTTAAAATCATTCACTTAAAACATGGCTCTATATTAAGTTATCAGTTGTTAGTTCAACCCTATGCCACCTTAAATGTGCAGGTTTATACTTTTTAAAATTGTTTGCACACGCAATGTGTATTAGTCTTGTTTTACAACAATCTACCATACATTTGAGCAAACCATTCAAAAGAAATATAGAATTAAGTGAAAATAATCTTTTTGAAAACCTTTGTTCATTCAGGTGATGAAACAATAAGTTGTGAATGTCACATTGTTCATAACCAGTTGAATACGACAGAGCACTTGTAGGGATTAAATGGCAAGATTTTCCTGTTTACCTATGTCCCCAATCTAGACATAGGGTTATACAGAAGACTACTGTGTTCTTTAACTAAGGCATATAGAAAGTCCTTGTATAGAAAGGTTATAGAAGAAGTAGTTAAGAAATTTTGATATGGGCCCTAATCTCCTATCTTTACTAAAGACATCAGAGAAAGCTTGAAAAATACATGTCACTTTATATTTTATATTAGATCCTAAAATTGGATCCTGAAATTCGATGGAGACAGCTTTCATCTAGTAAAAAAAAGTATAACTTAGGCACAGTTTTTAAATATTTTAAACGCAAAATCTAATGTAATATTACAAAATGCTCCATCAGTTAAATTTTATTATCCCTATATTATAGATGAGGAAACTAAGGCTTAGCAAGGCTAATTTACATATTTGAACCAAAATTAATAGTAAATAATTGAACTAAAATAGCAAGTAAAATTTCAATGGCATATTCAGTTAATATCTACTAGATTGAAAATATTGTCTAGTTTAAAGCCAATTTAAACTTTCTTATCTTGAAATTTAATCTTTGAGTCTGTGTCAGATTGGATTACTCCTGAGATATTGGTCCTGTCAAATTTGTCTGGCAAAATCATGCAGTAGGAACACTGCAGGCCCACCATCCAGGTGATGTGACTATGTTCTGGCCGTCCTTGACCAATCACAACAAATAAATTTTTCAGCATTGGTCAAGTGGACTCAGTTTTAACCTGTCTATTAATCACAACAGGAGCTATACCAGTGAAACATAAATTTTGTTTTACTATCATATAAACTTTTACCTGTACGCTGTTCAGCAGGGAGCTCATTTTCGATTCCAATCTCTGTGGGAAATGCAGGCAAAGTCCAGAAAAAACCAACCAAGCACAAGTTAAGGACTACATAAGTGGATTCTGCTATGCAAGGAGAGGTGAGTGTCCAAAGGGTTTGGGTGACCAGGTAAGCAATAGTTGGGTTTGGGGGGAGATCAATTAATTGAAGAAAAAGCCCCGACACCACATATTGCTTGGACTCCTGATACTTATGTCTACCTAGAGTTTGCCATTCATCAAAAAAGTTAGGCATTTTGCATTCGCAGCAACATGGATGAACCTAGAGATTATCATACTAGGAGAAGTAAGTCAGAAAATGAAAGAAAAATACCATATGATATCACTTATATGTGGAATCTAAAATACGACACAAATGAGCTTATTTACAAAACAGAGACTCAAAGACACAGAAAACAACTTATGGTTACCAAAGGGGAAAGGGGATGGGGAGAGGGATAAATTAAGAGTTTGAGACTAACAGATATAAACTAGTATATAAAATAGATAAAGAAGGTCCTACTGTATCGTATAGGTAACTATATTCAATATCCTGTAATAAACCATAATGGAAAAGAATACAAAAAAGAATATATATATATATATGTATAACTGAATCACTTTGCTATACACCAGAAACTAATACAACATTGTAAGTCAACTGTACTTCAATTAAAAATTTAGGCATTTTAACATATAAAACTAACTTAGAAATTAAAAAAATAGGGACTCCCCTGGTGGCGCAGTTGTTAAGAATCTGCCTGCCAATGCAGGGGACACGAGTTCGAGCCCTGGTCCAGGAAGATCCCACATGCTGCAGAGCAACTAAGCCCCTGCGTCGTAACTACTGAAACTGCACTCTAGAGCCTGCGAGCCACAACTACTGAAGCCCGCACACCTAGAGCCTGTGCTCCACAACAGGAGAAGCCACCGCAATGAGAAGCCCACGCACCGCAATGAAGAGTAGCCCCCGGTCGCTGCAACTAGAGAAAGCCTGCGTGCAGCAATGAACACACAACACAGCCAAAAATAAATAAATTAAATTAAATTTTAAAAAAAAGAAATTAAAAAATAAAACTGAATAGTTTTTTAATGAACAAAAAGGTAAGTTAATTCACAAAAGGAAAAATATAAGAATTATTTATGAATTAAGAAAAATATTGCTTCACTAGCCATTAAAGAAATGCAGATCAAATGACCAATTCTCAATGTTGGTCATACATTTCAAATTTAAATAAGCATGACTTTTTGTAAACAACTGGACACTTGTAGCAGCCATTTCTCTTGCTATTAGCTTAAGAAAATAAGTGAACAAATAGGCAAATGTGTATGTATACATCTGTTTAGCATTGCTTGTAAAAGAAATATCTAAATGTCCAAAAGTTTAGTATTAGTTGAATACATTTTAGAGCATCTATATAGTTGATTATCATGTATCCATTAAAAACGATCATGAAAACAATTTACATGAATACGAATAGAAAGATGGCCTAATGTACTATTAAGTAGAACACATTTTTCAAAAATATGTGTAGTGTGATCCATTTAAAAAAAAATGTCTATGTGATACGTATTTTACAGAAAAGAACCTGGAATGATTTACCCAAATATTTCAGTGATTATCTCTGAAGAGTAAGATTATTCATGATATATCCTTTCTTCTTTTTGATTACCTGTATCATCTAAATTTCTACAACAAATATCAGTGGGATTTATAACAAAAACATTTTTATTGAACATTTAATACTCAGATTCAATTATAAAGTTATATGTATGCAACGGGTTTAAGAGTAAGTAACTAGGATTAAACAATAATTCAGTAAAAGAGCTCATTGTAAAGTGTTCTAAGTTAGAATTTTTGTGTTCTAGTTCAACTTTTCAGAAGAAGAAACTTTTCCTGTAAGCAGAAGATGTAAACAAAGGTCTAACATTAATTTTCACAGTCACTGAAAGAAAAGGTGAAATATACATAATCCATATCCTAAAATTCAATGAGATTCACGTGCTTGAGATACACAAATTCAACTAGCTTTCGTGGAATGCCTGCTCTTCGTTGTGCACACTTCTTTTGTGAATATATTTAAAGCCCTACCACATAAAAGGTAGCATTATTATCCCTAACTTCTGATTGAGAAAAATAAATAAATAAATAACAGCTGTATCAGAGTAACTATTGAATGTATTATACAGGAATATCTTGAAGGAGATTGTCCATTACTGCTTCAGCAATTTATCAGAATCATCTCTGAAGATTTTTTTTTTTTCTATTTTTTGACCTCTCCACGAGACATGAGGGATCTTAGTTCCCAGACCAGGGATCGAACCCATACTCCCTGCAGTGGAAGCGTGGCGTCTTAACCACTGGACTGCCAGGAAAGTCCCATCTGAAGATATTTAAAAACACAGGTTCCTCAGCCCCACCTGCCTCAGACTTACTGAATCTGAATCACCTAGGCTATCTGAATGATTAGGCTGGGAATCACCAGACAGTATCACTCAGGACGTCCTTTTAAAGACGTAAGGTAGAAATCTCTCTCTATTCTGGATTTTTCTTTCCTGAGATATTGATATCTTTAAGCAAGTATGGTCAATAAACCTAGCAAGAGGGGCCTGGACTCTGGGTCCCACCCTTTAGAAGGACGTGCCTTTCTGTACATAAAAAATTAAATTTCTTAAGGGATATTCCAATTTACAGCCCTGGAGAAATGTATGAATTAGTAGTGTATTCACAACTGTTGCATCTGGTGGCTCAGGAATATTTTTTGATAGAAATAATTCAATAAAATGTTTCCATTTTGTCATTTTGAAAGTATTTTTGTCAAATTAGAAGGGTGTAATTATTTAAAATGCTGGATTGATTTTAACTTTTAAATATTTGGACATGCGTGGGCTTCCCTGTGTAGTCTTGCCCTGGGATCCACAAATGTTAGAGTTGGGTCTACCCTTAGCCTATGCACAATGTAAATCTAATCATTCTTCCAGTTTTCGGCAACTTAAATCTAATTTCGTGATGCCCAATCTTAGTCAGAACAGGGTCATAAACCTATCTTTCTGTGCAATAACTTTCTCTCTTGTCTTGCCTGACTATCCTAACTTGATTTTTCCATTGTTCTTTAAAAAAACGTTTGCACTGATTTATCTATCTATTGATAATCTAATGAGTTATAATCTTATTAAATTCTATGTATTTTTGTAAGCAACTATACGTTTTTTTAAGAAATGAAATAGGTTAAAAAGAAAAAGGAGAGGCAGAAAGGATAGAAAAAAAAGGAGAAAGGAAGATTCATCCAAGGTTAGTTATCTATAAAGTAATAGAGGACAAATTTGAATGCAGTTCTGTCTTCAATTTCAATTCATACTCCAACATATCACGTTGTCAGTGTGTTTTTATAAGCCAACATAATTGTCAAAGGATATGCTGCAATTATTATGTGGAAGTTACTTTTCTAGATGAAGTGAAATGCCAAATTTTAATTGTCAGACATTTTATGAAAAAATAAATTTAAAAACCTATGAAACATTCACATGCTTTAGGATTATCATTATAAACATTAATTATTGTTGTATAATTGTTTTCAGGTGGTCTTCATCTTTCAAACATTGATTTTTCATAGAGCTATCAAATTCACAACTTCTTCATTCATGGATTAATTCAACAAAATACTTATTGAGCACGTAATTGTACTTAGACTGCAGCAATGAACAGTCAAAGGCAGCAATCCCTGTTCTCATTTAGCTTATTTCCTCTTTCCCCAGGGGGATACAGACATTAAGAAAAAACATTTTTAAAGTAAGCGTATATAGTACGCTACATGGTGGTTAGTATTAAAAAAAAGAAAAAGTAGATGAAAGTAGGAACGACTGAGAGTCTTGAGGTAGCCAAGTGGGAATTAGAATTTTAAAAAGAGTGGTTGGGTAGGCCTTACTGAGAAGGTAAGAGCTGAACAAAGCCTTGATAATAGTTATGTAATTATTCAAGTGGATGTCTGGGAGAAGAGCATTCTAGACAGAAGTAAGGGCTGATGGAAAAGGCAGGAATAGAATGGAGCAACAGAAATAGCAACATCCCTAATCTATCCTTCCTGCATCAAACTGGGTCTTTTATTCACCAGTGATGATTTTTATCTACAGCATGGTGTCACTTTCTGGCTTACACTCTTGGGAGAGTGCTTGCAATGTGACTGCTCACATAGGGTGGTCTTGGTCATGAGTACCAGTCTTCTAGAAGCCATTGGATAACTGGGCTCCATGAACTTGCCTACCCAGCCCAGCCTCAGTACCAGTGAATTCTACTCTGCTGGTCCAACCACACTGAAGTTTTCATTGTCCAGTTTCTCTACAGAGAAACAGTGGGGGGCAAAGCCAACACAGAGTTGGGCATGTATGAGGAGGCTTATGGTTCACTCTGAAAGGATTTTAAAAGTCTACTTATTCATATTTTCCAGATAAGTAAGGCTCTTGGGAGAGAGTTTTAAATATGGCGGCTGTCCTCCAATTTTCTGATATAACTTCTCTGGATTTTTCATGTCCAATGAGAGAACTACGGGAAGACCATGATCATAATCTCAGAAACCTTTGAAGGTTTTTACTTATCTGTCTGGTTTCTTGGAACCAAAGGAGGCATTTTATAATTGCAGCTTGGTACATTATGCTATGTCTCTCTGGGAACAGAGCACCGCCTTACAACATGAAAGTCTATTTTGCCACTCTGAATCATCAATATTTGAACAGATGTTCAGAAATACATTCATGAATTGAGAGAATGTCTATAATTTTTATTCTTATGAGAATGTTTTCTTGTTTGTTCCTATGTTAATAAAATTACTGCCACCTACACTCTTCTCCCTTTCCTTTACCCCTTTCTTACTTACTGTTTATGATAATGGAAAGGGTATGAGATGGGAATTCAGTAGACCTACCTGTGGTTTATTTTGTTTTAAATTAAATTTTCAATCTCAGGCAAACCACTTAACTTCTGAAGGGCATCTGAATATGCCACCCCAAAATACCCAACGTTGATATACAGATTATTTAAGCTGAAGACATTTGAAATTCAACAGAACCAAAAAAGAAAAAAGAAAAATAAGAAGAAGAAAAGAGAGAAAGAAAGAATGGAAGGAAGGAAGGAAGGAAAGTAGGAAGGAAGGAAGGGAGGGAGGGAAGGAGGAAGGAAGAAAGAAAGGAAGAAAGGAAGAAAGCCTCTCAGTTTCCCTTATCTGACTAAGAGCTTCAACTTCTGGAAAGTAAGGCTGCCATAAATTCCTCTTCAGGGCAGACCTACTCCCAAAAGGGAGAACAGAACATGAAAAAAACCTACCCCAAATCCTTTCTCGAGGGAATTTTATGACCCAGAAGGAGATGGAAAGGCCACTCATATTTGTATAGACAAAACAGTATCACAAACTTTCTTATTTCTTGTTTGTTCTCCTGAAAATCCATTTATCTTGCCAAAAAAAAAAAAAAAAATTGGTTTCCCATAAGTGCCTTTCCACTTCCTCCCTTCACCTTTTAAGATGGTGTGTATGCCTCAAATTTTAACCACCCCTCTGGCTTTCTCATCACTGAGTTCTTCCATGTGTGAGTTGCACATGTAAATAAAGTGTTTTTCTTCTGTTAATCTGTCTTTTGTCAGTTTAACTTGCAGTACCCTGAATAGAACCTAGGAGAGTACAGGACACGTTTTCCACTTCCTGCATTTCTCTGAAACTTAGTTCCCTCACAACTATAATGGGAATGTTAATAACCAACTCACTAACTTATTTTGAGAACTGCGAGAGATTTACAGGTAGTGATTGAGAATGATTAAGTCTACATGGAAGGGTAGCTAGTTTATTAAAGACATGAGTTTTAGCAAAATGAAATGTGATGCTGAACTTTTTAAGCTCCTTGTAAAAAGATCGAATTTAATCATAAAATAGCATTATTAGTTGCCATTAGATTACTATATTGCTCCTGGAAAAATGCCTGGTTTCAGGCACGGTTCTAAAGACCAAAGACACAATGATAATATGTAGCCCAAACTGGGTGTCCATGAGCAAGTACCATTAGTAAAACAAAATACAGGAGAAATTTAGTGCTTCCAAGTTTGTTTGCACTGCAGTGTGACTTCTGTGGGAAATCTTGCAGCCTTTCTCCCTAGGATGCAAAACTTTTGTGATTACAAAGAGCATAGTTGAAATTTAAAAATGTTGTATATTTACCTTGTGATGAAAAATTCTATTATTTAGAAATTGTCTTTCTCTCCCATCCTTCAGCTTATTGCTACCTCTGGAAATAGAAATCATATAATAATATAGTCTCTTGTGAAGAATCTTTGAATTTTAATATCAGTGTTGAAAATTATAAAAAAAAAAAGTCATTAATAAATAGGCTTACTCTCCTCCACCTACTTTGCATTCCTCTTTGATTTATTTTAAAATGATTCTTCTTTGGTTTGCACCAGAGGAGAAGGTTTTTTAGGGTGGGACTTTGCTTCATCTGTCTAGGAAGGCCTGCAAAAGCTCATTGGTACTTCACATGTCAAAGCTAGGCATGTGCAAATCTCTACTCATGATAAAAGGAGAAAATATCCACAAAGATATAGGGCTCCATCTGGTGTAAACTACTAACTGTGAGAAAGATAATAAATCTATTGTTGAATTCACGAGATGTGTTGTTTTTATCTTTCTTTCACGTACAGCTTCTGTAGTGAGAATGGTGGAAAAAAGGAAGGAAGTAGTCAGGGAAGGGAATAAGAAAAGGGGAATAAGGGTTAAGGGACTTATCAAAGCTAGAAAGATAATCTCACTACACATCTTATAGGAACTCCTCTTTTTGAGTCCAAGTGAGCTGATGAAACTCTAAGCTTTCTGGGTTGAGGGAGGAGGGAAGAGGCAGAGAGAAACTACTCTTTCGCCTTGGGAATGACAGAACCTGAGGCTTTCAGGTGAAAAACTAATGAGTGAATCAAGTGAAATGCATGATTACATCCTCTAACGCTTTGATTTGAGGGCAATTTTTATTAAATCACAAACGAGATTATTGCCCATCCCCAAGCAAAGAGTAAGAAAGCGGACTGCTTGTCCCCCAAGGAAAGCAAAACCAATACAGTACCTCTCTTTTTGGTGGATACTGACTACTGCTGTCTATTTTCTAAAACTGGTATCAGTAGTTTAAAACTCCCTAGTGTTGGGTGAATAGTCTTTCATTTAAAAATAAAAAATATATATATAAAAAATGTATAACAGTTTAGACTTGGATGTAGCTACATGCTCATTTGGGTAAAGGTAGTTTATTTCTTTTGGATTCAGAGCCCTCTCATACCTCTATCATATAGGGATGCATTTGTTTTTGTTATATACACATATGTGCATAGACATTCAAATACAAATACGAAAAATCCATTTGAAAGGATAAAGAAACAAATGATTATTTGGAGGATATGAGCGTTAAAGCAGCGTTTCACAGAGTATTATCCAGGGACAAGCTACTTGAGAATTACCTGGAGATGTCTATTAAAATGCAAATTTTTAGGTGGCTGCAGACCCAGTGAATCAGAATTTCTGCCATGGGTCCTAGTTTGTGCCTAGGTGGGGCCTGAGGGGCATTTTAAGCAAGTAAACCAGGTTGCTCTTGTGTACATTAAAGTACGTGAACCACTGTTCTAAATGTGTCTTGGGATCTAATTGTAGCTCTAGCTGATGTGTGCAAATCAGTACACGTTTACTGACCACTGTTATTCACTCTTACAGGTGACAAATATTACATATTCTGACAGAGAATTCAGGCAGCCACAGGAAACGAAGAATGTGTACATCTCAGAAAAGAACTCCTATCCTTAGTGTAGGTGTTGTTGCTATTGTCTGTGTACAGTCCTACGATTTCATTTTCAGTTATCATTGCTCAGAGGAAATGAAGTGTCGTGGTATGGATTCAGCTACAATGTACTGATCTGAAAATATCTGGGCAAAGAAATCATACAAAATAGTTCCCCAAACAAACAAACAAAAAATAGTTCCCCAGAGTCAAAATATCTGAGCTCTCCTGCTGAATGTATTGCTAAATCTTGCATTTATTAAGTACCTCCTGCATGCAAAGCTTGTTCAAGAAGCTCTTGTGATTTTTATCCCCATAAGCACAAGTCATAGTATCTTCTTTTGGTAAATGCATCCGCAATCTGATTCTGGCACTGGGAGAAGTAAAAGAAAAACTCTGACCTTGGGTTGGCAGAGGAGGAAGCTGAAACTGCCTGAAATATAATCAGGGATTATCTACAGGTTTTCCAAACTTCCCATTTTATGGGTGATGATAAATAATAAGATATATATTTATTAATCCAGGTGCAGATTAATGACTGTGTTCATTACTTCAAAGTATTTTAAACAATAAGATTTAGACATTTTAAAAGAGGCATGTCTGAAAAACACTCCTCCAGCAGAAAAGAAATGGTGTGGTGATTATTTGGCAATATGTTACATATATTCACATAATATATGGATAGTATAATCGAACATCCAGGACCAAAGGTCTAATTATATGCCACTGTTAGATCAATACATTTACTCAATTTTACTTCAGGCACAAAGAGAACAGGCAAATACTTGAAACTTCTGTGAGTTATGAAGGAGAAAACTGATACTTCTGGAGGTCCAGAAATGGTAATTGATCGTAATGAGCAAAATTGGGAAGTGCGGTGAGAGGCAACAAGGGAATGAGCCATAGCGATCAGAACAGTGTTGAATCATTGCATTATGCAGTATTTGAATTTATGCTCTCTCTTAATTATTCCTGTCATTCCAGCTATTGTTCTCCTACAATCCAGGAAAACAGAAACTAATGGCCAGATTCCTTAAAGAGAAGTGGATCCTGTCCCCTTGATTCTTAGTGCCGTCTGCATCCTCAGGAAAGCAGATGTCTGATAAGGCAGTTATTCTGAACACATGGCACAGGAAAGGAAGACTCCTCTCCGCACTTGAGGCTTTCTCCTGAAAACTCTCGAAACAACTCCCTTTTGCCCTTTCACCTGCCACAATTTTATGAGTTCAGGTTTCTGCACTAAAGCTGACTTAGAGAATCAGATGAGCAAGTAGAATCGCTGGGTTTAAATTCATCACTGAGACTGGACCAAAAATGAAAAGGAAATTTCCATTTTGTTTGCCATCCATTCAGTATTGCAGAGAAAGAGGAAAGTGAAAACTTCTCTGCAGTTCAGCTTATCTCTAGGAATATCTAGAGATAAGGATATTTTTAAATTACACAGAACCCAGTTTCCTTTTAACCAATGCCTGCTGAACATAGACACCAGACTGTGAGAAGGAAGTGATATGATCACATGAGAATTCTGAAGGGAGATGCCATATTTCAACCCTCTCTGTATTACTTACTAACACTCAGAGATTTATGTTCAAGTACATTCCATTGATATCAGGTCTGAATAGAATCCTCAATAGAAATGTTTTTCTCTCAGACTAGACTAATAAAAAATGAGACAATTGGATGTCATCTTATGGAAAAATCTAATAGGTGCCTGTCTTGTTCCCAATGCACACATTTATTTCAAAGAAAACCTAAAAGGAATTGACTCAAAAGTCCACATACACATGAAAAGATTTCGTGTGACCAGTCAGGGTACATTGTATTTCAAAAAACTTGAGTTCATCTTGAATATCGTTTGTCATTCCCTCTGGAATCTGAAGTTCAAGAGCACTGAGTTAATTTAAGAACTAGCAATTCTGGTATGTGGCAATTGGGAAAAGTGTGCATGCATGCACACAGGTGCACACACACACATGTACATATACACATCCACTCAAATACGTTAGATGCCAAATGAATTTAGATATGGTTAATGAGATCCTTGATTTATTCCTATATGACTCATCGGTTTATTTTATACCAACATTCCTATTCTGAGTTATTTATCACTATTATTTCTATCTCTTCAATACTCATTGCTCTTTTCTTCCCACAGAATTGTTTCCAAATGACCATTGATCTTGCTTTAGCTCCTATGACATTTTTATCCAGGGGCTTGGATGAATTAGCTATAATTATTCCTCTGACCCAGGAACATTTCAGAAAATTTGAGTACAGAGCAAAATGTCCACATAGGGAGTTAATTATAACTTGTTGAGTAAGATTACAGCCATAGAATGCACACCCAGTATATTTGCTTTTCTAAACTTCTGGCGTTGGTTAATGAGAGCTTCTAGACAGATATGTAGTTCTAATACCACCATCAAAATTTCTAGCTCAAAGGAGTTTCCCGATATTGAACTGCTTTTATTTTAGCCCCTTTCTATTCCACCAGTTGAAAATTGTCAGGCTAACCAGATAGGAGAGTGAAATAAAGTCCACAATTCTTTTTTTGTAATTCCTGAATCCCCCAGAGCTCGACAAACTAAGATTTTTACATGAGTTTGGCTCAAATTTTGGCATTAAAGCCTGACCTTAATTGAGAGGAGACTATTCATAGTTTTTGTTTATAACAATTAGGATGAGTGTTCATAAGTTTCTCCACAGAGATATTAATGCATTTGGTAATGGATGTTACTTCAGAACCTGCTAGGGATATCACATACCATAACACATGTTATAGTATATAATATAATATAATATAATATAATATAATATAATATAATATAATATAATATAATATAATATAATATAATATAATATAATATAATAATATATAATATAATATAGTATAGTATAGTATAGTATAATTAATATAAAAATAAACAGCTCCTAGACTTTTCTGATTCCACATGTTTCAAGTAAGGGATTGTGAACTTGTACCTACTTTAAACAGATTTTCCACATAAAGAAATTGGACAGCTTTCTATAAGGTGCAATACTTCCCCCAGTGAACATAGACAACATAGAGTTAAAGAAAACACAATCACAAAAGAGCCACTGATTCATCCGTGTCTCATAGCCCATCTCTCTGATGAGGTGTATATCAAAGCTCTCCTGATTTTAAGCTGAGATTGTTGGTCACGATGTGGTAAGGGAGGGAGAGTTCTGCTCTCTCTGAACAGTACAGCCTCCTTGATCATCATACCTGGCAGAGGTGCAACAGAGTGTTTCAGCAAGGGGGATGGTGCAGGATGCAATCAAGATGACCGAATTCTAAATGTCCACCCCTACTGGAAGGGAGCAGTCAGAGGCAAGTCCATGGAGGGGTTTCGGAATTTTGACAAAGTTCTTTTCTGAGCTGCCTTTTGCATTTCCATCCAATATTACCATGCTGAGAATTACTACCTACTGCTGAACCACATTTTTCAAGCAGAAACTTATAGAAAATTTTGCAGGATAAAAAAAGAGAAAACCTGAGATTCATCCTATATTCCTTCCTCTTCTTCACCAATATTTAGTTAATCTTTTCCAATACATGTCCTCTTCTGCCTTGCTCTGCTCCTCACCTTTTTATTCTTCAGCTCTTCTCTGCACTGCTGACAAGTTTCCTTTCATTTAACAAAAGTGGGATCATTTACCTAGAACCCCTCACCCATGTCTACATGTCTATATTACCAACAGATGTTTCAGCAAGTCACACAAGTCCTTCAGCACTAAAGCTTCACGTGCTTCTCCAGCCCTTTGCTTTTGCCTTACTCCTGAAAGCAGTCCTCCAGGAATCCTAAACTCCAGATCCCCTGGACCACTTGCCATTCCAGGAGGACCCCATGCTCTCTCCCATTGGGTGTCCTATGCTTTCTTTTGTTTGGAATATCCTGACCCTACTTCTCCACTTGGCAAATCTCTACTCACCCTTCAAGACTCAGCTCCCAGAACTCTCAGGCTTTTGTAGAAAACCCTGGCAGAGTGAACAAGCCATTCTTCTATGCCCCTACAACATCTTCTACATAAGATCACTTATCCCATAACATTGCACTTACCATGTCAGTCTTCCATAGTCTCTGAACTTCTTGAGGATAAGACAGAAATCTTCTTCCTCTTTACATTCTCATTGTCTGCTACAGTGCTTAGTTCAAGATGTGAGATCATTAAATACTTCTTGAAAAAAAATCATTCATAAATATCACACTTAAAAAAAAAAAAAGTAAGAACTAGCTCTTCCACCAAGAATCTTCTAAGAACCATTTACTGTACCTATGAAAGGCACAAACTTACCTAGAAGACTGATAACTGACCTTCCATGTTTTGGTCTTAAGTATTAATTTACTAATCTATAATTTCTAAATGCAAAATATGCCAACACCACAGTTTAACAGAAAATATTTTGCATGAAGCATCGTGGGTATATGAATTAAGGAAATTGATAATTACACTACTCTCTCCTTCCTACACCCCACCATCCATTTCTAAATCCTAGCTAGGTAAGTTGGTTCTTAGAAATGCCAATCCCTTTGAGACTAACCTAAAGAGAACCTCATTTTAGAACATACATCACCATAAGCTAAAAGTATCTTAATAATACTTCATCATTCCTGATCCACTTTTTGTGTTTTTATTGCCTTTGATTATTCAAATTCCGTTACATTTTATTTTAACTGGAAATACTCGTATCTATGCATGTATACTGTGTGCATTATACTAGAATGGCTGGGACTGCCTATATAATCAGGCTAAGGCTTTTCCTCGGGGAAATCCAGTAAAATTATCTTCCATTACATTTTTAAAATACTACTCATTAAAAGCAGAAATAAACTTTTATACTCATGGCTAACAATGCAGAAAAGAGTCTCAACCCTGCAGCTTATCTCAATTTCAGAGAGGAGGAGGTATTTTCCAGATGAGTTGCTGTTTGATTTGATTTTCACTCACAATTACTATCAAGATCTTTTCCCCCCAGCTTGTTTTGTGGTACTATTACACTTTGTCCTTATACCCCATTTTCTGAATCAATGTGTTTTCCAAAAACATGACCCAGTTACTGCTCATTTGAAGTTCAGAAGAATTTGTAATTTTTTTCTGATAAATTTTCACTATTTATAGTCATGGAAGCCAAAATAGAGAAAGAAAGGAGGAAAGAAACCCCCCTTCTCCCCAGCACTGTGTCCTTCTTTCCCGCTGCTGAATTCATTGTTTTGATTCCTTCATGCGCTGGCAAACTCTCAAGCATGCCATATGAGAATTTTTTAAATGAAGCTCTCATTTAGGAGTCACATAGTGGTGATATACACACAGAGCTTCAATTTAAACCATTATTGCATACCATCTTTTTCCTTTTATAATAATCCATTAAATGCTTTCAGTATGGAGAAGGAATAGCAACCTGTAGATCCAAATGGAACCCAGATGACTTATAAAATACATCCTGCCTTCCTGCCTGAGTTGTTAGAGCTCCCATCTCTAATGGATGGCATTGTTATTTTACCATCCAGCCAACCACACACATCAATTATACATTCTCCAATGTCATGAATCACTTTTCGAAGGCAACCTGTCCTTTGGTTGTTATATATGTCATTTTTCCTTAACCTCTGAACAAAACCTTGTGTGTGCGTGTGTGTGTGTAAAGCATGATGTCCTTGTTTTAAATATAATGACTGATAATTGGAAAATACCTTGGGGGAACATTTAATGTTCATTCTGCCAAGCATAGACTGCACTACTATTTGTTCAGTAATTTTCTGTGACAACAATAGCAACATTCAAGGGTATAATGTATGGTAGGATATTTTCTTCCAGAAAAATGCGATTTGCATTGCTTTGTATATGTGAGTTAAGGCTTAATTTCCCATTTATACACATACACATACATATGTACTTATCTATCCACTTGCTTACATACATTTAAATTTACATTGTGAGGCAAATTATGCAGTCTTATAAACAGCACATGATTAAAGACAAAACAATTATGAAAGAATCAGTCTTTAAAAAAAATCTTTAGTTTATTTTTCCAGTCTTCAGTTTTAAAACTATTTCTCCAAATGGTTTATATCTCCAAATGGATGGAATATTATAGTAAAACATTTAACCTTCATTTGCAGTATAATTACCCAAAGATTCCAAGTCATCTCATTACTCTAAGTCAATAGGTTATTATAATACCCACAAAAAATGAAACTTATAGAAAGCATGGGACTGTCTGAAACCCTCAGGAAGAGTAACACATAATAAGAGCAGCTGGTTATCAATGCTATTCCTTAAAAAGATTTGGAAAGGAAATTGTTCATTATCTTTTGTCAAAGGCTCATATTACTTTCAACTAAGATTTCTTGTTGTTTTGATGTTGAGTGTGTTGTATTGTGTTGTTTGGATTGGTTTTTCATTTTTGCCTTAAGAGTATCCTAGTAAGTTTAAAACATTTTATTTTTCCAATCTCAAAGAGAATCAAGGATATTTGTTTGCCATCTTACAATGCATAATGCAGCTAATAATAATACTATAATACCAAGCTCTTACTGCAATACAAGATGTAGTAAGTTCTTTACATCCATTATCTCATTTAACCATCTTAAAAATCCTAGATATTAGCACTCCATTTGACAGATGAAAGATGAGGCTCATGAAGCTTGGTTCCTTTACAACTATAAAGACTAAACCCCAAGGCTTTTTCACTTTTCCCCCTGGTTATATCAAATAACAGTCTTTCAGTGTAGAACAGCTAACAATCACTTAAAATAAGTTATAAAGTTTATGTTTATATACTTTGCCTCTAGTAAAAATTGGGAGAAATTCTAGAACATTAGGCATTGTCTCACTGTCAATGAAACAGTTATCAAGTGTTTTTTAGACCTTTTCTCTTCTCTCAGTTCTTGCCTCGGGGACTTCATATATTTTCTTCATAAGGCCAACTGTTTCTCCAAAGTTCCAAAGCCACATTTCCAACCATCTGTTATACCTCTCTATGTGAATGTCCAACCAACTCTTTATGCCCTGCAAATCCCAATTTTTCTAGACTTCCTTGCTTCCATAAAAGGCATTCTTTCAGTACATTCAGTATCTCACAGTCCTGCTCTTGCCTTCCTTCTCCTTACACACTACTATCTATAATCATTCATTTGGTTGTCAAACATCCATTTGGTTGTCAAGCTCAACTTGGAAATGCCTTTTATAGGTAGCCTGGCCCTCCTTTTCATTTCTGCAACCACAACCCTGGTACAGTATCTCCTTTATTTTTCATGCAGAACTCTGTATTAACTCCTACTTGGTCTTCCAGCTTCCACCATATTTTAAATCTCTCTCCTAATTCCAGTATATCATACATCCTGTAGCTAAAATCATCTTCCTAAAATCCACTCTCTTCATATCACTTCTGGAAAAGCTTTTGTGGTCCTATGCCATCTACCAAAATACATACTAAGTTATTTGTCCCAGGTTTCAAGGTCCTGAAATGTGACATTTTCTGGTCTTACCTTCACCACTTTTTCACATATAACCTATTGTCTTAGTCAGCTCAGGTTGCTTTAACAAAATACCATAGACTGAGTAGCTTAAAAGATATTTATTTATTACTGTTTTGGAGACTGGGAAATCCAACATCAAGGTGCTGACAAATTCAGTTCCCCAGTGAGAGTTTCTTCCTTGCTTGCAGAAGGCCACCTTCCTGCTGTGTCCTCACATAGTGGTGAGACAGCTCTCTAGTGTCTTTTACTTTTCTTCTGAGGACATAAATCCCAACATGGGGCGCCTCCCTCATGACCCCATTTAAGCCTAATTACTTCCCAAAGGGCCCACCTTCAAATACCATCACACTGGGGTTTAGGGCTTCAACTTATGAATTTAGGGGAAGGGGGGCAAAAACATACATTTTTTTTGCATATAACATTTATGCTGCACCTACATATTTTATCACATTAGGAATGTTCTCCCTCCTCCTCTCCCTATCAAGATTGCCCATTCTTCAAAGCTCAATAAAGCTTCCTCCTCTGTAAAGACTTTTTTAGATCTTTCCTAAGCAGTTTTAATATCTCTTTCTTTTGAACTCCCTTTTGAACATTGTATATTTCTTAATGGACTCAACTTTACTTGTAGTATAACCAGTCATGTACTTGTTTAAGTCACCCTGCTAGATTATCAGTGCTTTATGGAGAGGAAATGTATTTTAATCATATTTGTATCCCATGCAGCATTTTGCAAAATGTTTAGTATCAAAAGAGAACCCAAGAATGTTTATGAAATTGGATCATAAAAATTGTTAAATCTGGACAGGGACTTGGAAAAAAGCATAAGATTATTTCTGGTAAAAAAGAATTAGCATAACACAACATTGTAATTCAACTATACTTCAATAAAAGATAAATTTAAAAAAAAGAATTATCAGCAAAATATAATATGACATCCCAGTTATTTAAGTATCAAAAATCAAGTGAAATGAATACTGTTTTAAAAAACAAAGGGGGGAGGAATAAAGAACTAAATTTTTGTATTGTTAGCCAAGTGTTGGGAGTTACTAGGACATAGAGAATGTCTTACTCTCATTGTGTGGCAAGCAGGAGAGAAGCAGATTTGAAGATATGTTGGAAAGGGCTTGGGAGGAGCCGTGTATGGAACTGCTTTTGCTTGGAATACTTTTTCTCTTTTTCTTTATCTAATTCTCCTCAATCCCCCAAATGATGTAGATGTTACTTTCTCTTACCCTCCTCCCCAGGTCTGTGTTGAACATCTAAGAACACATTATTATCCTGATTGATTTGAATGCTTCCCTGTAAGACGTGGATTTCTTGAGAGTAGGAATTTTATAAATCTTTACATATTCAGCTGACCCGGTGCCTGGCACAGACCAGATGCTTAGTAAATATTTATTAATTGAGTTAATTGATCAATTACACTGTTTCCACTATCTGAAGGCTTGTGATCCAGGATCAGTCACCTATCTTTGAACCTCACTCTCCACATCTGCAAAATGGAGATCAAGACTGAAATAAGGCTAAGGTTGTGAGGAGGCTCAATATAATGCATATAACATGTATGGTTCTGTTATTACATATACACTATGGACTATTATTAACATGTATAAAACGTCCATTTTTAAATGAATTATGACACTTTGATTTCATTTCTACCCAGGATGCTTTTGGAACACTTCTCCCTACAAATTATTCAGCATTCAGAATTATCATTAGGAAGTAAATGCAATACTGTTGCATATTTCTTGGTACATGCTTATTTCATAAACATAACATTTTTATTATACATCATTTCGCCACCCCATTATCACAGTTACTTAAAAACTGACACATGAACTTACACTTCTATCATGAATGCTTAACTGTCAAAAAATTATGCTCTTACTGCAAACTGCAAGGCATTAGACAACAGGAAACACAGGACTGTGATCCTGAGAGAAAGTAAACAAAGTGAGCCCCATAATTGCACTGGTTTACTGTCTGAAGGTAGTTTACAGACCACAGCGGAGAGTGAGGTGACCCACACAGAACCTGACGGTCTCAGTGAGCTGAGGATACAGAGATCCAAGTTCATGAATACCGTCAGTTAGATTGGCATGTGGGAATATGAGTGAAGAGGGAGCTGCACATAGAGGTTGCCTTGGAGAACCACATGGAAGTCCCCTTCAACCTTTCGCTGAAGAAAGATCTATGCATTAGGTGGAAACACCCACAAGGCTGAGAAAAGAAACTCCAGAAGGCAGTATGCCAAAATACACCTGGAGTTCACACAAAGCTGGAAATTGTTTGTAGTCCCATCAACCAGAAGAGAGAGTCCTCAGCACTGTATGGGTTTTAAAATATTGTTTGAAAGTATCAAAATTATCCCAAATAATTTAACTATGAGGTATTTTACTGAAGAGAAATAAAGACACACATCCACACAAAAATTCATACTTGAATGGTCGCAGCAGCTTTATGCAATATAACCAAACAACCCAATGTCCATCAACTGGTAAATAGATGAAATAATTGTGGTATGTCCATACAATGAAACACCATACCAAAAAAAAGAAAGAAAGAAAGATAAGAAAGGAAATAGGGATATACACACAAAAAGCATGGATGAATCTCAAAAGCATCATGTGAAAGATAAGAAGCTAGAACCAAAGACTACATTCTATATGATTTTATATGTATAAAATTCTTAAAAAGGCAAAGTACAGTGAAAGAATGTTGGAAAATGGCAGAGAACAAGGAAAGAGTTTTATCTGCATAGAGAATTTTAGGAGATGATATAAATGTTCTATCTTTCTTGTGCTGGTGATCATTTTAATATGTACATGTTTCAAAATTCATCAAATTGTGCACCTAAATTGGTGAAATTTATTGTATATTAATTGTATTCCAATAGTTTATTTTTAAAAAACTGACCATATGTGTGAAAAAGCATTATTTAGGCTCTTATTTATGTATCTTTATTCGTCCACAGAACTCATTTTCAAGCTTCATAGTTAGGCCTCAGTGTTCAATATGTGCTCTGCAGCCATCTTTAGTTTCAAAGGAGACTAGGAAAGTGAATAGGAAAAGTGGAATCCTTTTCCACTCTCTATGGTAGAAAGGGGAAAGTCCAAAAAGAACTGGGAATGGCTATTGAGTTATTCAGTCAACAGGGTCTGCACTGTCTCACTCTAAACTTTAAATATAAAACAGAATAATTCTTAATTTACTGGGGGTATCAAGTTTTCTCAGGACAAGCTAATTAGAATAGTCAAAGCATGTTGCATTCTAGCTAACTGTATTTCCTAATTAACTAAAAAAGTGTTTTCTTTACAGTTTTATCAAAAATCTTTTTAGACACTTAAGAGTCTTTCTTTTCTCATTAAGTACAAGATAAGGAATGTATTTAAATTTTGTTTTTATTAATACTGAATCTTCCAGTGCTCAAAGTCATCACTTTGAAAATAAGGTTTCGTTTTTTTGTTTGTTTTTTATTGGGGTATAGTTGCTTTACAAGGTTGTGTTAGTTTCTGCTGTACAACGAAGTAAATCAGCTATATGTATACCTATATCCCCTCCCTCTTGCACCTCCCTCTCACCCCCGCATCTCACCCATCTAGGTCACCACAGAGCACGGAGCTGAGCTCCCTGTGCTATACAGCAGGTTCCCACGAGCTATCTGTTTTACATACAGTAGTGTATATATGTCAATTCCAATCTCCCAATTCATCCCACCCCTCCTCCCCCACCTCCCATGTCCACACATACATTCTCTACATCTGTGTCTCTATTGCCCTTCAAATAGGTTCTTCTGTATCATTTTTCTAGATTCCACATATATGCATTAATATACAATATTTGTTTTTCTCTCTCTGACTTACTTCACTCTGTATGACAGACTCTAGGTCCATCCATGTCTCTACAAATGACCCAGTTTCATTCCTTTTTATGGCTGAGTAATATTCCATTGTATATATGTACCACATCTCCTTTATCCATCTGTCGTTGGACATTTAGGTTGCTTCAATGTCCTGGCTATTGTAAATAGTGTTGCAATGAACATTGGGGCGCATGTGTCTTTTTGAATTATGGTTTTCTCTGGGTATATGCTCAGTAGTGGGATTGCTGGGTCATATGGTAGTTCTATTTTTAGTTTTTTAAGGAACCTCCATACTGTTCTCCATAGTGGCTGTATCAATGGAACAGGAAAGAAAGCCCAGAGATAAACCCACTCACCTATGGTCAACTAATCTATGACAAAGGAGGCAAGAATACACAATGGAGAAAAGACAGTCTCTTCAATAAGTGGTGCTGGGAAAACTGGACAGCTACATGTAAAAGAATGAAATTAGAACACTCCCTTATACCTTACACAAAAATAAACTCAAAATGGATTAAAGACCTAAATGTACAACCTGACACTATAAAACTCTTAGAGGAAAACATAGGAAGAACACTTTTTGACATAAATCACAGCAAGATCTTTTTTGACCCACCTCGTAGAGTAATGAAAATAAAAACAAAAATAAACAAATGGGACCTAATTAAACTTAAAAGCTTTTGTACAGCAAAGAAAACCATAAACAAGAGGAAAAGAAAACCCTCAGAATGGGAGAAAATATTTGCAAACAAAGCAACTGACAAGGGATTAATCTCCAAAATACACAAATAGCTCATGCAGCTCAATATCAAAAAAACAACCGAATCAAATAATGGGCGGAAGACCTAAATAGACATTTCTCCAAAGAAGACATACAGATGGCCCAGAGGCACATGAAAAGCTGCTCAACATCACTAATTATTAGAGAAATGCAGATCAAAACTACAATGAGGTATAACTTCACGCCGGTCAGAAGGGTCATCATCAAAATATCTACAAACAATAAAGCTGGGGAGGGTGTGGGGAAAAGGGAACCCTCTTGCACTGTCGGTAGGAACGAACATAAAGTTTAGTTTGCAGATGCAGGTAGAGATGGATGTAGTGAAATGTTTCTCAGTTGGTTTCCATAGAATGCTGGTCCTGCAAAATCTCTTCCCCCTAAATGTTTCATAGTTAATTATGTTTGGATAATGTTGCCTATTATAGCCACCTCTTGTAATGTCATAAAGCATATTATTAAAATTTCTGAAGTATCCTAACAAGAGGAACAACCACAAAAACTCATTGATTCTGTTTAAATTAACTTACCTGAGTAGAGAAGTTATTGTTCTTGTAATTCATTTACATAAACTTCCGAAGAACTGGAATCCCAATGGGGCAGGCTGATGCTGCTGTGGAAAGACCACAAGCTATGGAGTTAGACACACTGGGTTTGAATCCTGACTCGATGCCTTAAAAATTACCACAAATAAGTTTTAATCTCTTTGACTCTCAATATTCTCACCTATAGATTGCTCTGATAAGAATTAGAAGTATTGTCTATAAAGCAACTAACACAGTGCTTAGTGGAGAGTAGATTCCCCAGAATTCTAATTTATCATCAATTTTTCACCATCATCATCATTATCATGTGGCTTTCCTTCCAGAAACTCTAGAATTTTAATTTGCTTGTTTATTTAATTTTTCCCTAAATTGTTGATAAATTCTTCTTTTAAAAAAATATGCACTCCTTCTGCTCTAAAAAGGGGTGGGGTTGTCTGATTAATTGAGATATCAGTTTTAGTTATTTTCTAGTTAGTCGAAGTCTTATTATATTTTGGACAATAGCATATTGCTGTTTCACCAGGGTTATTGGACTCTAACCCAGCTCTCTGATGCATCTTAGGCTGAAATCAAATTCATAACTTTTATTTAATTGTCCTTTATTCTTCTGTGGTTAAGGAGATTCTTAGGTATTATTCCCACATTTATCATAAGCACCTATAGCGTTTTCTAGATGGTTGAACTAATTGGAGGGCTGTAATAATGTATTATGGCTCATCTGGTTATACTTTTGAAGATCCTACTCTGTCCATAATTGTGAGTCTTCTTTCACATTTTTCCAGTGGTAATAATAACAATAATAATTGACGACAGCAAAAGTAATAAAACTAGTCTTAATATTTTATACTGTAAAACACTGGTTGTTTAAGCTTGTCAAGACATTTTCTAAATAAATGTTTTCAAAAAGCAATAACCAAGCTCTCTGAACCATTATGTAATGCCAGGGAGAAGGTCATATAACTTTCCCATAAAACTCCTTTTTTGCATCAGGTAAAATGCTCCACAATAATTGTATTGGCTGTCCATCACAGTACCTCAGGGAAGCATGCTGTTAACAGGGTCATTTCTCCTTCACAGTTGAGGATACTGAAGCATAGACGCATTAGGGGTAACTTGTCCAAATCAACACCATGAACTAGCGAACCAAATCACTGTGTGACAACGACACCGCTCAAAGGCAGGCGCCACACAGGAAATGGCATCGCGAAGGTTAATTTCAGATTAAACCGGGACAGCATGCACATTGGGTCATCTTGGGAAGATGTGCTAAAATGCACAGAGACAAGGTTAGTCATGGATCATAAACCTTACCTGAGAGTGTTCTCTGCTGTATGTTTAGGCATTCAACTTTATTTTCACAAAATAGTTGTGGCAGGAAGACTCTGTCTTTTATTATCAAAGTGAAGATAGAACTCAATGCTTTTCCTTCTTCCTAATAGGTATCAACAGCTTCATCCATTTTGGACTGCCAGAGTAAAGTCTATTCTGTTCATTAAAAAATGATTTGCAAAATTTGTTTTACTAAAATCACATGAAGTAATAAAGTTATGCCTGCTGGTTACACACTCAAGAGCTGTTTCCAGTAGCATAGGTTCCCAGCATCTGGACTCACTCAGCCAGAGCAATTAATTGCAGAGAGCAAGCAGAGCCTTTCTTAGCAGACCCATCCAGAAAGTACCAATGTGCAAGTTGCCCTACACAGAGTGCTCCTGGAGTGCCATGAATCCCAGTATCCCAGACACATCTCCCTCCCTCTCTTTCTCTCTCTCCCTCCTGACCCCCTCTTTTTCCCTCTCCCTTACCCTCTCCCTCTTTTTAATATCATTTCTAGTTTCAAAAAGGAAAACTACAGTGCAGCAAGGATAAATTCTTTCACAATTATTCCACATCGAGGAGATGCATATCTGTTTTCCATGTCTCCAGACTTGCAAGATCTAAGAGATTGAGTACAACAAATATTAGACAATGATGGGTATTTCTAGGCTCTATATTAATTCCAAAGACACTTATAGTTAAGCACTCTAAAATGTTAGTATTCATCTTAACAGGCTAATATCAATTCATGATATTTCATTGAGGTAATGGGAATATATGCACTGATTTATCAAAAGAAGGTAAGGATGAATGCCAATGAAATTCATTTCATTGTATGATGAATACTAATTTTGTAGGGCATGCCTCTACATTTATACCTTGTAATAATGCTTTGACTCCTACCAGCACAATGTGAATATTTGTGCATAATTTTACATTTTGAATGATTTCTGTCTCAAGTTGTCTTTAAGTTAAAATGTATAATGTATAACTTTAACTAGCAACACCAAATGCTGGTGAGGATTTGAAGCAACCAGACTCTCACACATTGTTGGTGGGGACGTAAAATGGTGCACCCAATTAGGAACATAATTCGGCAGTTAAAGTTAAACATTTATACTTGTCCATCAATTTCACTCCTAGGTGTTTACCCAAGAGAAATAAAAACAGGTCCATATAAAGAATTGTATAAGAATGTTCAAAGCAGTTTTATTTGTAATAGCCAAAAAATGGAAACAACTCAAGTATTCATCAATTAGAGAAAGAGTAAACAAATGGTGGTATATATATGTACAACATAATACTTCTCCAGGATACAGAGGAATGGATTATTGATATGGCCAAAAGCAGAGATGAATCTCAAAAACATTAATTTGAGTGAAAGAAGCTGGACATGAACATGCATAATGTATGACTTTATCTGTATAAAGTTCAAAAACATACCAAAGTAACCTTTGGTGATGGAAAGTCAAATATTGGTGGCCTATGGTAAGGAGCGATTTTATTTGGAAAGAGGTACAGAGAACTTCCTATGGTTTTGGAAATGTTCTAGATTTTGTTAGAGGTGTAAGTTATATGGATTAATATATTTGTCTACATTTGTTGAACTATATACTTTTAAGACCTGTGCATTTCACTGTGTATAAATTACACTACAACACCCTCACCTCCCCCAGTATAGCTTCAACTCTGCTTCTTCATCCTCTTATCATTAGGGTTTCCTTGTGGCCTCTCACACCTCACCTTGACCTCTGGAAGCTTTCCCTGGGTTTCCATAAGAGCCTCCTGTGAACTCACCACACAGCTTTGCACTGCCTATGTGTCTTTTCCATCTAGCTACATTTCCCTTATAACCTAAATTATCCCTTTCTAAGATTCTGATTTCTTTTTGCCATCATAAATAAATCAATATTAAATTTTTTTTTTCTTTTCAACTTAGGCTTCAGGTTTTGACAGGTGTGACAAGTCTACCTCTAAGAAGAGTTCATTTTAGTATGGTGGTTAACAGGTTCCCAATCCCCTGCTAAATGTTAAGCAGAGAAGGGTCACTATATACTATGTGTTTTATAAAGTAATGTGTGAGAATTAGGGACTTAATTGGTGAACTATGATGTTATTATGAAGGTAACAGTAAGACAGGTGGATGTAATTTATCTATGGCTCTTCCACACCAAAGAATTTGGCATTTGTAGCCCTGGACAATGTTTTCCTGTGACACAAAGGGAGGTGGCAGCTAGGAGTTTGCTCTTCACTGTTCTAATACCAAGAACGTCTTCTGCAGTCTACTTTGGCACTTTCTAGGTTACTTCAGTGAGGGTGGGGGAGTCCTCAGGGTGAGGACCACACTTCAGTCACTGATGTCAATCTTGCCACTGTGGCTGGCACCATGTGGTTTATGAGCAGTAATATTTTTTCTGGGATTTTGAGCTTGTCAAAATGAGAACAAAGCAAATAAGGAAAAAATTGCCAGATTCTTTACAAATGCTAAACCGTATGGTGTTTTACAGTATTGTCTGGCAAGTACTATATAGTCCCAGGACATAAAGTCACACCAAGGTTTCCAGCATGAGCTTTGATCTCCATAGAACGATTTCGCTGAATCTAGAGATGTGGGGTAGCAAATCCCATCTCACACTTCATAAATTTGGGGCTACTATTACTTTAGTGTGCCTTCTTTATAT
The DNA here is from genome assembly GCF_009873245.2 of Balaenoptera musculus. NCBI lineage: Eukaryota > Metazoa > Chordata > Mammalia > Artiodactyla > Balaenopteridae > Balaenoptera > Balaenoptera musculus. Next base: position 84,463,112 of record NC_045785.1, on the reverse strand, counting down.
TCCACTTTATTATGACTGTATCTCTATAAATGCAAACACTGTTTCTGTGGATATAATTTCATAAAGCAAAACTATCTTCTATCTTTAGCAGTGAAATTCAAGTGGCAACTATGACAAGCAAAGAAAAATGACTGCAGTTAGCTTCAACCATCCCTGCTCCTCTGAAAGCTTATGTCAGTTTCTAAATAAGCTTTTCATTTTTCTATTCAGTCTGCTGATCTTTGTTGATTTACAGCATGAATGAGCATGGCACATTGCAACTTGTATAGTGCATTTTTCCTAAATAATAAAGCATTTATTGCAGACACATCAAGCTAACTAGTGGCTCTAAATTATTGTGGCAATGAAGTGCCATGTTAACAACTCATTTACATCCTTCTGGTGACTCTCCATTACCAAGGTAAGTAATTTAATTCCATCTAGGAACAATGACTTTGCAAAGTGTATTTACTGCAACTGGGAAAAAATATAATTAAATCAGATTAGAAATTATGATTAGATCATTCTAACTAAATACAAATAAAATAAAATATTTAGGCAGGATAGACTGAATTATCTCTTATACAACTTTTGGTAAAGATGTGCTAAAGTACCTTCAGAAAACTTTATAACATATACTCAGCCAGCTATGCTCAGTACATACTGCTTGTGAATGTCTATGCTTTGTAAATTCAGTCTGATGTTCTCTCATTTGTTTTAGTTTTCACTTCTCACTCTGAGTAAGTTACAAAAGGTTGAGTTAGTAGTATTCCTCACGATCAGGGCTACAACACTTCATAAATTGAGGGGGTACATCTACCTTATTGCCTATGCAGGACCCTTGCATATATATGCACAAGCCATCATGCTGATGTGAGGCCCCTCTCTTGTTTATTCACTTCCTCCTTCATCCTAGATCCTGATTCTCATTCATCTTCCTGTACCCCACTAAGTACCTATTTTAATGTATTTAGATATATCTTTATGAATGTGTTGCTTTCAGATATAGTGTTTTTGTGTGTATGTATGTGTTTTTGTTTTGTTTTTTAAGAAGGATTCCAGGTTTTTGTTGTTGTTGTTTGTTTAGGTTTTTTCAATAAATTTATTTATTTATTTTTGGCTGTGTTGGGTCTTTGTTTCTGTGCGGGGGCTTTCTCTAGTTGCGGCAAGCGGGGGCCACTCTTCATCGCGGTGCGCGGGCCTCTCACTATCGCGGCCTCTCTTGTTGCAGAGCACAGGCTCCAGACGCGCAGGCTCAGTAGTTGTGGCTCACGGGCCTAGTTGCTCCGCAGCATGTGGGATCTTCCCAGACCAGGGCTCGAACCCGCTTCCCCTGCATTGGCAGGCAGACTCTCAACCACTGCGCCACCAGGGAAGCCCCTCTATGTATGTGTTTTGAGTTTATGTAAATAATATTGTTCTGTTTCTTACTTTATTCCTTCAATACAATTTTTATAAGCATCCATGTATCTCTGATACCATGAGTTTGTGGCTTCTAACTGCGGCTTCCACGTTTACTTAAGTATTCCCCAGTTAGATTGTCTCCAACTCCCTGCCATGCAAGATAATGAATACCCTCATATGTCCTCTTACATGAAGCTACAAAAAATTTCTCTGGGTTATACTGCAGAAGTGAGCTTCCTGAGTCCCACTCAGAAAGCATGCACACATGCTCAGCAAGGATGAACACTCGGCACTAAGGATGAATCCATGCTCATAAGCATGAATACATACACAGCAAGGCTATGGAGAGGGGCGCAGACCTAAGAATGAAGATGTACTCATTAAGGCCACACTCAGAGTGAGCAGGGATAAACACACTCTTAAATCAAGATGTCCAAATACACAGTACATACACTCAGGACATACATACACTCAGTACAGATGATCCCAAATTAAGTTTGTACATGTACGTAATTTCATAAGCACTGCAGATTGTTGTTTAGAATAGCTGTAATCTTACCAGCAGTATGTGTTATCTCCTCATAATCCCGACACATGTTGCTGTATTCATAATTTCTTTTTGCTTATCTCATGGCTAAATTCTTATTTTATTTTTATTGTATTTATCATACAATAACATTTCTGTGAATTATAAGTATAAAACATTTGCACATTTTGAATTGCTTTTATGTCCCTTTTTGGTTGAGATTTTAGGAATTCCTTCCATATATATATAATATTATATATTATTGTATATATAGAAATACAATATATTACATAATTATATGTGCTATATGTTGTATCATTCTTCATTACACAGCAAAAGTTAATTCTATATAGTAAAATCCATTCACTGTTTTGCACCATGATTTTTGCTTTTGGGAATTTTATCAAGACTTTCCCTATCCATGCTCCAAGTTACAAGATAGTTTTCCTTCTTTTCTTCCTATTGTTTCATAGTTTATCTTTTACACTTAAGTATCAAAAACATCAGAACTGCTCTTTTATATACAATATAAATTAGTGATCCAGGTTACTTATTTTTTAATAAGTAGTAAGCAGTTTCCTAACACACTTTTCTAAATAATACATACATGTACTTGTGGTGCTATATTTATCATTTTTTCTCACACGTAAATGGATCTCTTCCTGACTTCTGTTCCTTTGATATACTTATTTCTTAGAAAACACCATGCTATTTTTACTAAATAGCTTTGAGGTTTGTCTAAATATCTGAATGAGAGACTATCCACTGTTTTTTTTAATGGATCTTTATTTTCCCATATAAAGTTAGAAGGAGTTTACTAAGTTCCTAAAAATATTCATCTATAATTTTACTTGAGATTGCCTTGAGTTTAAATGTTAATTTAAAGGAACTTTATATATTATAATAAGTTGCTCCATCCATAAATATGGACTATTTTCCCATTTAGTTAGATCTGTTTTTAAACCCTTTAATAAAGACATAAGTATCTTGATCAAGGCAGTGTTCATCTTTTGTTAGGTTAATTTATAGATATGTAACAATTTTAGTTACTTTTATAAATTGCACCTTATTTATCCATTGCATTTTTTATTTGATTATTGTTGCTATTGAGCAGGGTCAGCAAGTTTTTTTTTTTTTCTGTAAAAGATCAGACAGTAAATAATTTAGGCTTTGAGAATTAGTCGCTATTGTAAATATGCAACTCTGCCATAGTAGCAAGAAAGCCCTAGACAGTTTATAAACAAATGACCATGGCTATGTTCCAATAAAATTTATTTACAAAACAGGTGATGGCCAGATTTGGCCAGCAGGCAATCGTTTGTCAGTCCCTTGCTGTAGAAGAACTGTATTAATTTGTTTATGCAGTAAATTTGCTGAACTCTCTATTTGGAATAATAGGATTGTTCATTGTACCTAGAGTTTTTTTAATACTGATAAACATATTATCTGTAAATAATGGAAGTTTATCTCTTTCTTTTCACTTACTAAACTTTTACTTCTTTTTCCCTAATTAGAAAGCTGGCTATGATCTTCATCATTGCATTAAGTAATAGCAGTGATGGTGGGCCTTCTTGTCTTGATCCTAGCCTTTTGGGAAATATCTCTAGAGTTTCTTGATTAAATATGATGTTTCATATAGTTTAGATTTTATTAATCTTTATCACTAGATAAGGACATTCTTTCTATTTCTGGTTTAATGATGTTTTATGAGAAATGGATAGATTGTCTAATATTAACCATCATTTCATTTTTATAATAAACTTCATTGGGGCAGGATGTAGTCGTTTCTTTATATCAACTTTTTTGAAATAAAAATTACATACCAGAAAGTGCATCCATTTTAAGTGTACAGTGCAATGAGTTCTAACAAATGTATATACCCATGTAAATTCCACCCCACTTAAGACATGGATCATTTCCCTCACACACATACACAAAAACTGAGTTTATACCTTTGCAGTCATTGCATTCCTATTCTTAAATTTAGTAAATAAATAATCTGCCTGTGTCACTATAGATTAGTTTTGCCTTTTTGGATTTTCATATAAATTAGATCATACAGTGTGTTCACGTTCGTGTATACTTTCTTTCGATGAACATGTTTTTAATTTCATCTTATTATGCTTTCACTATATATTTTTAGTATTTGGAACATATGAGGATAGCTGTGTTAATTTTTTTTTGATAACTCTGTTATTTCTGTCCTGTGTCGGTTTCTATTGATTTGTATTTCTCCATCTTATAAGTCATAGTTTCTTGCTTCTTTGCATGACTGATAATATTTTTTGGATGCTGAACATGTATTGGTTAAAAAGATGGTATTTAAGGTAGAACCAAGAAGGTAGATAAGACTTCAAGGGTGGACTTAAGGAGAAGGATGAAATTCCATAGGAAAGTTATAATGAAGTAAATTATGAGGTATAAAACAAAGGATATGTATTGAAATTAAAATGTAGTCCAGTTCTTATATAGTAATGTCATAAGCAGTAAAATTTATCATGTTTTACAGAAGAGACAGTTGAGGTAAGGAGATGTTAAGTAACATACCCAAGCTTACTCAAAATATACTAGGCAGGATTTGAACTCAGATTCTCTGACTTGGAAACTTATTTCTCAGCTCAACTACTACTGAGTGATAACCTGAGTTTTTTGCAGTTAACCATTAAATAAAATTTACTGATTTTGTGAACATTGATATATTATCATAATTTTTCAAATATTCAGAGCTAATATATATAGAAAAAGAAGTGCTTTTATAATTTCTAGAAAACAATCTTGAATAATTCTATTGACAATGCAGCCAAGTCAGGGGTTATTAATGTAATCCAAATAATTGTAATCAGAGCTACTTTCCTACCTTAGACATTGGCACTTGCTGCTTGTTTCCTTTCTCTGGTACATTCCTCCTTTAGATCAGCACTGTCCAACAGAAAATATGTCACATATGTAATTTAAAATTTTATAGCAGTCACATTAAAAAAATAAATAAATAAAAGTGAAAGTAATTATAATAATATATTTTGTATACCTCACTATATACCTATAATAGCATTTCAATGTGTATTTAGTATAAATATTATCAAGATACTTAAATTTTTTTCATGTTAAGTCTTTGAAGTGCAATGTGTATTTTATACTTATAGGACATCTCAGTTGGGACTAGCTACATTGAAAGAACTCAGCCACATGTGGCTATTGATAGTCATATTGGACAACACAGCATAGCTGAAGTCACTTCCTCCACACAATATCTGATACCAGTAAAATAAGTTTCAAAGGAAACCAGGACCAGGCTGAAGGGATCATCAAACTTCCTTAAAGAGCCAGATCATCAATATCTTAGGTTGGTGGGAAACATGGTTTCTGTCACAACTCTGATGTATGGCTGAAAGGCAGCCAACAATGATGCACCAGACATGTAATCCCATGACGAGCTCCTTCTCATCATTCAAGTCTCAGTTCCAGGGCCTCCTCTACAGTGAAGGCTTCTTTGATTACATCACCTATACTAGGCCCCACCAGTCATTCTCCAGCCTGTTACCCAGTTTGGTTGATTCATAACACATACCACTGATTTTAATTAAATAATTAATAATTGTTTACTTGCTTAGTATTTATGACCTGCCACTAGATTATAACACTCATGGAGGCAAGGACAACACATCATCTTTAGCATTTTGAACAATTAAAAACTGTCGAATGAATGAATATATGAATGAAAGAATTTTCCAGGCAATATGCTAAGTATTTTACAGAGTTTGTATAATTTAAACTTTACAGAAATGTCATATACCATGAAGGCATCTTATCTTCATTTTATTGATGAAGAAGAGGCCAAATTATCAGACTAAGTTTATAAATCAAATCAATAGTTGATTACAATTATAAATAAGTGACCTCAAAGTCCATGCTTTTAACTAATGTCATGTGTTCCAGAGATCTAAAGTTAGGTATAGGGGATAGAAATTAGGAGATTAATTCAAACACTACTCAATAGGTAAACTTCACATATCTTGGAGAATTCTTGCCTACTGTAACTAAAGGAAAGTGAGGAATTACAGATAACTCCTAGGTTTCTAGCTAGAACAATCTAACAGCCTTATGCACTATTAGCTTTTCCAACACTTTTCCATTTATTATTTTATTTGATTCTGATAAGTAACCTGTGATATAAATAAAGCAAATATATTACTTTTTCATTATTTGACAGATGGGAAAAGCAAAACACAAGGTTAAGTGAATTGTCCAAATTTAAACAGTAAATTAGTGGCAATATATACCAGGACTGTAACCCATACCTTCTATTTTCCGGGCAGCTGCCTGTCTCACTTGCTACTTCTGGCATCAACAATTTCAAAAAAAAAAATTAAAGAAAGAAAGAAAGAAAAATGGAAGGAGGAGAGGGAAAGAGGAAGGAAACATGTTTATTGACTTGCAGTGTACATACTTAGAAGTGAACATAAGTGTACAGCTCCATGAATTACCAAAAGTGAATATACCTGTGTATTCAGGTGAGGAAGTAGAGCATTAACAGTAAATCGGAAGACTGCTGTCCTTCATGTCCTAAGGCAATCACCCTGATTTCCATCAATATAGATTATTTTTGCCTAATTTTGAAATTTATATGAATAGAATCACATAGTACGTATACTTATAAGTCTGGCTTATTTCCATTATCATTATGTGACAGAGATCTATTCATGCTATTGTGTGTAATAGCAGTTGGTGGATTTTCATTGCCAGAATTACATACATTTTATGAATATGCCACAAATCATTTTCATTCTGCTCTTGATAAGCAATTGAATGATTCCAATTTTTGACTATTACCAATAATGCTTCTATGAATATTCTTGTGCCTGCCTTTTGGGTATAAATGCAACCATCTCTGTTAGGTGCATACCTAACAGTAAAATTTCTGGGTCATAGAGTATGTATATACTGACTTATAATAGGTGCTGCTAAACAGTTTTCCAAAAGAGTTTTACCAGTTTAAACTCTCATTATAATGTATGAGAGTTTCCTTTCTTTATATCTTATCACTGCTTCCTTTCATTACTTTTTTTCATTTTAGCACTTCTGGTGGATATATGATAATAGTATGATCATAGATATAATTCTGTTTTTCATTTCTCTGATGACATGAAAAACATGTCATGGTTGGACATTTGCTCACGTTTACTGGCTCTTTGTACATCAGCATTGTGAAATGCTTGTTAAAGATATACTTCCCTTTTTTATTTATAGGGTTACCCTTTTCTTACTGATTTGAAGTTGTTCTTTTTGTATTGTTGATAGAAGCATTTTATTTGTTAAACATATTGCAGTTATTTTCTCCCACTTCATGGTTTGGTTTTTCACTCTCTTAAAAAAATGATCCTTTTTTTTTAGTAATAAACAGAGTTCCTAAATTCAATATAGTTCAGTATATCAACCTAATTATTTATGGTTAATGTTTTCTGTGTCTTATTTAAGAAACCATCACCCACACCAAGTTCATGAAAATATTCTCTAATGTTTTATTATATTGGGTTGGCCAAAAATGTCATTTGGGGTTTTCTATAGGATGTTACAGAAAAGCCCGAACAAAATGTTTGGCCAACCTAATAGAAGCTTTATTGTTTTATCTTTTACATTTTAATCTACAGGTGACTTTCATATAATTTTTGAGTAGCATATGAAGTAGGGATCTGCTTTTGTACTTTTCCGTATATCTATATATCTATTCTTACATCAACATCCCACTAGCTTATTATGTAGCTTTATACTGGCTTGATATCTGATAGGAAAGTCTCCATTACTATTCTTTTTCTTCAGTACTGTCTTGGTTTTTCTTCGCCCTTTACATTGTTACATAAACTTTAGAATTAATTTGTTAATTTCCACCAAAAAATCCTGTTAAAATTTTGATTGAGATTGCGTTGAATTGGCAGAATTGCAATGAAAGTATAGATCAGTTTGTGGAGAAGTGCTGTCTTTAAAGTGTTGTTGAATACAATGCATCCCACATTTATTAAGATTATCTTTAATCTTCTCATTAATTTTTCAAAATTTTGCTCATCTTTTATTACATGTATCTCAAAGTTTTTGATGTTTGTTTTTTTGCAACTAAAATGGTTTCATTTGAAACTTTCATTGAATAATACTGTTTTGCTTGTATATAGAAATACAAGTAATTTTGGATTATTTCCAGACACGTTGTTGAATTCACACATTAATTATAGTAAATGTGTAGCTCCTTTTAATTTCTAAATACACAATTCATGGCATCTGCAATTATATTTTCAATCCCTGTAACTTTTATTTCTTTTTCTTGCCTTATTGCATTAGCTAGGATATCTAGTAAATGTTTAGTAGAACTAGGTATCAAGATAATCATATGGTTTGATTCTTCATTTGGTTAATGTGATGAAGTAAAATGGATTTATTTTTGAATGATAAACCAACAATGCATTCCGGAATAAACTCAATCTAGTTTTAATCTTTTTTAACATATATACAGAGAGAAGCATTTTGTTAATATTTTATTTACATATTTGGGCATTTTCTAATTTTCTGTTATTTATTCTATTATTTTTTCTAGCTTAAATGCACAGTAATGTTTAGAATGATTTCAATACTTCAATTTTATTGAGAACTGTTTTAAAGTTCAGCATACAATCAGCTTTGGTAAGTTGTTTATGTGCACTAGAAAATAATATGTAGATTCTGCACATACTGTGTGAAACATTTTATAAAAGCTTATGTAGGTTGTTTTTTAATCATGTTTAAATATTCTAAGGCTTTAGTAATGATTTCAGTTAGACTGTTTCATTCATTACCAACTGAGGCAAGTTAAAACTTTATAACTTTTGATTTGTCTATTTCTCTTTAAAGTTTTATCAATATTTAATTATATATGTATTATAGCTATAATCAGGTGTATATAAATTCAGAATTATTGGACTCTTCTTGTGAATTTTCTCTTATTATTATCATGACACATTCCTCACTTTTGTCTAACTTGTTTCTTACCTTAAAGTTGGCATTGTCTGATATTGATACAAGTACACATACTTTATTTGCTTAGTATTTGAATGGGACATTTTTTCTGTGCTTTTACTTCAACTTTTTAAATAAGTTTTTTTCATTTTTATTGGAGTATAGCTGCTTTACAATATTGTGTTAGCTTCTACTGTACAGCAAGTTGAATCAGCTATACATATACATATATCCCCTCTTTTTTGGATTTCCTTCCCATTTAAGTCACTACAGAGCACTGAGTAGAGTTCCCTGTGCTATACAGTAGGTTCTCCTTAGTTATATATTTTACACATAGTATCAATAGTGCATATATGTCAATCCCAGTCTCACAATTCATCCCACACACCCTCCTTTTCCCCTTGGTATCCATACGTTTATTCTCTATGTCTGTGTCTCTATTTCTGCTTTGTAAATAAGATTGTCTATACCAATTTTTTCAGATTCCACATATATGCATTAATTACAATATTTGTTTTTCTCTTTCTGACTTACTTCACTCTGTATGACAGTCCTTATGTCCATCCACGTCTCTACAAATGAGCCAATTTTGTTCCTTTTTATGGCTGAGTAATATTCCATTGTATGTAGGTACCAAATTATTTTTTAAATAATTTTATAATTAAGATATAATTCTTTAGTGTATAATGTTAGTATTTTTAATACAACTGGGCAAGCTTTATTTTTTAATTAGATTATTTAGTTATACATATTTAATAAAATTAGATACATTTTAGTTTAAATATACCATTTACTGTTTGTTTTTCTATTTGCCCCACCTTTTCATTAGTATTTTTTCCTTCTCCTTTGATTTCTTTTGGAAAAAGATTTTTTTTTAATCTTCCATTTTTAACTGTCAGAAGCTCATTATTTGTATATTTTTAACTTCTCTTCTAGTGGTTACCCTAGAAATTAAAACACACATCCTTGACTAGTTAAAGATTAATGTAAATTACTACTTTTTCCATTTTCAAAAGAAAACAGTAAACTTAGAACAATTTAATTCTACTCATTTACCCTTTCTCTCCTTATTTGACTTTACTGGACATTTTAATCCTATATATCTTAAAATCTCACATGTATCATTATTATTGTTGTTGTTCTATATAATCAGTACTCATTTAGATTTACCAACATATTTGCTCTTCCAAATGGCCTTTATTCCTTCCTGCTTTATCTGAGATTATTTTCCTCTGTTGGAATAGCTCCTTTCAGTGAGTCCTTAGTACATTTTTGCTTGTGAAAAAATAGGCTCTGTTTCGATTATCTGAAATGTCCTTAATATTTCTCTGTTCATGAAGGATATTTTCAGAGTATTGAATTCTAGATTGGTAATTGTTTTTATTCATTACTTTTAATGTCATTCCAATATTTTCTTGCATCTTTACTTTTCTTAAGAAATCATATGTCAATTGTCTTATTGCTCTAATAAAGATAATGGATCTTTTTCTCTGGCTGCTCTTTAATGTTTCCTTTGTCTTTGGTTTTCAGCAATTTTACTTTATTGTCCCTTCATATGATTTTCTTTGTGATTTATGGCTTGAGGGTTTATATCACTTCTTCAATCTATAGCTTCATATCTTTCATCACTTTTCAAATATTTTTGGCCATATCTCCTTAACAATTTTTTCTACCCTGTTATTTATCTAATCTTCTTCTGAATCCTTCTATAGACCTTATTTTCAGTTGTTTTGTTTTTCAGTACTACATTTTCCATTTACTTTTTTCATAATTTCCCATTTTCTCTCTTTCTGTATATAGAAAGAGTAAGAGAGAGAAAGGGTGGAAAAGGAGAGAAGAACAGAGAAAGCAATATTTCTAGTTGTTCTCCATGGAAGAGGTATCTTCAATAAGCATTTCTGCTATTGCTGGAATCACAGTCGTCAACTTTTAAGTACAAGAAAAGACGTCTAGGTCTTCCCTGGTGGCGCGGTGGTTGGGAGTCTGCCTGCCGGTGCAGGGGACACGGGTTCGGGCCCTGGTCTGGGAGGATCCCGCATGCCACGGAGCGACTGGGCCCGTGAGCCACAATTGCTGAGCCTGCACGTCTGGAGCCTGTGCTCCGCAGCAGGAGAGGCTGCAATAGTGAGAGGCCCACGCACCGTGATGAGGGGTGTCCCCCGCTTGCCGCAACTGGAGAAAGCCCTCGCACAGAAACGAAGACCCAGCACAGCCATAAATAAATTAATTAAAAACCTTATTTAAAAAAAAAAAAAAAGAAAAGAAAAGACGTCTAATCTCCCTTGTAATAAAATGTGCATATTAAAACTACAATGTAATACCACCTTTCACATATCAAATAGATAAAAATCAAAGTTTAGTAATCCTCTGTGTAGGAGATAGTATAGGGTAACCAATAATTTTATGCATTCTTGTGGGAATAAAAATTGATCATTATACAGTGCAATTTGACTCTGTCAAAATTGAAATGCACCTATATCATGACATAGCAATTCTTCTATGTACAAATTTATCTATACACAGGCTTCTACCTGTGAGCAGGAATGTCTGTGGCTGCAGTCTTTATATTAACAACTTGAAATAATCTAAATTTTCCAAATGAGGGACTGGTCAAATAATAGTTTTAACTAGCAAAAGAATAGAAATAATCTAAGTCCATTCATTGTGTACTGGTTAAATAAATTGTGAAACAAAATTTTAATACAATAATAAAATGGTTTTAATTAAAAATAAATTTTAATAAGATAAAAAAGTAATGAATTATGGTACATATTATACAAAATTTTTATAAACTGGACCTCTATGTACTTATTTTGAATTAATTCTGAGGTATAATGTTAAGTTTTTAAAAAGTCACAGAAGAGAAAGTATAATGTAAATATACATTTGCACACTTGCATACGCAGAAAAGATATGTCAAAGTGGCTTTTTAGGGGGCTTCCCTGGTGGCGCAGTGGTTAAGAATCCACCTGCCAATGCAGGGGACACAGGTTCGAGCCCTGGTCCAGGAATATCCCACGTGCCACGGAGCAACTAAGCCTGTGCGCCACAACTACTGAGGCTGCGCTCTAGAGCCCGTGAGCCACAACTACTGAGCCCATGTGCCGCAACTACTGAAGCCCACGTGCCTATAGCCCGTGCTCCACAACAAGAGAAGCCACCGCAATGAGAAGCCTGCACACCGCAACAAAGAGTAGTCCCCACTCACCGCAACTAGAGAAAGCCCGCGCACAGCAACAAAGACACAACACAGCCAAAAATAAATAAATAAATAAATTTATTTTTAAAATAATAAAATAAAATTTAAAAATTAAAAAAAAATAAAAGTGGCTTTTTAACATAGAACAAAATAATTTTATTCCTATACCTATCTCTGCTAGTCTAAATCCTATCTGGCTTGAATAGCCAATTCTCCAATCAGTCTTCTTGGTCCTCCATTCAAAGGTAATATTCCTCTGAACCTCAAACGACTTGTTTGTGTTAAAAAATATTAATCCAGTCAACATTTAAAGGAAGAATTTATGTGCTTGGCTAAAACTACTACTATATAATAAACTCCTAGATAACAAAGTTTTTTAAACAAATCTTTAAATCCCTGTAGCAATATATTTTAACTTATCACATATTAGGAGAACAAATAATAATAGTTGAATAGTGGAGTTCTTATGAAGTGAATGAAAAGAATCAACCAATGATATTTTACTGCATGTGAAAGATTTTCTACCTTACAGGCTATGAAGAACAGGCTCAATTGAGAGCATTAAATGAGTTCCAAGCTTATGAACATCATTTACAATATTTGATTGTACCCAAGATTTGAAGAAATCACTGAAGCTTGGGCCTTTATGATCAGCATATTTAGTGTAAATTGCAATTGCTTCATAATATGGAAAGAGCTTCATATCAAGATTCTCCCAGGCCTCTTGTTAATAAAATTAAATACAGGTTTAGATTTTTCTAAAAAACAGTGTGCTATCCTAAATTTGATTCTACTGCTTAATGGAGACTGCTTCATCTGATTCTTTGAAGCAGTACAAAGAGGGGAGGCAGACAATTTGGGATATCATTTACTCAAATTTACAGCCATTCACCCTGCAAACACAATTAGGTGTACTAGACTACAGAAAAAACCAGTTCCTTCTTATTAAAATTTAGCTGGTAAAATGCACAATGAGGAAGTCCTGACTCTTGTCTTTATTTTGAGCCTCTAGGACATATTCTGAATAAGAAATAAGAGACAGAACTTCTGAAATCTATCTCACCAGCTAAATTAAAATAAGAAGGAGCAGTTTTTTAAGCCAGTCTCTTAGAACAAATGGCCACAAAATAAAACAATGGTTTAAAATGCTTTTTGGGTTTGAGACTCTTTCTCTCTGAGAAACTTACATGCACACACACAGCACACAAACCAAATTGTGTATATTCTTATTCAAAGGACGCTCAAGCTATCCTATTGGGCTTGCTTCACCTCTGAAGAGGAGAAATATTGATGTGGGTCAGGATCAAGGTCAAGATACTAGTAGTTAGTTCACACTTGTATAAACTGAAATCCTTGCATGGCAAGGCAGATATCTGAGAGCTGTTGTGAGTCTATTTTAGAGAATGTCTTTTGAGTCTGCTCCTTGGTCATCTGGAGCACATTCTATTCTGGACTATCTCTATGAAAAACCTGATGGTTGGTCCTGTAAAGGAGACAAGGAGCTACTCTTATTTTGAGGAACTCCTTCCTTGCTCTAGGAAAGGCAGTAGACTAAATGAGATCCAAGAGAAAGAAATATTGCCTACTTTCTGGAACTGCCTCTAATCTGGGCTAAAGATCTGTGGCTCACATTTTCCAGTAAACCACCTTGATTTTGAACTCAGTGACTTATTAGTAACGGCAATGTTGCTACTCATTGATATTTTTCATACTGTTGGTAAAGTAGCAGATTACTTAATAGTCTGAATAAGCATACATTTAGGGCATTACCCAACGCAGAGGCACCAAAAAATAGATTTTTCTTTTTTTACAGGAATACGATATTTCCTAGAAAGAAACCAATAGTCATTGTGAAAAAAAATAAGAACCTTGTTAAATTCCTTAGACTTAATTCAGAATTATTATTTGAAAACAATAATCACCTAAGGAAATAGGTACAATAACCTCTTCAGTGCTTAGGTTTTATCATAAAGTGAGCCCTGATCCCAGGAGCGTTGCTATAAACTGAATGTGTCCCTCTCAAATTCATTAGTTGAAAGCTTATCCCCAAGATGATAGTATTTGGAGTGGGAAATTTGGGAGATGACTAGATGATGATGGCAGAGCCCTCGTGAATGGGTTAGTGCCCTTATAAAAGAAACCCCAGAGAAAATACTCAATTCTTCTGCCATGTAAGATTACAGTGAAAAGACAGTCATCTCTGAACTAAGAAATGAGCATTCACCAGACCGAATCTGCTGGCACCTTGATTTTGGACTTCGCATGCTACAGAACTGAGAAATAAATGTTTGTTGTTCCAAGGCACTCAGTCTATGATATTTTTGTTATAGCAGCCTGTGCAAACTAAGACAGGTATCTTAGCAGTATTTGGACACCATATCATGATCTGACTCTTCTCCATAGTTTTTAAAGTTCTATTCAATTTGCTTGTGCAGCTGGGTCAAGTCTACCCTAGAAGCTGGCATATTTTCTCACTCATCTCTAAACTGGGGGCTTATATTCCCCTGTCTATCTCCCACATAAATACTCTGGGTAGTTCAAATGATGCCTTAGAAATTTGATTTTGGTGAATAGCTATTCCCCATATTCTGTTGGCATTATAACTATCTTTTTAAAAGTAAATGTGTTCTTTTGGCTCCAGCCTTCATTAGATGTCATTGAATGAGTTACTTAACCTCATTATGTCTCAGCTTTATCATCAGACAAATGGGGATAATACAATACACACTGCACAGGACTGTTATGGGGATTAAATGAGATAATGCAGAGATCGGCAACTGACTCATAATAAAGGCCTAATAAATGCTCACCATTATAACTTCTATTCTTCAATGTCTTGTTGCATTGTCATAGATAGAGCTTAATTAGCCTCTTTGCCAGATAGAAAGTTCAAAAAGCATGAATCTCAGAGATACTGCTTCTGAAAATAATAAAGCCCCAGTGCCAGGAAGAAGGAGAATTAAGAAGACACTTGGAGAAGAACAAGAAGGGTACTTACCATATTGAGGAAATGCTCCACTCCTGAGAGGTGGTGAGAAGTAAGATCCAAAGAAGAGGACAGGTGACAATGGGGTATTTGTGTGAATGTAGCAGGGCGAGGAGAAGTGAGGATAAGCGAAGGGCGGCAAACACAGGAACCAAATGTTTTTGGTGACTTTGTGGGAATCAGTTTTGAATGTCACTAGGTAAGATGGAAGAATCTTAAGAAAATGTCTCAGAAATAAGAATAGATGTTGAGCACGATGGATCATGGTAGGGCTGGATTTAGAAGAAAGAAAAAGTAGTAAAAGAACTTGATGTGACCTGAACACCAGCTTGCATTAGAATGAAAACTTCCCACAAACCAGTGGGACAGCTAGCAAATGTGGGATTAAAAACAATAGAAGGATTAAAGAGGCTATGTTATAAATAAACAATAAGGAAATAGGTTGGCAAAACTTGAAAAGAGTAATATATCTGTAATAAAATTCACAATACTAGAGAACCAGTGTTACTACCTTAAGTTAATAGCTCTTAAGAAATTCAAAAGTAAATATCACTTCATAATGCAAAACAAAAACAAAAACAAAAACAAAACAAAACAAAACAAACCACAGGAGCAAGCAGCTACTTTCCCCCCCCCAGCCTTAATAAGAGAATGTTGCCACAAATAAGAACACGTTGGCTGTTACAATAGCCTTCATTAGGAAATGTCGGTTTTGGAGTTCTGCCACTTAAACATAACAAAACAAAAATTTTAAAATAATTCTCTTTACTGCCACTGGGTGAGTTATGAACCAAAGAAATTAACAAAAGCAAATGAAAAAAAATGAAAGCAAACAATAATTTAAGACTTGCTTACCTGTTGCCTTAGGGTGGTGGGTAATGTAATGATGTCAATTAAAGAAGCATTCTTTATTCTCATTCATGACTCCCACCCACAAAATTATTAGACTTTTCCTCAACGCTGACTTTCCAATGATTACCTGAAGTCATCATACCATGGCAGCTGCTATCAGTTTTTAGTTTAAATTCTGCCTGCCACTCCTCATCCCAGAAAGAAAGAACACAAAACAAAATAAAAGACAGGGTCCAGTCATCCTTCAATTGTTGCAACATAATCAGGTTCCTGGAAACAGAGGGATTTTCCTTCTTTCTCATCTTTTCTCATTTTCCTCTTTCCTACCCAAAGGCCACGTTTGTTCTTTTTAGTTGACCCCTTCATGAAGGGGTGGGGTATCCCATCTCTCACAACATTCTTGGCTATTAATCCTCAAAGTTCAACCAAAAGAAGACCAAGCAGAAAAGTACATGCTGTAACTCACTGAGGTAAATGTAAGATTCTAGGACCTAAGACATATTGACTGGCAGGTGTTGTATTGATGAATCTCTTTAGAGAGGGTGTTTGAGGGGTTGTAAGCTAAGAAAAACATAGTCTAATTCTTTACAATTATAGTGTATGATCTGGGTGAACACAGATTTGTTCAACACGAAGTAGAATCTTTTTAAAGCTTAGGGTAATAACTTTGGTGCAATAAAAGAGGAATTACAGTGGTCCTATTCTACAAAGCATATAGAGTGCCTATGACATGTCCCATATTGTTCTAGACGCTGGAGACACAAATATTCTCAATTTAAAAAATTTTGTTCTCACCCTTAGAAAAATCATGACCTAAGAGAGGACATACACAAATGGATAATTTTATTTAACTTGATAAATGCCATGATAGGAACCCGTACAAGGTGTTATGGATACACTGAAGTGGGGAAAGGGTCAGGAAAGACTCATCCAGTAAGTCATGCATGAGCTGAGTCTTGAAGAATGAGTAGGAATTAACCAGTAGGAAATGGAATGAAGAGTGAGAAAAGCATTTCCACACAAAAATGTCAGGAGCAAATGCAGAGAGGCATGAAACAGCTTGGTGTGAACAGCTGAGAACTACAAGCAGTTTGCTGTTGCTGGAGCATAAAATGTGAAGAGGAAAGGAGGCCTGAGCAGTAGGTAGAAATGGTTTAGGTCATATCTTCCAGTATAAGAGATAATTAAAGGGTTTTAGGAAAAGGAGTGACATGAAGTTTTGCTTTTCACCAAGATCTCCTTAGGATTCATGTAAAGAAAGGATATTGAGTATGATTGATAGGACTATATTATTATTAACTCTTCATTCATTCCCTATAATAAGATTATATACTCATACATTTTGCTGTGTGAATTGCAATGCCTCCTACTAGAGTCCATAGAGTAATTTTCCCACCCCACTGAGGTTGGGCTTGGGTTTGGCCGAAGGGTCATGGACAGGAATTACAGTGTGTCAATTCCCACCTGAGGCTTTATGAAGCTTTGTATGTTTTCTCCAGCGCTCTTTAGATTTTCTCCTCTGTCTTGAGAAGAACAGGTACCAGTCGGCCATTCTTCCTTAAGCCTGAGTTTCAGATAGGTGAACCTGATCCAAAGCCTGAAACCAATCCAAGCCCTGCTGAACTGCAGCAGATCTACAGATTAATAAGCATGAAAGACATGTTTGTTACTTAAATCACTGAGATTTAGAGGTTATTTGTTATGCAGCATTAGCATAAGTGAAATCAGATTAGTACAGGGAGAAAAAAACAAAACACAGGAATATCAATCAAGAGGTTGTGGTTACAGACTAGGAAAAAGACAATCAAGGCTAGAATTTAGCAGTAATAGTAGAGATGAGGAGAAAGAGGATGGAGGTAAAGGTAATACATATATTGGAATAAGAGCCTAGGCTTGACGATTGGCTGGTAGGGCAGTGATGAGAAAGAGTTCAAGCTGGCTATCAAATTTCTGAAATGGATAATTAGATGAATGATAGAGCTATTCATCCAAAAGTGAAATAGAAAACAAGTTTATTCGTTCTTTCTAAAATATTTATTGGGAATCAATTTCTTGCCAAACTTAGGCTAGACACTGAGTATATGCTCAGTAGGTCGAAAAGTTTGCTGCCCTTCTGGACTTTACATTCTTCTTGGGGAGATGATAATATAGTAAATAAATGAGTAAGTATGAATGCTTTTAAGTACTATGAAGAAAAATTTAAAAGGGATGTAATTTTTAAAGAAGCTAACTGAATAGAGGGGGCTCCTACATACAGGGTGGTCAGTCAAGGACCCTTTTAGGAAGTGTCTGAGCTGAGGGCTGATGGGTGAGAATGAGCTGCTTAATGGAGGTGCAGTGTTCTCTAGGAAGGAGGAATAGTGACGACAAAAAGACCTCAAGGCAGAACAGAGCTTGGTGTTCATTTCTGAGGTTCATTCCTAAAAAGGAAGAACGTTAAGGAGGTGGTGAAAAATATGTGTTTTGGTTGTGGAAATCTTTAACTTGTGATCTCCATAAGATATCCAGGAGCAGATATCCATCTTAAAATACCAGGCAGGAGTCCGAAGTCCCTGAAGATAGGCCTTGGTAGTCAAGAGATTAAAAACCTTGACTCATCACACTGTAGGTGGAGATTTTAAATGTAAGAGTAACTGAGTTGTCCAGGATAATTTAAAGAGTGAAAAGACTTGTCCTAGGAACAAACCTTAAGGGTCAGAAATATTTTTGGGCTTTTTAGAGGTAGGCACATCCAAAAGAGAGACTGAGAAGAAAATCTAAGGCCTAAGAGAGGGTGAGGTAACAGAAGTCAAGTATATTTATCAGTTTTTGTTGTTGATGTTGTTTTCCTGTATAACAATCACAAAATTTTACAACAGTAGTTATTTTTATGCTCATGGGTCTGCAGGTTGGCTGTACCTCAGTTCATCTAAGCAGTGCAAGCTGCACAGGCTGCACTCCAGGCCTTTTGTTGTTTTCTCCACATGTCTTCATTCTGGAGCCCAGACTGAAGTTTCAGCAGTTGCCTCTACAATGCTTTTCTTTTTTTTTTTTTTTAATTTTTCTTTTTTTTTTTTTAATTAATTTATTATTTATGGCCGTGTTGGGTCTTCGTTTCTGTGTGAGGGCTTTCTCTAGTTGCGGCAAGCGGGGGCCACTCTTCATCGCGATGCGCGGGCCTCTCACTATCGCGGCCTCTCTTGTTGCGGAGCACAGGTTCCAGACGCACAGGCTCAGTAGTTGTGGCTCACGGGCCTAGTTGCTCTGCGGCATGTGGGATCTTCCCAGACCAGGGATCGAACCCGTGTCCCCTGCATTGGCAGGCAGATTCTCAACCACTGCGCCACCAGGGAAGCCCTCTACAATGCTTTTCTAACAGCAGATCACAGGAACTCAAGGGTAAAACACACATTACTTCTTAAGGTAGAAACATATACTATCTCTTAAGACCTTGACTTAGAAATGGCAAATTTTCACTCTGCTGATATTCCATTGGCCAAAGCAAGTCACATGGTCCAGCCCAATAATGGTGGGCAGGAAATATATTTTGTCCATTCTAGAGGGATGTTCTGCAAACTCACATGACAGAAGGCTCAGATATACACTTCTAATTCAAGGAAGGAGGGAAGAATTAGGAGCAATGATCTAATCTACCACATCAAGGAGATAGGCAGTTTTAAGGAGGGAGTGATTAACAGGGGCAGTTATTACAAAGATGTTTAATAACATGAAAACTAAACAGACTCCATCATATTGGTCTAAAAGGATTATTGCTGATGATGTTAGTGGGAGCACATCTTCGAGAGTGGTAAGGACAGAAGCTAAGGAATAAAGAGCAACTTAGGAAACTGAGAGAATAGTAATAAACTACTCTCTTAAGCTTGGATACTAAAAGAAGAGGAAGCAAAATTAGATGATTAGTTTATTGCTATGTGTGTATACTTGTTTTTTGGAATGTGAGAAATGGGAGCATTCTTTTCCATCACGATTATCATCAGTAACCTTTAATGAGGGCTTACTATGTGGCATACACAGTTTTAAGAGCTTTATGTGTACTGTTTTATTTAGTCCTAAAATGAACCAGTGGAAATATTAACTTACCTATTTCACAGATGTGGTGAATGGGACACAAAGATTAAGCATGTTGCCCAAGATCAGGAAGTTAGTAAATGGATATCAAGCCTTGCTACTCAGTGTGCTCACAGACCAGCAGCCTTGGTGTCATTTGGAAGTTTATGAGAAATTCAGAATTCAAACCTATGGAAACCTATTGAAGCAGAATTTGTGTTTGCACCAAGATACTTTGGTAATTTTTAACTCGTTAAAATTTAAGAAACGCTCTTTAAGGGAATATTTTTTGCTTTTTTTTAAAATCTAAAATCTATCACTGCATTTTCTGGTAACAGCACTTGGTTTTTCTAGAAACTTCAGACATTTCTCTTTTATTTAAAGATTTTTTTTGATGCGGAACATTTTTTAAAGTCTTTATTGAGCTTGTTACAGTATTGCTTCTGTTTTATATTTTTGGTTTTTTGGCTGTGAGGCATGTGGGATCTTAGCTCTTCAACCAGGGATCGAACCCTCACCCGCTGCACTAGAAGGTGAAGTCTTAACCCCTGGTCTGCCTGGGAAGTCCCCAGACTTTTCTTTAATTCTTCCTCTTCTTCCAAACAATGCACCTACAATACATTTAAGAACTCATCAAGTAGAGTAGACCTTTATTATTAATGGATTCCATTTTTTGTGAATTCACCTACTTCCAAAGATTTACTTGTAACATCCAAGTCAATGTTTCCTTCATGTTCATGATCATTTGTGAACACACACAGTGTTGCAAAAAATTTGAGTCCTTGACACACTTCCCCAGCTAAAGTCGAGCTAAACAATACTCTGCCCTCTTGTTTCAGTTTTCATAATGTAAATAAGTGTCCTTTTTTCTGGTCTACTCAGTGCCATGTTTATCATATTTGTGGGCTTTGTTAGTAATTTTGATGTTTAAAATGGCATCCAACTGTAGTGTTGAAGTGTTGCCTGGTGTCCCTAAGTGGACACAGTGGTAATGTGCCTTTACAGAGAACATACATGTGTTAGATAGGCTTTACTCAGGCATGAGTTATAGTGCTCTTGGCCATGAGTTCAATGTTAATGAGTCAAAAATATATATTCAGAAAAAGGAGGAGGAAATTTGTCTATCTGTGTGTAAGGCAAAATCGCTCCGGAAAATGCTAAGGTAACATGTATCATGACAAAGCTAAGGGAGAAAAACTTGCTGTCCCAAAATATCTCTTTAGTATGCAGATTATTTTGAACTGAAAACAATCCAGGCCCAAAAGACTCAGGAAAATACTTTGACCTTCCCTGCAACTGCCTAAAAAAATTAGAAACAGAGCTTGTTATTGGGATAGAGCTGTCACCAGAGACATCCGGGCCAGGTAAGGTAGGGGAAACTCGGCAGAACCTAAAGATCAGAGTGCATTCTCTATCCCATTGTCTCTGAATGGCCCAGAAAACATTTGTTTATCAAACATATGCTTTTCCATCTTCATGTGAATCTCCTTCCTCCCCTGTGAAGTCCCAAACCACTACCCCCAACATCCTCTTTTTTCATTAGCTGAATATGGTATTTAAGGTGAAGGTTTTGGCAATTTGGTCAGTCACTCAGTTTTTCTGGGCTTCTCCCATGTATATGTGTTATTAAACTTTTGTTTGATTTTCTCCCATTAATCTGTCTCATGTTAATTTAATTCTTATACCAGTCAGAAGAAGGTAGAAGGGTAGAGGAAAATTTTTCCTCCCTGACAGTGGCTAAACATGTGGATTCGTGACATGACAACCAAAAAAAAAAAAAAAAAAAAATGGTGGACAGCATTATCATGAGGCTGAAAGCCAAAAAAAACTTATGACCACATTACCCAGAGTGAGAAATATGCTAAATCCTTCATTTTTTCTTTTTAATGGGAGTAAGGAGTATCTTTAACTGCTTCAATGTCAATTTTCTAATGATATCATTTTGCTACTGCCATTTCTGGAAAGCAAATGTGAGGAAATAAGTTGATTATAGATCCAGGAATCTTTATGTCCAAAGCTAACGTTGCAGTTAAGAATCAGGCAGGAAGGACTAGAGCCAAATGGTACAGAATTATGTTGACTGAAGAAAAAAAACAACCTAAAAGTTGCGAGTTATGTTTTATTTGGAGGCCTTACTGAAGACTATAGGCTGGGAGACAGTCTCTCAGATAGCTCAGAGGAAATGCTCCAAAGAGCTAAGGAGGGAGTCAGGACATATAAGCATTTTTGCCGAGGGAAAAAAAAATGTAATCTAACATCAGAAGATTACTGCTAATCACAAAAAATAGACACCTCAAGGTAATGATTTTAGCACTTTTCTATATATGGGGAGATGCAAGAGTCTGGGCTTATTGAAATTATTCCTTAGATATGCACCTTAACTATCTACAGTCAGTATCCTATCTTTCTCCATCCTGATTTCTCCTAAGGGTGCAACTTCGGGGGCGGCTGCAGTGGCTGAGGGCTTGATGGTGGGCAACATTTGTTGTTTCCTGAAATGATAAGCAACATTCTTTGTTTACTGAAATGGCAGGCAAAATTTTTTGTCTGCAGTGCCCTCTGTTGATCATAAATTTAACCAAAGTTTGGGAGGCATTTCATGACTATTTGTCCCACAACACTAGGAATTCTCATTCCTAGGTCAGATGATTATTTCATTGATAGGCCACTCAACGTGCAATTTTTTTGGATTAGGCCCTGTTGATAACCTAAAATTCTCTGCATCATCTGCCTTACTAGTCTAAAGTGATCAGGAAATGTTTTCCCTTGTTACTTCTTTCCATATCTAGAGTTGCACTACTATGATTATTTTATAGGCAGCTATATATGTGATCAATTACCTCAAGACATTTAGCTATAATTAATTTTGTCAGAGGCCTGGCTGTACATTGGGTAATGCAAGAGGCAAAAATCTTACAGACAGTATATAAGTAATACAGCTAGTAACATTAACAAGGCCATAGTATAGCAGAGAGAGACACAAGACATACATAATTTGAAAACAACAAAGAAAGACCAAATTAAAACAATTATTAGTATAACTAGTTTTAATCTGGTCACGTCAAGAGGGAGCCAGCTAGAGAAGTCAAATTCTGGAGGGAGCAAGTAGAGAGAAAAAGATAAATGTTTTATCTTCATTTACAAAGTTATACTTTATCGACTTCTGGAAAAAAGATTAAAATCCAGTAATATATCAGAATAAAGTCATAAAATTATGTCATATTTATCAGTTCATTCAGCCTCATGTAATTAATTCCTGTTGATCTGGATGAAGTGATCAGATTTTCCATTAGAGTTTTATAATTTCTTACCTAGTTCAGTGGTATGACCTAAAAGTCATCAGAAATGTATATTTGTCAAAAAGTCCTTTTTATGAACCTTCTTCAGAGTAAAACAATGACTGTCTATAAATGACAAAAGATTTTAAATGGCGTAAGGACCTGATTACAATGCAATTGACAAGAAACTTGGTTATTCCCGTGACATACAACATTTTAAGATAATAACTAGAATTGTGACTGAAAACATTATACCAGGACATACCGGATTTTTAGGAATTCCATAAAAATTTTAGAATATCTATCTATATTACTAACATTTACCCATACAATAGAATCTAAGAAGGTTTTATCACCACTTATTTGACAATGTTTATCGTATAATTTAACATACCAAATATACCTAATTAGCTTAATATCACTCTTTGGGATGTTTCAGAAACTTTTTGAAGCATCCCAAAGTTAGCTAGAGGTCAAAAGAACTTCATTTGGAATTTGACTTGGAGAAGTTTGTCAAAGATATAAAAAGTTTTAAAACTTTTAAAACTTGGTCAGATAGGATCATAGGTCACTGTGAAACAATACTTATTCATTTAACCAAAATGACAATAAAAGATTTTTAAGACAAATACAGAAAGTTGCAACAGATTAAGGAGGTAAAAGGAGGTAAAGGAATTCTAAAAGGAGGTAAAGAAAGTTTACACTCTGTTATTAAAAGCAGTTCAATATTCTAAGAAAATTTTATTCTTTTAACATAGGAGAGAAAACCAAATTCTAGCTTTGTACCAGCTAACTTTTAATATTAAAATTTATTTACTCAATTAAATTTTATTTTAATCTTAGCCAGTCCTGACCATGTACAAAACTCTTTTCTGTGTTCCTTTTTCACAAATCTTCTATAGCTTTCTTTTTACTTTTAGATTTTGGCCTATGCTTTTCCTTTCTCTCTCTCTAGGACAAAATCATTTTCTTTTTCCTTAACAAAATGCATTTCCATTCCTTATACCCTTTTTTTTTTAACTGAAAACACACATCCTAAATCCTTGTATATTGAAATGTTCCAATAAGCTTTAATTACATATACTATAATTTTAACCCTTAAAAACTGTAATCTCTAGTGAAAATTCAAGAAGCAAGTAATTGTGAACTATTTGTCACACCAGCATTTTCTGATTGGCGAACTTATGAACATATTTCATAAGCTCTAGAACCATACATTTTCTCATAGCATACTTTCCTTCCTCAGTGTGGTATAAGATGTGTATCTAATAAACTCAAACTTTTTTAGTTTTTCTCTCATAAGAAGGCAAAAGTAGGTAAACTTGGACTTGTTTAGCAATCAATGTTCAAGTATTTTATCTTATTTGAAATGATCTAGATATTTAGTGAATTCTCATCATTTAACTTAATTTAGCAAAGCTCTAAAGTTTCAATTTACCAGAAAATATGGAGAATCTATTTTAGATAGACATACACAAAAAATAATTATTCCCAAAGAGTTCACCTGAAACTCTTCTCATAAAACTCATTTTATAACTTATGAAAATATCATCAAAGTTATTTTTTCTTGCTGACAAAGTCTGCAACAGAAATAACATGAACTTACTGAATTTCAGTGAACCTAGGTTCAATGAAGGTACCATATTCAATGCTGATGACTCCAAAGACAATTAAACCAACAAGCCTAAGGTAACTTTAATGCCAGATATTAATTTGATACTGAATTTTTCCCAGATCATGTGAACTTGAAATTCATTCTGACCAGTTACCTTTATATTTAGAAATATTTAATTTATAAGCACTTACTTTTAAGTCAGTTAAATAGAGCTCTTTTATAAATTTAATGTTGTTAATATTATTCAAAGGTAGAGAAATGTTATATGTATAATTACATATATTACAGACATAACTAGAGATGTTATAGTTTCATTTCAAAACTTAATCATGAATCAAACATTACACTATAAATTTACTAGCTTATAAATAACAGTTGGAATAGTTATATTTACTTGCTCAGATGACTAAGGTGTTTCACTATTTTCAGAAGATACTTTTAAGATTTGTATTTGTCCTTGATAAATTCTTAAGGAGTCTGTGAGTTAGATGTGGGGTGAGGAAGGCTTTCCAGCAGTTTGTGTTTAAAAAGGACTCTTCCCCCAACACTTTATTTATTTACTTATTTAATTTTATTTTTTTGTTTCAGGTTCTAGTTGATTGAGCTAACTAGGCTCAGACTCAGGTCATTGTGGGCTGTATTTATATTTCCGATTTGCAGAGATTTGCAAAAGACAGTTGCTTTTAATTCTTCAAAAAACTAGTCTGCTGCCTAAATGATATTAAAACATTGATTTTCCCAACTATATTTTTTTAAATTTGCTTTTTATTAGCCTCTGAATATTAGGCCCCAGTTTTTGCTTTAAATTGTGTGGGCTCAGTTAAACCTATTTTTTTTGTATGCTTAATTAATATTGCCTGAGGGGCAGATTCATATGCCCTATTTTATAATGCCAGGCAGGGGAAGCATTTCCCAGTGAGACATAATGTCTATCCCACAATAAAACTGGGCAAAAGAGATGTGATGATCTTATATAAAGCCCATTTAAATATACCAATTTTTATAAACTTTCATCTCAATTCTACAAACCCTGATGCCTTTAACTTTAGTCTCCATTAAGACCCCATCAACAAGCCTAGGTCTTACAAGGAGTCCCAGAAACTTTCTTTTTTATCCCCCAGATATTTTATCTTTTTTTAATAAAGGTTTTGGTATTCCCAGTGACAGGTTGAGCCAAGGGACTCAGACCTTTTTTAACTTGTTTAATTGGCTTAACTGTTGCCCCAAGCAATTATTGGTCAGGTATCTGAGTGTAATTTTCTTCCACTCTTTTATATAAATATACGTAAATATGTATTTATATAGAGATTTATATAAAAATTTATATATATATACACACACACACATATATATAAACTGGGATAAATAGCATGGATGTGTTTGGGGCACTTTAATGTTGGGGACAAATAGGGGGTCCCTTTGGCCCATCCAATCTTAGATAGTCTGGTGTCAAAACCTTTGTTTTAACCCCATTAATGCTCATTTTATTTATCCCATTTCTTTTTTTTTTTTTTTTTTTTTTTTTTTTTTTTTTTATAATTAAGACCCAGAACAATTTTTTTTTTTAATTTATTTATTTTATTTATTTTTGGCTGTGTTGGGTCCTCGTTTCTGTGCGAGGGCCCTCTCCAGTTGCGGCAAGCGGGCGCCACTCCTCATCGCGGTGCGCGGGCCTCTCACCATCGCGGCCTCTCTTACTGCGGAGCACAGGCTCCAGACGCGCAGGCTCAGTAATTGTGGCTCACGGGCCCAGCTGCTCCGCGGCATGTGGGATCCTCCCAGACCAGGGCTCGAACCCGTGTCCCCTGCATTAGCAGGCAGACTCTCAACCACTGCGCCACCAGGGAAGCCCTATCCCATTTCTTAATAACCATCTAAAGATTTTTTTTATCCTTTTGGCATGAGTCCCTTTAAAATTTCTACCTTCTTGGGAAGAAGTCTCTAGACTTCCCGTCAGCTTCATCTTATTACCCTGTTAATCAATCTAATTAGCAATTAATCTTGTGTTTTATTATCATCTGTAAGGTTCATTGAGGGGAAGCTGAGACCACAAAAAATTCTTCCAAAACTGTTTTTGTGTTTGTTTTTAACTAAGGGAGTTCTTAGGTTAGCCATTATATTTTTTTGTGTCTTCCCTCTAGCTTGTTTTTTTGGTTTTTTTTAAATATAGGTATCAATTTTAAAAAAGCAGTTTATAATGAGAGAACTCTAAAAATTTACCAGTTTAGAAGCTTCTCCAATTTAAAGGATCAATCATCTAGCCATTGGTGAGTAGTATTTTAATCGAGACCTAAACCAACTGGATGCAACAGGTGTCCCCATAAGAGAGTGCAAAGGACGTAGCCTTCAAAAGATCTAGAAAATTTACTCCTAAAAATAGTCTAAGAAAGTAAAGTCCTTCATTGTACAGGCAGGTACAATAGAGGTTAAGAGATGACAAAGTCCTCTTATGGACTGAGACCCCTGACAACAAATTCCCCTGAGAGTTGGCACTGCCAGAAAAAGACGACTCAGAATTCCAGTGTATTCAACTGGCTGCCAAATGTACACCATATGTGTACCTTCCTGATGGCAGAGACCAAGCTTTCAAAACACAGAAGGGAAGAAACAAAAAACAAAAACAAACCTAAGAAGATCAGGTAGAACATTTACATTTCAAAGACACAGGGAGAGAAATTCAAGTTGCCCCTAGAAGGGCTTTTATTCCTTTAAGGTCATAATTCTGTACAGATGTTTTATCAAGCTGGCTTTTTTTAGCTGCACATGCAAAAAAATAATTTTAGAATGTCAAAAGAAACACAATTTGGCCATTTTTAGTATAAGATTTCCTTTAGTTCCCAATTAAGTGAGTACTTGTAAGTATAGATTCTGTACTTACATAATAAAATCTTCCCAGTGTCCTTTAACTGAGGGTAACCCATGTACCTCTTCCTGAAACTAAGTTCAAGAAAAATGTACTCCTCGAACAAGGAGTTTAACATCACCAAATAAAGCTTAGAACCATCCTCCAATAAGGGGAGATCCAAGACCCAAAAGAGACTCACCCAAATTCGACTGGACTCTCCTAGGAGCCCGGTGGGTACAAGGGGCCTCTGCTGGTATCAAGGCTCTAGAACTTCACAGAGTTCAGGCAAAGGAGAGAAGTCTGTTCTGGATCCCTTTTGCTGGTCACCAAAACTGTTGACTGAAGAAAAACTCAAACCTAAAAGTTGCAAGTTATGTTTTATTTAGAAGCCTTTACTGAGGACTGCAGCCTGGGAGACAGCCTTTCCGACAGCTCTGAGGAAGTGTTCCAAAGACGTAAGGGAAGAATCAGGATATATAGGCATTTTTGCTGAAAAAAACAATATGTAGTCGAACACCAAAAGATGACTGCTAATCACAAAAAAACAGACACCTCAGATTAATGACTTTAGTGCTTTTCTACGCATGGGAAGATGTCAGAGTCTAGGCTCATTGAAATTATTCCTTAGGTATGCATCTTAACTATCTATGATCAGTATCTTTTTTTCTCCACCTTGAATTTTCCTAAGGCTGCGGGGGCTGATGGCTTGAGGGTGGGCAACATTTGCTGTTTACTGGAATGGCAGGCAACATTTTTTTGTCCACAGTTAACAAAACGTAAGGGTTGAATTGGGCTTTGGCTTATGAAATCAGCAGCAATGTAGGAAAACTGAGTAATCCACAAAATGGGCTGTAGGCTCTGTCATCCACCTCTCAAATGGTTGAGGAATAGCAGCGTGGAACACCAGCAGGACTCCCTGAACAGTAAGAGGCTACTTTTGTCATGTGGTTTGAAACAAGTTGCCCTTAATATAAAATAATGTCGTAAACTAACCAAGTAGTATTGATTTAGTGATGCCTGTTAATGTCGTTCTGTTTGTTGGTCATATTCCTGCATTTGCAATTACTCCCCAGCTACTGCAAAAGCTGTACTGTTGGAAAGCTCTGTAAGAATACAACACTATCTCCAATTGGTTTTAATATGTAACCGTGGCACAATTTAAATATTTTGCCTGCACAGATACTTTTTTCTCTTTATTACAAATAAATTACTCAGCTCACAAAATTATCTGAACAGTAAGGCACAAATAAGTGAGCATTACTGTTTGCTGGTTGAAGAGATAAGCAGTTAAACATCTAGAGGTGAAGTGGAGGACAATTAACATCCCAGCCCACTCAATTATCATACAGTGCCCACTTCTCGGGGAATTGGAGCTATTACAATCTGCTACTATGAATAAATGAGTATTTTAGCTCTCAGAGGGTAATGCAATAGTCTTGAAAATAATCTTTTTATGAGATTGTGGCTTTATCAGTTATAATTTAGAGTCAGGATAAACACTGATTATGTACCGCATTATAATGACTGCTGGAGGGTGCTTGCGTTTGGGTTTTCAATGTTATTAATTTTGCAATTCTACTCTTCTTGTCTAACAGGCTTTGTGAAATCAGTCTTGGCAAAGAGACTCCAGCTCACTTTTAATACTATCTCCCTTAGTGAATTTTAGCAGAAAAAAATTAAGTTGTAGAAAAGGAAATATTATCTAAAGGACTTGTGGCACAATGTTTTTCAATGTAAAAGGATGGCTGGGACAGCATGGTCCCTCTGACACTTAACCGTGATGAAAACACTTAAGAACAGCTTAGGCATAGCTTCAAAGTGAAAGAAAAACAAACGAGAACACTGTGTCTGTGTGCGTGTGCTCTCTGCTCATGCAATGTAGAGAAGTGTTTTGTTTGTTTGCAGTGTTTAACGAAAATCTTTTTCCTGGGACACTTTGACCCAGTTCTTTGAATCTTTAGCAACTGAGTTGCTCATATCCTCTGCTAGCTGCCAAGGTTCAGAGGTTTTTTTCCCTTCATTTGACCAGCAGACAAAAGCAAAACTGAAGACACGATAGCTTTAGAGAAGACAAACTACAAAAGAAAGCCTTAGAGGGCCCCCAATAGGGAACCATATGTGAAATCAAATGGGCCAGCCATTGCATCAGCTGTGAACATATTGTACCAACTGGGAATGAAAATAAAACATTCAACTACCAACTGTTAGGATCTG
This sequence comes from Balaenoptera musculus, assembly GCF_009873245.2. Taxonomy (NCBI): domain Eukaryota; kingdom Metazoa; phylum Chordata; class Mammalia; order Artiodactyla; family Balaenopteridae; genus Balaenoptera; species Balaenoptera musculus. The sequence continues at coordinate 84,433,186 of NC_045785.1, read as the reverse complement.
TAAATAGTCAAACTAATTCCTGTGGGCTCCAAAAATACATGCAAAGGGTACTCATCAGGACGCCATTGTCGTGTTCACAGGTAAAGTGGCTTATTTGTTTCTCGATAAACAAGTAGAGTTAGAAAGACTGAATACAAAAAAAAATTCTATGTGGTTTAAAAAACTCCAGGGATTTGGGAAACTGTATCCAAAGATTACAAACTGAGGATAATGAAAAAGTAGCGAATTTCAATGCACATATCCCAAGTCTAAAATTTCCTACAGTCAAAAACTGGCAATGAACCCTAGAAAATGTATAGATAAAGCTCAGCAGAATTTAGTTTGCATCTGCTAAGTGTTCACCTACCTTCTAGTTGCCTCCCATTTAATAACGTATGTTAGGAACCGATGGACCAAGTATTCCTGGGTGGACTCGATTCTCTTCAGTATCAGTAGCAATGAAGAACTGGACTTTGAATATTTAGCAGCAGAAATAAACAAAATCCCCACAAAAATTACATGCCATACATGCAATCTATAACATCGCCTTAATACATTTGTTTAATAATCCTAAAGCATGTGTTTCATCCAAAAAATATAGGAAGAATAATCAAAAGTTTGAGAAGCACACACACATACATTTGTTTTTACTTAAAGCAAACACTCTATATTTAGATCAATTAAAATAAAATATACATGTGTTAGGAATTAGTACTAATTACATTAATATTTATCTTTTAATGATAAAGTTGCTCAGGAAGCAAGAAAAATATTTTGTACGAGTTAAATGCCAATTACTTATTTTGAGCTCTGAGCACAAAACAGGGAGACTTAGCTCTGCCACTTGCTTGCTGTATGACCTTGAGCAAACCCCTAAATGGCTGAAGTCTCATTTTCCTCATCTGTAAATAACGATGATAACATGCACCCTGCATGGTCAGAGAGTTTCGGTGGGAAAGATGTTGGATGCCATTTAAACTGTAAAGCACAATCCAACATGCACTCATTACCCTGGCATCACCCTGGCAATAGGGACATAGTACTCTTCCTTAAGGACTTCTCAGACTAGTGGAAAAAATGACACATAAATTTATCAGTGTAACATACTGTGGTAAATGAATGAATATACTCATATATAAATGAAGGCGTATACTCTGAGGTATACTCATAATGTTTAATAGGAACAGAGCCTGATGTGATGGGAGTACTAAAGGAAATCTTGAAAGAGTGACACCTGATTTGGATCCTAAAGAAACTATAAAGCACTATACACATATTAGAGATGTCCTACTAAAATAAATTTTATGAGTGCTGAGGAAAAACAATATATAAATAGATATAAATAACACTATAACTATAAAACAATAATATAAATAATAAAAATATAAATCTGTTTGTAATATAAATTACAATAATGTTAATGGAATACATATTTCAATTAAGATGCAGAGATTGCCAAAATGAATGAAAATGTAAAACCCAACTAAATATTGTTGAAAGGAAATGCACTTAGAATATAAACACACAGATAGTTGGAAAGGAAAAGGTCAGAAAAAGATATGCCATGTAAGTAGTAATCTTAAAATAGCTGGAATGGCTATATTAATATCAGATGAAATAGGCTTAAAGATGAAGAATACTATAATATGTTGGAGAGGAAAAAATTTTCCTCTACCCTCCTAAGTTCTTCTGGCTGGCCTAAGAATTATATGGACATGAAACAGATTAACAGGAGAAAGATCAGTTTAATTCTGTATGCATGGGAAATCATGAAAAGGATGTTCAGAGAATGACCCAAAGCGGGCAGCTTTTATATCTTTTTACATAAAAAAATAACCCAACAAATTTGTGAGAATTTGAGAGGACAAAGCAGCTTGGGTTTGGGTGCCTAATTAGTAAGCAATTTAAGGAAACTTTGTACTTGGGTAGTAAACTAGTAAAGAAGTAACAAGATCTGTTTATATAGGCTTCTCAACCATGAATTCCCTGTCTCTTGTGATAAGGATGTCTCTTGTTAGTGTCATGGTGCAGCGAAGGTACTCTTCATTCAGATTTATTTCCTGCATTCACGGAGAAAAAGGAGGGTCAAAGTGTCCTTGTACTGGCTGCTATTCAAGTAGCTTTGATTCAAAATAATCAATATGCTGTTGAGTCATATTTTAGGATAGCCTGCCCTGAGCCCCAACACATACATAATGATTATTTCAAAATGATGAAAGTGTGAACTTATCAAGAGGACACAGAATCATAAGTCAAAATAGATGAATCAAAAATTGACAGCTTTAAAGAGAAAAATATGCAATGTCAATATGATAATTGAAGATTTTAACATTCTTCTTTTGGCAATTAATTGTACAACTAAACAAAAATTTAATAAAGGCATAAATGATCTGAAAAACGCTATCAACTGCCCTGATTTATTTGATATTTATATAACACTGTAACCTACAACTGGAGGACGCAAATTATTTTCAATTACACATGTTGTGTGTGTATTCATGTAATATCGATCATGGTGCCTTATGGAGAAAATAGGTATATTAGATAAACATCATTCAGACATGAGTTACAATGCTGTTGGCAGAGTTCAATGTTAATGAACCAGCAATATATATTAAATAAAATGTCTTTTATCAGAAACAAACATAAAAATAGTTTAGGTATTAATTAGCAGGTGAAAATGTGACCAGAGGATTGCAGGAACCAACACCTTATTTCCCCTAGGAGCAATGGTTCAGTATTCAGTAATTCAGTGTTTGCAGTGACTTTATAGAACACAACTACCATCCATAACAAGAAATGACTGTATATGAAAGATCTATAAGCACATGAAAGTGTGCTCAGCAACATTAGTCATCAGGGAAAAACAAATTAAAACTATAATGAAAAAATTACTGTAAACCAAATCAAAATAACAAAAATTAAAAAGCCTGACAACAAAAATGATGGTGAGGTTGTAGAGTAACTAGAATTCATACATTTTAGTGGTAATATAAAATGATACAAAAAGTTCTGACAGGTTGTAACAAAACTCAACATACTTCTATATAATAACACAGAAATTCCACTTCTAGGTATTTACCAAGAGATACAAAACTTCATGTATACTATAAATGAATGAGATTCATAACATGAATCTCAAAAACATGGGAAGTGAAAGAAAACTTATACAAAAAATTTTAAACTATATTATTTCATTTACATGAAATTCTAAAACAAGTACAAGTAACCTATGATAGGAAAAAAATCAGAAGTGCCCCTGGGTGCAGGGACTGGGGTTAAGTGTGCAGATTGACTGGGAACAGACATTAGGAAACTTTCTGAGGTTAAGGTTATGTTCTTCAGAGGGATTTGGCTTTCACAAGTGTATACATTTGTCAAAACTTAGTGACTTTACACTATTTGAAATACACTATTTAGGAGGACCTCTACTGATGTCTGAAATTTTCTGTGAAATATGTCAAAACATAAAGTGGATTTATAGACACATGGACATTTAAATGCCTAGATATGTGACAAGCAGATAAAATAAATGTTAATGACAGAATCTAGGTGATGAATACACAGATATTCAGTGTAGAATTCTTTCACATTTGCTGTGTGCTTGAAATTTTTCATAATAAAATGCTGAAAACAAATAAGAAGAATGACTCAAAACATGCCAAAATTCATGTCTATAAATGAATATTTATCTCTGGAACAATGACCCCAGGAATCTATGCACTTAATCCAATTTTGTGTCATTTGCTGAATTAAGTAAATAAATAAGCATGTTTGTGACTCTACTTTTAGTATTGCCTTCAGGAAACAGTTTATAAAACAGAGAAGAAAATCAGTGTTCTTAACTTTTAGTCAAACCTAATATTCTAATCCCATATGTTATTATTGAAAAGAATGATCCTACTTTTTCTATAGATTTAACTACAGCTAAATTCTGAGTATTACAAAGGCAAATCCAGGCTCAGAAGATAAAATTGTACTGCCACTAAGAATTTTTTTAAATCGTTAAGATTTTAAGGCACTCTCCAAAGAAAGTCCCCCAAATGTTCTGAACAATGCAGCAACATTCAAATGACTGGGTAACTCCATCGTATAATTACTTTAAAAAGCATGATCCCAATTCCCTCCTTCCTTCTTCAGTCCCTCCCCTATTTTCTCTCTCATTCGGTCTTCACTCAGTAAATATTTGAGCATTAGTTTAGGTGCCAAAGAGAAAATTTTGGTATTACTCCAGTCATTGAAGAGCTCAGCTGAGTGGAAGAATCAAGCTTTGGAAAAAAAGATAAATTACAGTTCAACACAGTGTAGACAAAACATTATGTTTACCTATTTAAATTCTGATGTTTGTTAAAAATCTATCACATTACTTTATATTCATATCTAGTAAATACATCTCAACCTCTCACCTCTAATATCTTTAACTTCTTTCATATTTTTGTCCAACTTATTCATAATTTCTCAAATATTCTACCTACTGGCCACCATTTTGTGGATAGTTAAGAACTAACACTCTCTTCATTCTTCTCTTCCTTCTAAATTAATAGATATTTCTTACATCTTCCCCATAATTGTCACTGCGATCACCCCATCCTCAGATAATATTTTTTTCTCTCTTCTTTATGTCTCACATTGACTTAATAACAAGTCTAAATAATTATTCTCTTCCTCATGTGACTAACAATTTTCATTACAAATATAATACCAATTAATGCCCATAGAGATTATACAAAAGAACAACAAAAATAACCAAATTTCCATGCATTTGGAAATTTGAAAATATTCTGTTAAATAATGAATGTGCTAGCAAGAAGATTTTTAGAAAGGAAATTATAAAAGCAGGCAAAGTTTGGTGACAGCCAGAACTCTACCAATGGCAGGAGGCCATGGCATGAGGAAGGACACCTGAAGCTATGTCTACACAAAAAAATAGAAAAAAGAATGGAAGCAAATATACCTAAATATTAACAAGGAATAATTCTGAGGTGAAGGTATAGGTTATTGCTATTTTTTTCTTTGGATTGTTTTGTATTTTTCAAATCTCAAAAAGTGAAAGAATGAAAAAGAAGGAATAGAAGGAGGAAGGGAGAACGGATGGACAGAGGAAAAGAGGAAGGAAAGAAACAAGGAAAGAGGGAAAGAGAGAAGGAAGAAAGGAGAGAGGGAGGATGGGAGAAAAGAAAGATCTAAATACCTTGATCGACACAGTGGAAATGAATAGGTATTGAAGGAATTATTAAATAGGTAGATTGAATAGGATTCAGTAACTGTTTGGATAGAAGTACAAAGAGAAATTTTTAACTCGGTTATTGGTCCACGTGTTTTTGCCATGAATTTAACCTCTCAGGAAGGCAGGAAAAGTAGCCATTTATGAAGGTAAGAGAACAGCCATGTTAAACACGTTGAGTTTGATGTACCTGTGAAATGACCAGGTGGAGCCTTCCATAAGCCTTTGGAACTAACGTTCTGAAGTTAATGAACAACCACTAGGTTGATGTGATGAATGTGAGAATTAGCAGAAGTAGTGGTAGCTGCAACCCTAACTCTGGATGAGATTTTTCCAGGAAGTCTATTTAGAGAAGTGGCTCCTAAATTAAATGTGATGCATACCTATGGAGAAATATAAAGCAACTACAATCATGTAAAACCAAAATAATATGGTGTGATCCAGTATGGCTCTTAAACCACAGTGTTTGGGCTGAACTCCACCTGTTATTAGCTTTTGACCTCAGACATAAGAAACCTATTTTTGCCTCATAGTCTTTTCTATAAATGAAATAATATAATTGTGCCTAATGCATAATGTTCTTGGGATTCAATGAGTTAATACATGCAGATCACTTAGAACTTTTCCTGGCATATAGAAGCACTTAACACATGTTAAATATTAAGATTAAATTTAAGGATCACAGAACTGTTCAACCTGAAGGAGGACATTTACTTTCTTCCCTGAGAAAACTCATACACAATTCAAGAGCAATCAAGAGGCTTATAGATTTCCAGGGGTCTACCCATGGAATCCAAGTTAAATGCTCTTTTTATAGAGTAAGGAGAAAACAACGCCAAGAATGGAACCCCAATGGAAGCCCAGTATTATTGAATAGGCAGAAAAATTAAGATGATCCTCCCAGATTATGATTTCCAGCCATTTTTTCCATATATCTATAGAGTTCATCACCACCTAATATGTTAATTATGCAGCTTAGTTTTAAGGACCTTATCAGTTTGTCTAAGTCCTTTCTTATTCCCATAGCAGCCATCATAGTCATCTTTCTTGTCTCTCCACTTCTGGGAAGTTAGATAGCTTGCCAGTCCCCTCACACTTGATTCTGAGTTTCCAGGGCCCGTACTTTTTTTCTCCAGAGTCCAGCTTTTTCTGTTCTTTTAAATCTAAAGCATTCTCCCGAGTCCACCTGTTCCAAGAAGCACCTGTTCCTAATTAACACTATCCCTTCACTGAGCAGGCGTTTATACCTTCCCAAATTGGATAGATCTATCACCACTTTCTTTTTTATTCTCTATTAGTACCTAGTAAAAAGCAATTGTGTCTATTTAAATAGATTTAAATAAACACTTAATAGGTGTCTACTTAGATATATTTTAAAGTATATTTAACAAACAAAAGAGTTATAGAGGAAAAGGAGCGCTTTGGTAAAATCATATCCTGGGTCTTTCCTAGTACTAGGAGATAAAACTAAGTCAATATACAAAGTTTTTCTTTTCCAATTGTCTCAGCAAAAGCCCCTTTCTCCTTTAATCTGTGTCCTGAAGTCATGATACAACACTATCAAAGATCTCATTTATTTCAAGTTTAAGAAAGCCAACTGACCTAGATACTAGGTCCTTCTAAAGGAGCCATATCAGAACTCCCTGACACAAAAGACACTTCCATTTTCCATTTCATATGAAAAGCAAATTACCATAGCAATTGACCTCAAAGAGTGCATAATGAATACAATGGTCAAAATCCAGCATAAGTAACACATGCATTTTTTGCTTCTTTTGAAACAAGCCTTTCTTTAAAATGGTTACTTTAAAAAATCCAAATGTAGGCAATAAAAATACCTTGCACGTAGCATTTTGGAGTTCATCCTTTATATTCTATCTCTGGTCATGGTAGAGCAGATCCTATATTCACAGAAATAGAGAAAATTATCTGAACTAATAGAGGGGAACAGAGGTGGGAATATTCCTTAAAAAAAACCTGTCTGTCTTTAAAATATGTACACTTATATGTAACTACACTTTTACTATAGGTGTGGAAGGGTTACCTATGGAGTTTACAGTTAACTGGAATGCCTGGAGTGTTAATGTTCGCAGAGGACTTTTAATTAAGCAGAGTAGGTATTTATGTCAACAGGAAATGAAACTCAAAACTTGCCAAGGAAAGTTGAGAGCTTACACATGTTTCCCATTGCAGATTGTTGATTTCTCACCCAAATCAGCAGGATATTTATGTACTCTGTGGGATGTTTAAGGAAATCACCACAACCGATGAATACACGTCATCCAAAAAGAGTAAGACATTCAGAGTGTTTTCAGCTAGTTTTAAAACCAAGTGAAGTTAACCGCAGTTAGACTTTTCTTTGTTTTCTTCCAGCGTATCCATAAATCTGCTACAGTTACTAAACTTCTTGCTTTTCAATCCCAATATTTGTCCTGGTGACTTCTTATTATTTCACTTTTTTATCTCTGATTCTGGCGGCCTTTTCCTCCCCTTCCTCCTACAAAATATCGCATACAGTAAGGAGAGACAGAGCTTTCAGTTGAGTTTTTCTGTGTTCTACTTCTGCAGCTGGCACCTCATCCCCCACTGCACTAAATCGACACTTCTAGAAGTAGCAGCTTCAGAGTGACTGACGAGAGCCATTGCTTGCCCAAGTGTCAATTTAATGCAGCAGGGGATGGAGTAACAGCTGCAGCAGGAGAGAGACCTTATTTCATACTTAGAAAACAATTGCAGAAAATGCCAGAGGGAGGGGAAGCTGTGTGGAGCATAGGAAGAATGAGAATAAGACAGGGAAGGAAGAGGAAGCAGAATATTGGGTGTGGGGAGAGAAAATAAATAAATTCATAGAAAAATAAAAGTCAAAAGAAGAAAAAGTGGGGCTTCCCTGGTGGCGCAGTGGTTGAGAGTCTGCCTGCCAATGCAGGGGACACGGGTTCGAGCCCTGGTCTGGGAAGATCCCACATGCCACGGAGCAACTGGGCCCGTGAGCCACAACTACTGAGCCTGCGCGTCTGGAGCCTGTGCTCCGCAACAAGAGAGGCCGCGACAGTGGGAGGCCCGCACACTGCGATGAAGAGTGGCCCCCACTCGCCGCAACTTGAGAAAGCCCTCGCACAGAAACGAAGACCCAACACAGCCAAAAATAAATAAATAAATAAATAAATTTTTAAAAAAAAAGAAGAAAAAGTGAAGGGAATTGCAAAGAAGAAAGAATAAAAGGTATTTTGTCCTAGGGTTATGCATTTCATTTCTCTACATTTAGAAATACCTTTTACATAATAAAATATGTCCTATACAATACGAAGCTACCATCTGTTTATACCTTCCAAAAGGAAAACAAATAACCAAATAATTAAACCAACAAATTCTAAGCTGAGTTTTTACTACCAAATTGGTCGAGTGCTTGATAAGGAGTGATTCAGTACTGTGTCTCAGCAAGAATATGAGAAAAAAAGCAAAGAAAATGCTCTGAGATTTGTAACTTGTGGACCAATGTGCATTCTCAACACAGAAAAAAGGGGAAAATTAATTGAGTTGAAAAACAAGACAATTCACTATAAACAAGCTTCATTAAGATAATATCGTCTTCCATTTCCTTTTTGATTTTAATATCCTATGAATATTTCTAGTCATATTCATACACAAAGACATCTCTGGAACAGATATTTCACATAGACATTACACCCTTGGTAGTCGCTACTAATGTTTCTAGACTTGAAGACAGATATTTCTAAAAACTCATTGAGAAAGGATTACAAGTTTCTACACACGTATACATACCCATACCTATGTATATATGTGTGGGAATATACATATATTAATCCACAAGTTATTTCTAATTTGGACACTCTGGTTTCTCTACCATATCATAGTTGTAGCCAACCTCTAACACCCCAAAAAACAGAATAAATATTAGAAAATGCTTTCTGAATTTTATTCAGTGATCTTAAAGAATTGGTCACAAAACAACTCAACTAAGTCCAAAACTAATAATTAGGACCATTTGACTGGATCAACCATAATGGTACTTAAAACAGATTGGTTTGTACATACAACTGCTGATGATTCAAATGTAGTTTTTACTAGAGTAGAGGGAATTAATTAGATCAATATTTGTAAAGTGTATTCCACAAAGTTACTATTTCGTTGTCAAACCACTTAGAGAAATTCTGTGTACTCTGAAATCCATGTGTTTGTGACCAGAACAGAAAGGAAAATATCTACAAATCTTTGCATTAAAAAAGGCAGTAACAGTTATAAATTAATATGAAACAAGGTCAAATTATCCTCATGTATGATGAAAGATATTCTTAGATATGGAGAAGATCAGAAACTACTGTGTTTGTCTGGAAAATAAAACTTGTTGTGTACATGTTCCAGCCAATTAAGAGACCAATCAAAGTAAATAAATCAAAAAAATAAATAAAAATTACTATGATAATGGTGGCTGGTCTTGTAGCCATTTAAGTATAGTCAAATCCAAAAACATTTTTTAATATTTTATCAAAGAATGCAAACATCAAAATTAAATTGAGGAAAATACAAAATTAATAAGAATAATAATATAAATTTAAAATAGACTATATGCATTTTAACAAAAAAGTTAACAGGTCAAAAATGTAAATTAAACATGTAAATAAAAATATGTAAATGGAGAGCAAATACAGGTGGGGAGCACAGGGGGACTAAAAGAAACTGTTTTATTATTGAAAGTGATAATTAGAGAATTATACACTAAAATACATTTTAAAAAATGAAATAAGAACATAAAAAATTAAAAACAAGATAAATCGCTAAAGTAAAAACAAGCAGCACACATTGCAGGAGATTTTGAAAAACAGAAAATGTCAAGGAAACATTTTTTAGAAAACTTTAAATAAAGAATAAAAAAAAATGAGAATAAAAAAGAATAAAAAATAGAGCTAAATAAAAGCAATAAAAATAAGTGAGTTAAACAACTATATAAAAGGAGTCTCCCTGTTAAGACAAAATCAAAATCCCACTCTGTCCTGTAAAAGTAACTCATAAAACAGGGATGAAAAAGGTAAATATGGAAAAATATATATCAAACAAACACAAATCAATGAAGGAAACAAAACAAAGAAGGAGGAGGAGGAAATGAAGAGATGGAGAAGAGTCATGCTATGGGTACAATAATAAAAATGAAGAGTTTAAGAATTGGCAAAAAGCATTAAATGGGATTAAGACGATTAATTCTGTCAGAAGCAAGTCCTCACCATTTTATATGACAAGAAGCAATTTGAAACTTTAAAATTTGTTGGCAAAACTGGAGACCAAAAACTATGGGTTGTCAAACCACACTACATTAGTAATCTAAAACTATGTTTAATCATAACTCACTGGGTAAAAACATCCACAACATCACATAATTCACTTTGTTGTTCTTTGGTGGGATGTCATTTTGAATAGCATTGTGCTTTCTAACACATTCATACAGCAAAGTTTTATCTGTTCCAGCAAACCACAAATCACCTTTTATTCACAGCAAATCGTACCCACAATTTGTATTTGTCTGTAATAGGATAGATATACCATTGTGACAAAAGTTGTGTAAAAGTAAATTTTATGTAGTAAATTTATGTAGTAAATTTAAGTACACTTCTTTATGTAAAATCAAGAGTTAAATAATGCAATAGAAAAAAGAAATTACTTTTGTGGTTGCAAAGAAAAAAGTATCTAAAAATAAACTTAACTGAAAATATATTAAAACTAGCTCTGGAGTTGTTAGATGAAAGGATATGGGTATGTGCTAATGTGAATAGTGCTGCTATGAACATAGGGGTGCATGTATCTTTTTGAATTATAGTTTTGTCCAGGGACATGCCCAGGAGTGGGAATGCTGGAGCATATAGTAATTCTATTTTTAGTTTTCTGAACAACCTAGATGCCCATTGATAGATGAATGGATAAAGAAAATGTGGTACATATATACAATGGAATACTACTCAGCCATAAAAAAGAATGAGATAATGCCATTTGCAGCAATATGGATGAAACTAGAGATTATCATATGAAGTGAAGTAAGTCAGAAAGAGAAAGACAAATACCATATGATATTGCTTATATGTGGAATCTAAAATATGGCACAAATGAACCTATCTACAAAACAGAAACAGACTCACAGACATAGAGAACAGACTTGTGGTTGCCAAGTGTGAAGGGAGTGGGAGAGGGAAGGACTGTGAATTTGGGATTAGCAGATGTAAACTATTACATATAGGATAAACAACAAGGTCCTACTGTATAGCACAAGGAACTATGTTTGATATCCTGTGATAAACCATAATGGAAAAGAAGATAAAAAAAGAATGTCTCTATGTGTATAACTGAGTCACTTTGCTGTACAGCAGAGATTGGCACATTGTAAATCAACTATACTTCAATAAAAAAGTAAATAAAATTAAAAACAAGGATATGGGTATGTGAATTTTAAATTTTGATAAGTATTTCCAATGTGCTCTTCAAATAGCTTGAAAGAAGTTTCATTCTCTCCTACATTTAGAGTTTGCATGTTTTCCTACTCTATGGCTAACATAAACTTTGGATCTTTGCCAATATAAATGACAAAACGTATTTCTTAATTTTAGCCTGCATTTCTCTGATTATCAGGAAGCTTGATCATCTTAAAGAGTTTAAGAACCTGCTTTCCTGATCTTTGAAGGTGTTCAAATTATTTGCCCAAATTGTGTTGCATTCTTCACCTTATTCTTATTTATTTACAGACGCTCTTTGTGTATCAAGGTAAATATTTCTTTTTCTGAAATGAATTACATGTAGTTTTACTTTTATACTGGCCATTTATCTTTTGATTTAGTTTCTGATAATGTTTGAAATTAAAAAATTTTATGCAGTTGAATATATCAATCTTTAATGGCATGGCTTCAGGTTGTCATGTACATCTTAGAGGAGCATTCCCCACTCTGAGATTTTTTTTTTAATTCTCCCACAGTAGTTTCTAAGAATTTAGGTTTTTCTTTTTTTTTTTTTTTTTTTGTCATTTATATATTTGATACACCTAAAATTTCTTTTTGTGAAATATGTAAATGGGAATTAAATTTTATTTTTTTTCCAAATGGCTATCCAGTTTGGTCCAGCATCACTTTTTAAAATGATTTCATCTTTTCTTTGTTGATTTGGCATGCCATCATCATTAAATAAAGTATTTCAATGTGATTTGAACTTTCAATACTTTTCCTTGGAAGTCTCTGAGGATGTTTTAATTAATATAGCTTTGTAACATATTCGAATATTTCATAATGTTTGTCCCTTATCTTTATTCTTTATTTATCTAGATGTTATAGATTTTCAATTTTTAACTATGAACTTTAGATATATCTAATTTTTTAAAATCCTCCTGTTATTTTTACTGAGATTATGCAAAAATTATAAATTAGCTTAAATAGAATTGACATCATGATGATATTGAATTGTACTTTCTGAAAACATTTTTTGTTCTTTCATGTTATTTATTGCAGTTTCATGGTTTCTTCATATAATTTGTACATTTTAGATTAAATTTATACATAGATAATTTATATTTTCTCATTGTTATTACAAATGGACTTATTTTTCCCATTGTATCTTCTAGATGGTTGTTATTTGTACATATGGGGGCTACTAATTACTATTTATTCATTTTGTACCCAGGCACTTATCAAATTCCTTTTTTGCAATATTTTTTGTTGAATCTTTGAGTTTTCCAAGTAAATCCAAATAATTGTCATTTCCTCCTCCTTTATAATTTGTATATATCTTACCTATTTCTCTTTTACTTGACAATTTTTAAAATATTTCCCTAATTTAATCCTTTTAGCCATTTTTAGGAAATTTAAAGTATATTTGAACTAAATAGAGTAGACTCATAAGCGTAATATGGACAATATAAACCCAACACAAATTTATAGGCCCAAATTCTTTCATTATTAAGTAAACAAAAACTTATGAAAAGTAATTTTCTTATTTCTCCTCAGATCGAAAATTCTGGAGAATAAGCACTCTTTCTGTCTTGCTTTATGTTGTAAATCAATAATAGCGATTTAAAAATATTTGTTGAATGTAGTCAAAACTTGATTACCTTCTGAATAACTGTCTCAAGAGAGCTTAAGAAAACTGTTAATTGCTGTAAAAAGGTACAACCCATAAAATGGGAGAAAATATCTGTAAATCATATATCTCAAAAAGGATTGGTATTCAGAATATATAAAGAAACAACTTAATAAGAAGAAGACAAGTCAATTTAAAAATGGACAAAAGACATCCAGTTTTCCCAATATCATTGTTGAAGAGATTGCCCTTTCCTCATATGCATTCTTTGCACCCTTGTTGAAAACCAATTGACCATATATGTGTGTGTTTATATCTGGGCTCCCTATTCTCTTCCATTGATCTGTACATCTGTCGTTAAGAGTAGTACCATACTGCTTTAATTACTGTAAATTTATAATATATTTTCAAATCAGGCAGTGTATTGCTTCCAGTTTTATTCTTCTTTCTCAAGATCACTTTGGCTACTTTTGGTCTTTTTTAGTTCCATACGAATTTTAGGGTTGTTTTTTGCTTTATCTGTAAAAACTACCATTGAGATTTTCATGGAGATAGCACTGAATCTGTAGATCTCTTTAGGTAGTATGGACGTTTTAACAGTATTAAGTCTTCCAATCCATGAACATAGCATATCTTTCCATTTATTTGTGTCTTTTTTAATTTCTTTCATCAATGTTTTACAGTCTTCAGTGTACAGTCTTTCACCTTCTTGGTTAAGTTTATTCGAAGTTATTTCATTATTTTTGGTGTTAGTATAAATGGGATTGTTTTCTTAATTTCCTTTTCCAATAGTTTCTTGTTAGTGTATAGAAATGTAACTGATTTTTGTATGTCAATTTTGTTTCAAAGTTTTCTACATGTAAGATCATGTTATCTACAAACAGATAATTTTACCTTTCTTTTCTAACTTGGATGGATTTGTTTCTTTTTCTTGCCTAATTGCTCTAGCTAGAACTTCCAGTACAATGTTAAATAGAAGTGGTGAGAGTTGGGGAAACTGGATAGCCATGTGCAAAAGAATGAAATTGGACACTCACCTTACACCATACATAAAAATCAACTCAAAATGGAAAAAAAAAAAAAAAAAAAACCTTTCAACATAAGACCTGAAACTGTAAAATTCCTAGAAGAAAACACATTGGTCTTAGCAATGATTTTGTGGGTATAACACCAAGAAATCATTTTGGCAACAAAAGCAAAAATAGACAGGTGGGACTACATCAAGCTGAAAAACTTCTGCACAGCAAAGGAAACAATCAAAGGAGTGAAAAGGCAACTTATGGAATAGGAGAAAATATCTGCAAACCTTTTATCTGATAAGGGGTTAATATCCAAAATATATTAAGAAAAAACTCCTACAAGCCAATAGTAAGTAAATAATACGTAAATAATTAAATAAATAAATAGATTTTAAAATAGGCAAAGGACCTGAATAGACATTTTTTTTAAAAAGACAAACAAATGGACACCAGGTATGTGAAAATGTGCTCAACATCACTAATCATCAGAGAAATACAAATCATAACCACAATGAGATATCACTTCACACCTGTTAGAATGTCTATTTTTTTTTATTAATTTATTCAATTATTTATTTTTTGGCTGCGTTTGATCTTCATTGCTGCACACAGGTTTTCTCTAGTTGTAGTGAGTGGGCGCTACTCTTCATTGCAGTGCATGGGCTTCTCATTGCGGTGCCTTCTCTTGTTGCGGAGCACGGGCTCTAGGCACATGGGCTTCAGTAGTTGCGGCACGTGGGCTCAGTAGTTGTGGCTCACGGGCTCTAGAACGCAGGCTCAGTAGTTGTGGAGCATGGGCTTGGTTGCTCCTTGGCATGTGAGATCTTCCCGGACCAAGGCTCAAACCCGTGTCCCCTGCATTGGCAGGTGGATTCTTAACCACTGCGCCACCGGGGAAGTCTTAGAATGGCTATTATTAAACTCCTTCTGGGTATCTATCAACAAGAATTGAAATCAGGATCTTGAAGAAATATCTGTATTCCTCTGTTCATTGCAACATTATTCACAATAACCAAGATATAGAAACAACTTTAATGTCCATCCACAGGTGAAGGGATAAAGACAGTGTATATACATACAATGGAATGTTATTCAGCCTTAAAAAGGAAATCCTACCATTTATGGCAACATGGATGAACCTGGAGGATGTTATGCTAAGTAAAATAAGCCAGTCTCAGAAGGGCAAATAGTGTATGATTCCACTTATATGAGGTAGCTAAAACAGTCAAACTCAAAGCAACAGAGGGTAGAATGGTGGTTACCAGGGGCTGGGGACAGGGGGGAATGCAGAGTTGCTGTTCAATGGGTGTAAAATTTCTGTTATACAAGATAAATAAGTTCTAGAGACCTGCTGTGTAACAAGCGCTAATAGTTAACAACATGGTGTTATGCATTTTAAAATATGTTAAGAAAATAGATCTCATGTTTAGTATTCTTAACACACACACACAGAAACACACATTGTAATGATGGATTTTTGTTACCTTGATTGTGGTGATAGAATCACAGATGTTTGCGTATATCTAAACTCATCAAAGTATATACCTTAACCATGTGCAGCTTTTGTGTAGTATTAATTATACCTCAATAAAGCTGTTTTTTAAAATGGGCAAAGATTTTGAATAGACATTTCTCAAAAAGTACAAATGACCAATAACCTCATGAAAAATGCTCAACATTACTGGTCATTAAAG
Organism: Balaenoptera musculus; assembly: GCF_009873245.2. Lineage (NCBI taxonomy): Eukaryota > Metazoa > Chordata > Mammalia > Artiodactyla > Balaenopteridae > Balaenoptera > Balaenoptera musculus. The sequence continues at coordinate 84,417,203 of NC_045785.1, read as the reverse complement.
AAATACAAATCAAAACAACATGAGATACCACTTTACACCCACTAGGATAGCTAAAATAAAAAGACAGATACTGACAAGTACGGATAAGGATGTAGAGAAATTGAAATCCTCATACACGCTGGTGAGAATGTAAAGCTGTTTCAACTGCTTTGGAAAACATGTCAGCAGTTCCTCAAACATGAAAACCTAGAGTTCCCATATGACCTAGCACTTCCATTTCTAGGAAAAATGAAAACATACACTCATGCAAATACTTGCATATGAATGTTCATAGCAGCATTATATATAAAAACCAAAAATTAGAAACAACACAGATATTTACCAAGTGATGAATGAAGAAATAAAATGTGATATGTCCATACAATGGAATATAATTCAACCATAAAAAATGAAGCACTGATACAAGCATGAACCTTAAAAGCATTATGCTAGATGAAAGAAACTAGTTAAAAGTGACTACATATTGTTTGATTCCATTTATATGAAATATCAAGAATAAGCATATCCACAGAGACAGAAAGTTGATTAGTGGTTGTGTAGGGCTTGGGGGATAAGGATGTGCAGGTGAATGGGAGAAATGGGGAGTGACTGCTAATGAGTACTGGTTTTCTTTTTGGAGGGGTAAAAATGTTTAAACTTAGATAGTGGTGATGATTGCACAACTCTGTGAATACACTGAAACTATTGAATTGTACACTTAAATGGGTAAAGTTTATGATACGTGAATTATATCATAAAGTTGTTTTTATAAAAAAGGAAGAAAACTATTAAGTAGTTAACAAATGATCATAACGGCTCATTTGTGGAACTTCTACAAGTTCCAAAATAGATATTCAATTAATAGCGGTTGATGTGAAGTTTTTTTTTTTTTTATTTAGGAAAAGGCATCAATAAATTCAAATTATAGATGGATTAATTATTTATTAAAAAATCACTTAGTGAACACCTACTCACCCACTTTATGCCAAACACTGAACTTAAGGGATAAAAGAGAAAAAATGATAAAATGTGGTGCTTCCTGAAAAGTTGGGTGGGGAAGGGAAGATATAAACAAAATACAAGTTAGGAAGTGGCAAATGCCATATGAGAGATTAGTCTCATGGGGTTAAGGATCAGCTTGGTGAGAGTGATCAGGGAAAGCTTAGAGGAAGAGATTAATCTTGGACTGGAACTTATATAAGACTGATGTTTAGATGTGTGGAAACCGGGGGAGTAGGGGTGGAGGCGTACAGAATAAGTTAACTTCTACTGCTTTACTTACATTTTGCAACATTAAAAATAAATTGGTCCATGAAAAATGTGGTATGATAAGACTTCCCATTACATGGAATAAATGTGCATTTTGCAAAGCTGCCTCAAAATTCTCCTATCTCTTGTTCTAATTCTAGTAAACTTACTGCAACACATTTTGAATTGGTTATAACTTAGAAAAGAGATAATCCAGATGAAAGGAAATCAATAAACAAGTAAAGTGAAGTGAAATCTAAGATCCAAAGAGAGAAATACAATTTTTGAGAGGATAATATTCAGACTAGTTACTGTCTTGATATAATATTTCCTCTCAGTAACTCTTTCAACATGATAGCCAGTTTCTCTGGTCTTATAAAAGGCCAGAATCGGGGTGGTAATATTTATTCTTAAGGTTTTCCTGACAGTCCAGTGTAATACATCATTTTCTGGACACTGCTTGGCAGACATTGCTTCACTTCTCAAATCAAAGACTCAAATAATGGTCACATGTCACACAGAAGAAACCTCCAAGGTTATTTGGTACAGTTCAAAAGATCATTCTATTGAAAAGTCCAATATTTAAATGTAATGCCATCTACACTGCCTTCTTTGAAGGAACTGACATCATTGTCTCTGAGGCTCTCGTTTACCCAGTGGGGCAGAGATGGGGCAACAGTGAGTATGTTCGTTTTAGAGGCACATTCTAGCCAATTGATTTCCTTCATATCAGGCAATTCATCACAGATCTACTCTTAGAATTCAGTCTTCTAACTTAAAGTCCAGTGGGTTTTCTATCAGACACTGCTGACTGTGGTTTGAACGTTTATATATAGAAAAATCATAAGGAAAAAATTCTCAGAGCATTGAATGATTTATCCCTGACTACTGTCATATCTAAGCACTTGGACCCCACTTACCTCCCCTGCTGCCTTTCCTCCTCTCATCTGGGTTTAAGATTTCCCCTTTGAAACTTAAATTCACTATACTCTACTCTGGAAATGAAACTTTGCTCCTTCATGCTCTCTTTTTCTATGTATTAAGAGAACTAATACCTTTCTGAAAAGAGCTGTGCTTACATCAAAGGCAAGCTGAGCCCCTCTCTTTGACAGTGTACCTCACCATCACACCATTATGAGTTTCTGTCTGTAAGAGAGAGAAGGACACACTGTCATCCTAAATTCTCTACATTTTAAATAAAAGCAAACAAAAACCCTGAAGTATCAAACGCCATTGCTTTGCAAAAAGGTATGGCCACAGACATTAAACATCACAGTATTTACCTGGAATGCCACAATTATAATATGCATACATTGCTGACTTCAATGTAAGAGGTAAACCTGACCAATAAATGCCTGAAAAATTAAAATATCTTTTGTAAGACATGATCCTAGAATGAGGAACCAGGAAAGCCTATAACTGTTTTATTCTTTCCCTTTATCTATGATGAATATTATTTGTAATTTATTATATATACATATAAATTTTTTCCTACTTATTTATTTTGACCCAAAAGTCATTCAATTTTAATAGGTTATTTTGTATGATTTCTATTTATTAGCATTATGGAAAATACATCATGTCTTTTGTTCTCTTATATGTTCTCTTTTATTATTGTTTAATTTGCTTTTCTAGGTTTTCTTGCTCTTTTGTTTGTGCTTAATTCTTTGGATTTGGATATATTTTCTTTGTTAAATAAATCAACAATGTTTTGAGTTTGTTTTTAATTTTAATGAAATGTCATTTATAATTTTAGATTACACATCTCCCTCTTTACTCCTTAACAGGACAATAGTTACTGACTATCCTGTAATAAATATGAGGAAATAAGCATATTTATAGTACCTACTTCCTCACCATACTTTGGTCTGTTCCTTGACTTCTATTTCCACATCTTCAGATTTTGTGTCAATTATTGTTGTGATTTGATGTAAATTTGCATTTAAATAATTCACCAGTTATCTCGTCACTCATTCTTCATTCTTTAGATTTTAATTCATTGTTGAGTTGTTTAGAATTACATTTCTAAGTAGAATTTTCAGAAACATTACATGAGCAAAGCAATGCTTATGTCCCTATATTCTGAGAATGCTATTACCAAGCCAAACTTAGATCAGCTAGCCCAACTCACAACGAAACCAATCTCCTGACACGGGGTTGTGGGGAAGGAAAGTACAGCATTTATTGCAGGACACCAAACAAAGAGAACGTGCAACTCATGCTCAAAAGACCAGCACTCCCCAGTGGCCTCAGGGAAGGGTTTTTAAAGACAGTGTGAGGGAGAGGATCACAGGATCATGATCAACTCTTGTGCATTTCTCTGATTGGTTGGTGATGAGTCAACAGGGTGACATTTCAGGAATTTAAATCATTAGTCTTCCGACTCCAACCAGTCTGGGGTCTACATGCTGGTTGTCAGCATTTTCTATCTGGTGGGGTCCTGGTTTCTGTAGAAACAACTCAAGAATATGCACCAGATTGCTATCTGTATCCTTCAGGGAGGGACCAAGTTTCCTGTGACTGTTTTATGCTGCCTTATTGTTTAAATTACTATTACTTTTCTTACTTGACTGCCTTTCCTTTGGCTCTGCATTCCCCCATTTCTCTAATTATTAACTTCTTCAGCCTGTTCTTTGAAACTCAGGGGAGGCCTAGGAGACCAAAGTCTTTCCTACAAACAAGAAGCAGGGGACAAAGGGGGAGTCTATCACCAGGAAGGCCCTATAGGGTCCTGCTCAGTTTCAATGCCTTCATGTTGCCTTTATATTTAACTGCAGTCTGGACTCTGGTGGGGAATAGGAGTTCTAAGTCCGTTTCTCCTCAAAACTCTGTAGATAGTTTCATAGCTCTGTGTCATCCAGAACTGCTAAGGGTTTCCAGACTAGGTTGATTCCTTCTTATGTCTTGATTCTTATATATTCTTTAATTTTCTTTGACTATTAAGAAATTAAACACATAACTCCATGGTATTTCTTGGAATACAGAGCTCTTAAGATCTAAAGATCCAGTGTTCTTTGTGGTGGCCCCCAAGCTGTAAGCTTATTCAGCTTTCAGCTTTCTGGAGAACTGCTTGTCTCTTTCTTGGTATGCACTCCTGACGCTGCGGTATTGAGCGTAAAAAAGGAAAATGGCTTGCGGCCAGTTTTGTTCCAGGTGCCTGCTCTGGATCTAAGAGCCCCTGGTTGTTCCCCAGAAGAAGGACGTGCTGCCCTGAGGGGGAAGTCTGTATCTCCAAAGAGTGGCCCATAAGGCATGCTGACGCATAGATAGTGGCGCATAGATAGTGGCGACAGAATTATGTGGAAATACAAGGTTTACTGATTTATTGTCTAATATTCGTTCCGTACTAAACCTATATATACATTCATGCTCTTTGAATAAACTTGCCTTGCAACCATCAGTTGTCTTGGCCCTTCTGACCCCATACTGGTGCTTTTCAGTTCCTTACCCCTCACCGCCAGGAACTTCTAGCTTTCTGCAGCCGGTCTGCGGCAGTTCTTTTAGTTAAAAAAAGTTTTCTTCAATAGTTTGTTCTTTCCTTTAGAAATTTATATAAACAACTTATCTGTATTTCAGATGTCTATTTCTCTCCATCTAAATCTATGCTATTCTGTCAATACATTATCTCATAGTCTTTTAGTTTTTATTTTATGTGTACTCAAGCCCTTTTCCCACATCAGCTTTTAATTTTTCTGTAGTGACCCATAGAAAAGCAGGATGATATAGGGAGAGGCACTACAGCAAAGCAGTTGTGGTGGTCATTAGGTTTATTTACAAATATTCTGGTTTTTCTCTTACTTCCATGAATATGGTAAGATTGCATTCCTCCACCCCACTCCTCAATGTTTGGCCAAAAAATCTGAGCCTGGGTGGCATGTATCACTTGTTGGCAAGATCATTTCATTACTGCTGCAGGACCCCAAACGTTTCTTAACCCTTGTATTGATGATCATGGAAGCATGAATCCAGGTGGAGCCTCCCTCAGACTAAGTCCCTGAATGACTCTGATGACTTGGGTATCCCTGCTGACCTGCTCTGCACAGGTAGTGTAAGAGACATTTTGTGTTTGAAGCCACTGATATTTTTCAGGCTGTTTGCTAGTACAGCATAACTTAGCCTAACCTTATTGATATATTAGTTAATGTATGGGTTCTGGAATAAAGGTGGCTGGGTTCATATCCCAGCTTTAGGACTTCCTACTTATGTGACTTTTGGCAAGTTGCTTAATCAGGTTTTTTATTAGTAAAATTGAGATAATAATAGTAGCTAACTCATAGAGTTATTGGAAGAATAAAATCAGATAAAATATGTAAATTACTCACTTGGCACATAGTAAGGCTATTTACATCTTTGTGATCACTCTCCCCTTTCCTGGTATTTTTTTCTCCTAATTTTTTCCTTAGTTTTGCCAATTCACTTTCAGTTATACTCTATTCACATAGTATGTCTTTTTTGTCTCTTGTTTCATAGAATGCATATTAAGCATAGAAAGGAGTTCCTTAAAAGTTCTTCTATTTCCTGGTATGTCATTTCCTAAAATGTACTTTTTCTCTAAATTTTCCGTGCTGCATTCTTTTTTAACATCAATTATTTTCAGAATTTTGCATAAGTTTTAATTCTTATTTATTTATTTATTTCTGAGTGGGCACAGATCTTCCTGGTCTACTATTTGCTTCAGTCAAGCGTAAATGGAATCCATATCCTTTGCATCCCTGTGAACCAGGATTTTCAATGGTCAAATATTGCTGGTTCATATTACTTGTGTAGTTATTTAGTTGTCTGAGGGGAATTATGAACTGGCTAGGGAAGAAACAGCTGTAGTAGTTTGACTCCTAATACCTTCCCTCTAAATGTATTTTATCACTTTTCCCTTGGCTTTGTATGATGCTGAAAAAAGAAAGAAAGAATGGTCTTGTGGGTGAACCAGTCACTTTGCTAAGAACCATGGTTTGAAGAGTCTGCATATTCTCTTCAATTAGTTGACATTTGGTATCAGCTGTAAAGCTAACTCCCATGAAACTATGTTCCATTTCTCCTTCTTTTTAGTATTTTTTCGAGATCTTTTCTTTCTTGGATAGTTGGAAATATGTATCAAAAACGAAATTGTATTAAGAGAATAAGAATACAAGCCACATTCTGAGGGGAAATATTTGCAAAACACATATCTGACAATCTGATAAAGACTAGTAACCAAAATATCCAAAGAACTCTTAAAACTCAACAATAAAAAAATTTTTAAGTGGGCTATGATCTGAACAGACACCCCACTGAAGAAGATATACAGAGAGCAAATAAGCATAGAAAATTATGTTCAAGATCATATGTCATTAAGGAATTACAAATAAAAACAACAATGATCTATCACTACACACATTTTAGAATGGATAAAACCCAAAGCATCAACAACACCAAATGCTGCCAAGGATGTGGAGCAAAAGGAATTCTCATTTATTGCTGGTGGAAATGCAAAATGGCACAGCCACTTTGGAAGACAGTCTGGCAGTGTCTCACAAAATTAAACATATTCTTGCCATGTGATTCAGCAATCATCCTCCTTGGTATTTATCCACATGAATTAAATCTTATGTTCACACAGAAACCTGCACATAAATGTTTATAGTAGTTTTCTTGATAATTGCCAAAGCTTGGAAGTGCCAAGATGTCCTTCAATAGGTGGACTGATAAACATGCTTTGGTACATCCATACATTGGAAATAATATTCAGTGAGAAAAAGAAATGAGCTATCAAGCCATAATAAGACATGGAGAAACCCTAAATACATATTGTTAAGTGAAATGCGCCAATCTGTAGAGCCATAATACTGTATGAATCCAACTCTATGACAACCAGGAGAAAGAAAAGCTATAGTGACAATAAAAATACCAGAGGTTGGGCTTCCCTGGTGGCACAGTGGTTGGGAATCTGCCTGCCGGTACAGGGGACACGGGTTCGAGCCCTGGTCTGGGAAGATCCCACATGCCGTGGAGCAACTGGGCCCGTGGGCCACAGCTACTGAGCCTGCGCATTTGGAGCCTGTGCTCCACAACAAGAGAGGCCGCGATGGTGAGAGGCCTGCACACCGCGATGAAGAGTGGACCCCGCTCATCGCAACTGGAGAAAGCCCTCACACAGAAACGAAGACCCAACACAGTCAAAAATAAATATATATATATATATATATAAACACAATTTTTTTAATAATAAATTTAAAAAAAAATACCAGAGGTTGCCAAGGGATTGAAAAGAGGGAGAGAGGAATGAATAGGTGGAGCACGGGGGATTTCAAGGCAGTGAGACTCTTCTATGTGATACTGTAATGGTGGTTACATGTTGGTGTACATTGTCAAAACCCATAGAATGTACAATACAAAGAGTGAACACTAATGTAAATTTTAGACATTAGAATGACAGAAATTTTGTTCTACTTAGCAAGGCCTAACCTCAAGAGGATCTATTTTACCAAAACCTAAGCTATTGGGGTTTTATCAGAGCCTACCTAACCTGGAGGAAGGGAAAGGCCCAACTCCAGCTCTCTCCAGCCATCCTGTACCACCTAAGGGAGTGGGGGAAGAAACCAGAGGACTATTTGTGAAATTCACGGCCCAGAGTCAGAGACTCACTAAAAGACTGAAACCTAATCATAAGACTAGAATATTCTTCCCCACCTGCCAACATTTTACCACTACATTACTAAAGGCCTATTGACCACATATCCTTTTATCCAATAGAGCATTTCTACCTTCCAACAAAAAAATTACAAAGTATACTAAAAGGCCCAAAAACAAAGTGTGAAGAGACTGAGAAAGTATGGCAGGGGCCCTGAGATTTCAGAGTTACCTTAAGGTCATTTTTGCCTCTTCTTCAATAGCACATGTTAACAACTGCATATCTCTGTGGCCTGGTCCTGTAGGATCAAATAATTCCAACAAGCTTTTCTTTATTTCATCCTTCAGTTCAAACTGGCAGGGTTTATATTCATAAAACCTCATACATAATCTCTTCATCAAGTGATAGTCCATCCACAAGTTTCTTGTCCTCTTCCAAACATGCTTTATCACTTCTTGCAATATGGACAAGCTGAAAATTTTCCAATCATCTGCCACTTTATAACAAGAACTGTCTTTCTCCCAATTTCCAATAACATATTGCTCATTTCCCAACAGGCCCCAAGTCTTAACTCACTCTAGCATCAGCTCTAAAGCCTAAAGTCAAAATCTAAGACCTCACTAAAATGACCTTTAACATCCATATTCTTACCAATATTCTGTTCATGATTATTTACGTATTTTCTTATAAGGTGGAAGCTTTTTCTTCAGGTCTCCTTGTTTCTTTCAGAGTCCTCACCAGAATCACTTGTTTTTTAAAGCAATGCTTTTATTTTTATTTTTACTTATTTTTTTTAAATTTTATTTTATTTATTTTTTTATACAGCAGGTTCTTATTAGTTATCTATTTTATACATATTAGTGTATATATGTCAATCCCATCACCACCACCACCCCCAACACTTTCCCCCCTTGGTGTCCATACATTTATTCTCTACATATGTGTCTCTATTTCTGCCTTGCAAACTGGTTCATCTGTATCATTTTTCTAGGTTCCATATATATGCATTAATATACGATATTTGTTTTTCTCTATCTGACTTACTTCACTCTGTATGACAGTCTCTAGATCCATCCACGTCTCTACAAATGACCCAATTTCGCTCCTTTTTAGGGCTGAGTAATATTCCATTGTATATATGTACCACAACTTCTTTATCCATACGTCTGTTGGTGGGCATTTAGGTTGCTTCCAGGACCTGGCTATTGTAAATAGTGCTTCAATGAACATTGGGGTACATATGTCTTTTTGAATTATGACTTTCTCTGGGTATATGCCCAGTAGTGGGATTGCTGGGTCATATGGTAATTCTATTTTTACTTTTTTAGGGAACCTCCTTACTGTTCTCCATAGTGGCTGTATCAATTTACATTCCCACCAACAGTGCAAGAGGGTTCCCTTTTCTCCACACCCTCTCCAGCATTTGTTGTTTGTGGATTTTCTGATGATGCCCATTCTAACTGGTGTGAGGTGATACCCCATTGTAGTTTTGATTTGCATTTCTCTAATAATTAGTGATGTTGAGAAGCTTTTCATGTGTTTCTTGGCCATCTGTATGTCTTCTTTGGAGAAATGTCTATTTAGGTCTTCTGCCCATTTTTTGATTGGATTGTTTGTTTTTTTTAATATTGAGCTGTATGAGCTATTTATATATTTTGGAGATTAATCTTGTGTCCGTTGATTCATTTGCAAACATTTTCTCCCATTCTGAGGGTGGTCTTTTCATCTTGTTTGTAGTTTCCTTTGCTTTGAAAAAGCTTTTAAGTTTCATTAGGTCTCATTTGTTTACTTTTGTGTTTATTTCCATTATTCTAGGAGGTGGATCAAAAAAGATCTCGCTGTGATTTATGTCAAAGAGAGTTCTTCCTATGTTTTCCTCTAAGAGTTTTATAGTGTTCAGTCTTACATTTAGATTTCTAATGCATTTGGATTTTATTTTTGTTTTGTTTTGTTTTGTTGGATTTTATTTTTCTAATTTTATTCTTTTACATGTAGCTGTCCAGTTTTCCCAGCACCATTTATTGAAGAGAATGTCTTTTCTCCATTGTATATCCTTGCCTCCTTTGTCATAGATTAGTTGACTATAGGTGCGTGGGTTTATCTCTGGGCTTTCTATCTTGTTCCATTGATCTGTGTCTCTGATTTTGTGCCAGTACCATATTGTCTTGATTACTGTAGCTTTGTAGTGTAGTCTGAAGTCAGGGAGTCTGATTCTTCCAGCTCCATTTTTTTCCCTCAAGACTGCTTTGGCTATTCGGGATCTTTTGTGTCTCCATACAAATTTTAAGATTTTTTGTTTTAGCTCTTTAAAAAATGCCACTGGTAATTTGATAGGGATTGCTTGAATCTTTAGATTGCTTTGAATAGTATAGTCATTTTCACAATATTCATTCTTCCAATCCAAGAATATGGTATATCTCTCCATCTGTTTCTGTCATCTTTGATTTCTTTCATCAGGGTCTTATAGTTTTCTGAGTACAGGTCTTTTACCTCCTTAGGTAGGTTTATTCCTAGGTATTTTATTCTTTTTGTTGCAATGGTGAACGGGATTGTGTCCTTAATTACTCTTTCTGATCTTTTGTTGTTAGTGTATAGGAATGCAAGAGATTTCTGTGCATTAATTTTGTATCCTACAACCTTACCAAATTCATTGATCAGCTCTAGTAGTTTTCTGGTGGCATCTTTAGGATTGTCTATGTACAGTATCATATCACCTGCAAACAGTGACAGTGTTACTTCTTCTTTTCCAATTTGTATTCCTTTTAGTTCTTTTTCTTCTCTGATTGCCGTGGCTAGGACTTCCAAAACTATGTTGAGTAATAGTGGTGACAGTGGACATCCTTGTCTTGTTCCTGATCTTAGAGGAAAGGCTTTCAGTTTTTCACCATTGAGAACGATGTTTGCTGTGGGTTTGTCGTATATGGCCTTTAGTATGTTGAGGTAGATTCCCTCTATGCCCACTTTCTGGAGAGTTTTTATCATAAATGGGTGTTGAATTTTGTCAAAGCTTTTCCTGCATCTATTGAGATGATCATATGGTTTTTATTCCTCAGTTTGTTAGTATGGTGTATCACATTGATTGATTTGCGTATATTGAAGAATCCTTGCATCCCTGGGATAAATCCCACTTGATCACGGTGTATGACCCTTTTAAGGTGTTGTTGGATTCTGTTTCCTAGTATTTTGTTGAGGATTTTTGCATCTATATTCAACAGTGATATTGGTCTGTAATTTTCTTTTTTTGTAGTATCTTTTTCTGGTTTTGGTATCAGGGTATTGGTGGCCTCATAGAATGAGTTTGGGAATGTTCCTTCCTCTGCAATTTTTTGGAAGAGTTTGAGAAGGATGGGTGTTAGCTCTTCTAAATATTTGATAGAATTCACCTGTGAAGCCGTCTGGTCCTGGACTTTTGTTTGTTGGAAGATTTTAAATCACAGTTTCAATTTCATCCCTTTGATTGGTCTGTTCATATTTTCTCTTTCTTCCTAGTTCAGTCTTGGTAGGTTATACCTTTCTAAGAATTTGTCCATTTCTTCCAGGTTGTCCATTTTATTGGCATAGAGCTGCTTGTAGTAGTCTCTTAGGATGCTTTGTATTTCTGTGGTGTCTGTTATAACTTCTCCTTTTTCATTTCTAATTTTATTGATTTGAGTCCTCTCCCCCTTTTTCTTGATGAGTCTAGCTAAAGGTTTATCAATCTTGTTTATCTTCTCAAAGAACCAGCTTTTAGTTTTATTGATCTTTGCTATTGTTTTCTTTGTTTCTATTTCATTTATATCTGCTCTGATCTTTATGATTTCTTTCCTTCTACTAACTTTGGGTTTTGTTTGTTCTTCTTTCTCTAGTTCCCTTAGGTGTAAGGTTAGATTGTTTATTTGAGGTTTTTCTTGTTTCTTGAGGTAGGCTTGTATAGCTATAAACTTCCCTCTTAGAACTGCTTTTGCTGCATCCCATAGGTTTTGGATCATCATGTTTTCATTGTAATTTGTCTCTAGGTATTTTCTGATTTCCTCTTTGATTTCTTCACTGATCTCTTGGTTATTTAGTAATGTATTGTTTAGCCTCCATGTGTTTCTGTTTTTTACCTTTTTTTCCCTGTAATTGATTTCTAATCTCAGCATTGTGGTCAGTAAAGATGCTTGATATGATTTCAATTTTCTTAAATTTACCGAAGTTTGACTTGTGACCCAAGATGTGATCTATCCTGGAGAAGAAAGTGTAATCTGCTGTTTTTGATGGAATGTCCTATAAGTATCAATTAAATCTATCTGGTCTATTGTGTCATTTAAGGCTTGTGTTTCCTTATTAATTTTCTATCTGGATGATCTGTCCATTGGTGTTAGTGAGGTGTTAAAGTCCCCCACTATTATTGTGTTGCTGTCGATTTCCTCTTTTATTGTTGTTAGCAGTTGCCTTATGTATTGAAGTGCTCCTATGTTGGTGCATAAATATTTATAATTGTTATATCTTCTTCTTGGATTGATCCCTTGATCATTATGTAGTGTCCTTCCTTGTCTCTTGTAACATTCTTTATTTTAAAGTCTATTTTACCTAGTATGAGTATTGCTACTCCAGCTTTCTTTTGATTTCCATTTGCATGGAATATCTTTTTCTGCTCCTTCACTTTCAGTCTGTATGTGTCCCTAGGTCTGAAGTGGGTCTCTTGTAGACACCATATATATAGGTCTTGTTTTTGTATCCGTGCAGTGAGCCTGTGTATTTTGGTTGGTGCAATTAATCCATTCATATTTAAAGTAATTATTGATATGTATCTCCCTTTTACCATTTTCTTAATTGCTATGGGTTTGTTTTTGTAGGTCCTTTTCTTCTCTTGTGTTTCCTCCCGAGAGAAGTTCCTTTAGCATTTGTTGTAGAGCTGGTTTGGTGGTGTTGAATTCTCTTACCTTTTGCTTGTCTGTAAAGCTTTTGATTTCTCCATCGAATCTGAATGAGATCCTTGCCAGGTAGAGTAATCTTGTTTGTAGGTTCTTCCCTTTCATTACTTTAAGTATATCATGCCACTCCCTTCTGGCTTGTAGAGTTTCTGCTGAGAAATCAGCTGTTAACCTTATGGGAGTTCCCTTGTATGTTATTTGTTGTTTTTCCCTTGCTGCTTTCAATCATTTTTCTTTGTCTTTATTATTTGTCAGTTTGATTACTATGTGTCTCGGCGTGTTTCTTCTTGGGTTTATCCTGTATGGGACTCGCTGTGCTTCCTGGACTTGGGTGGCTATTTCCTTTCCCAAGTTAGGGAATTTTTTGACTCTAATTGCTTCAAATATTTTCTCTGGTCCTTTCTCTCTCTCTTCTCCTTCTGGGACCCCTATAATGCAAATGTTGTTGTGTTTAATGTTGTCCCAGAGGTCTCTTAGGCTGTCTTTATTTCTTTTCATTCTTTTTTCTTTATTCTGTTCTGCAGCAGTGAATTCCACCATTCTGTCTTCCAGGTCACTTATCCATTCTTCTACCTCAGTTATTTTGCTATTGATTCCTTCTAGTGTATTTTTCATTTCAGGTATTGTATTTTTCATCTCTGTTTGTTTGTTCTTTAATTCTTCTCAGTGTTTGTTCTTTAATTCTTCTAGGTCTTTGTTTAACATTTCTTGCATCTTCTCGATCTTTGCCTCCATTCTTTTTCTGAGGTCCTGTATCCTCTTCACTATCATTATTCTGAATTCTTTTTCTGGAAGGTTGCCTATCTCCACTTCATTTAGTTGGTTTTCTGGGGTTTTATCTTGTTCCTTTATCTGGTACAAAGTCCTCTGCATGTTCAATTTGTGTGTCTTTCTGTGAATGTGGTTTTCGTTCCACAGGCTGCAGAATTGTAGTTCTTCTTGCTTCTGCTGTCTGCCCTCTGGTGGATGAGGCTCTCTAAGAGGCTTGTGCAAGCTTCCAGATGGGAGAGACTGGTGGTGGGTAGAGCTGGGTTTTGCTCTGGCAGGCAGAGCTCAGTAAAACTTTAATCCGCTTGTCTGCTGATCAGTGGGGCTGGGTTCCCTCCCTATTGGTTGTTTGGCCTGAGGTGACCCAGCACTGGAGCCTACCCAGCTCTTTGGCGGGGCTAATGGCAGACTCTGGGATGGCTCACCAAGGAGTACTTCCCATAACTTCTGCTGCCAGTGTCTTGTCCCCACGGTGAACCACAGCCAGCCCCCGCCTCTGCAGGAGACCCTCCAACACTAACAGGTAGGTCTGGTTCAGTCTCCTATGGGGTCACTGCTCCTTCCCCTGGGTCCCGATGTGCACACTACTTTGTGTGTGCCCTCCAAAAGTGGAGTCTCTGATTCCCCCTGTCCTGTTGAAGTCCTGCAATCAAATCCTGTTAGCCTTCAAAGTCTGATTCTCTAGGAATTCTTCCTCCCATTGCCAGACCCCCAGGTTGGGAAGCCTGACGTGGGGCTCAGAACCTTCACTCCAGTGGGTGGACTTCTGTGGTATAAGTGTTCTCCCTTTTGTGAGCCACCCACCCAGCAGTTATGGGATTTGATTTGATTGTGATTGCACCCCTTCTACCATCTCATTGTGGCTTCTCCTTTGTCTTTGGACGTGGGGTATCTTTTTTGGTGAGTTCCAGTGTCTTCCTGTCGATGATTGCTCAGCAGTTAGTTCCAGAATCACTTTTAACATCCACAGCACACACCTCAAAACTCTTCCAGCCTCTACCCATTACCCAATTCCAAAGCCACTTCCACATGTTTAGATATTTGTTATTACAGTACCTTACTTCTCAGTATCAAAATCTGATAAATCAGGGTTCACCAGAGAAATATATAACTAATAATATATATGGTATGTATGTACAATATGTATATGTATATAGAAAAAGAGACAGAGAAAGAGAGAAAGGTATATGTAGAGAGATTTATTATTATAACAAATTGGCTTACATGATTATCGAGACCAAGAATTACAGATCCAGGAGAGCTGATGGTATAGGTACAGTCTGAATCCAAAGGTCTAAGAAGCAGGAGAGCCAACATGTAAGTTGTGGTCTGAGTTCAAAGGCCTAAGAACCAGGAGAGCCAATGGTATAAGTTCCAGGATATCCTCCAGTTCTGAGGCAGGAGGAGAGTGATGTCTCAGCTCAAAGAGAGTCAGGCAGAAAGAGAAAATTCTTTCTTGCCCTTTTATTCTATTCATGCCTTCAACTGGCTGGTTGAGGCCCATACACGCTGGGGAAGGCATTTTGGTTTACTCAGTCTACTGATTCAAGTCTTAATCTCATCCAAAATCATCCCAGAAATAATGCTTAACCAAATATCTGGGTCCTCATGGCCCAGTCAAATTGACCCGTAGTATTAAACATCTTAAGTCCACCCCTTGTCATATTGGCATCCATATGCATCTCCTTAAACTACACTTAATTTCCAAACAAAGACATTAAAGTGATAATTCTGCCTAACATGATACAACTATCCTGAATAGAACTGAAAACATGCTAACCCCTTCCCCAGAAGAGGAGGTAAAGTCCTTGAATGATGTTTACTCTTCTCCTTGGTATCCCATAATGTAAATACTGTGATATCAGACTAACAATACTTAAATACCATTATATAAAACCAATACATTTTATGATATATAATAAGAAAATGAGGGAGAAGAAAACAAAGATGTTTGTTCATATACATAAATGTTTATGTATATAATATATATTATATATAAACATATTTCATAACAAAATAAAGAGGAGATAGTCATGAAAATTACAGTCTTCATTTCTATAAATGGTCACATATTAATAGCAAGTATTTCTGACTACTTTCTTCCTTTATTTGTTCTGTATTCCCTTTGCCTTCAGCAAACACCTCAACTGGTTATGGCTCTTCACCTAGTGGAGTGATCCAAACCTTCACTTCTGAAATATCTGGGCTCTTAGTAGTCCTGCCTAAATCGTGTTGTTGTAGTTCTTTTATTGACCTTAATTACCGGTGTTGTAATACTAAAACATGCCCTAAGGGAGCTCCTGTATTCCAGACATACTCTGTGGAGTAGCAGTCCAATTTCCCCTTGGTAGTCAGGATCAACCACCCTAGCTAGTATATAACTCCTTTCTTTGCCTGTTGATTCAGAGGCAAGAGGAGTCCAAAGTAGTTGGACAACAGTCTTAACTTCCAGTTCAATGGAATCATTGTTGTGTCTCCTGGTGGAAGCATTCCTCTTTTTGGAACTAAAACTTCTAGGTCAGAAGAGCATAAGATCATGGGAACAGGAAGCAAAAAAATTTCTAATGGGTCACTATGGGTAATAGTGAGTGGTACCACTCCCATTTCCACCCCTTGATCCCTAGACCTGTGAATCTTGGCTATGGGAAATTCAGCACCGTATATTAGATGCTGATTCAGAGCATATACAGACTTCTGGACAACCTTGCCCAACCCTGCAAGGTACTGCTACCTATCTGGCACTGTAACTGAGTCTTCAAAAGGTCATCCCACCATTCAATCAAGCCAGTTGTTTCAGGATAGCGGGGGACATAGTAAGACCACTGAATTCCCTAAGTATGGACCCACTGCTATACTTCTTTTGCTATAAAGTGAGTTCCTTGTTCATAAGCAATGTTGTATGGAATACTGTAATGGTGGATAAGGCATTCTGTAAGTTGATGGATGGTAGTTTTGGCTGAAGCATTGTGTTCAGGGAAGATGAATCTGTATCCAGAGTAAGTATCTATTCCAGCAAGAACAAAACACGCTCTTTCCATGAGGGAAATGGTCCAATGTAATCAGTCTACCACTAGGTAGCTGGCTAATCATCCCCGGGAATGGTGCCATATTAGGGTTTCAGGGTTGGTTTCTGCTTCTGGAAGATTGGGCCCTCAGCAATGACTGTAGCCAGATCATCCTTGGGGTGTGGGAGTCCATGTCGCTGAGTCCATGCAGAACCTCCATCCCTGCCATCATTGCCACTTTGTTCATGAGCCCATTGGTCAAGACAGGGGCGACTGAGGAAAGAGATTGACTACTATACACAGAACCAATCATCCTATCCACTTGATAATGAAAATCTACCTCTGTTGAGGTCACCCTTTGCAGAGAATTCACATGGAATGAAAATATATTCATTTTTTGTTCATTTATAAAGGTCTATCCATATAGTTCTTCCCCAAATTTCCTTGTCACCAATTTTCCTATTCTTTCCTAATAAATGCTCACACTTTAACAGCAGACAACTTGCGAGGCTGGGTGTTCAACATGTGTTGTAATTCAGTCAATTGCAGAATAAGATTCCACGTTTGATTTTCAGCAGTCTCAGCCTATATCTTCAGCTACAGGAGACAAAGATGTCCTTCAAGGCAAGCATAGAAGCTTTCAGGTCATTCATGCAGAGCTTGACCTGGAAATTCAAGTCCCTGAACTTATCCTTTTCTTTCATCACTTTGTCCAGCAATATTAGGAGCAACCAGCCAATGTCATTATGTTTGTTAGATTTCCAAAAATGTTTGAAAGTATCATATAAAGAGTCACCCAGCTCCATGTTTCTTATAGTGGTTGATTAGGAGTTTCCAATGGAAATATTTTACATGTCTATTACCAGATCACACCATGGACTATCAGTGCTGCCTTTATTACTAGAAATAGAATCATTAAGGTTTTTAGATCTAATCATATTAGAGAGCCAATTTCCAAAACCCCAGAACCAATTTCCTTAAAACTCTCTTCCTCAAGAACCACTCTTGGTACCAAAATTTGTATAGTCAGCTTGGGCTGCTATAACAAAATATCATAAACTGAGTCCCATAAACAATGGAATTTATTTTTTACAGTTCTAGAGGCCGGGAAGTCCAAGCTCAGGCATGGGCATGGTTGTTTCCTGGTGAGAACCTTCTTCCAAGCTTGCAGACAGTCTCCTTCTCACTGTGTCCTCAGAAGATGGAGAGAAGAATGTTTAGAAAGCTCTCTGCTCTCTCTTCTTATAAATACACTACTCCCATCATGAGGGGCCCACTTTCATAGCCTCATCTAAATAAAACTAAATATGTCCCAAAGGCCCCATCTTCACATAGCAGCACATTGGGGATTAGGGCTTCAACATATGGATTTGGGAGGACACAATTCAGTTCACAGTATCAATATTCAAAATGAAAAGTGGTCATCATTATCTCCTTTGAAATATCAGCCATACATATATATAAGTTTTTACACATTTAAATCCACAACCAAATGTTATCTTCATAATGAGACACTTCACAAATAGAAGATAATTTTCTAGGGTTTTCTGAAAAAGAAAGGGGGGGGTCATCACTATAGAAACTATAAACATTAAAAGAATAATAAAGAAATATTATGAATAAATTTGTGTCAGTGTATCAGGAAATTTAGATAAAGTCCACAAACTTTTTGAATGACACAAATTACCAAATCTTGTTCATGAAAAAATAGAAAGCCTGGGTAATGCTATATTTATTATTTGAATTTGCCATTAAAAACCTTCACATTGAGAAAAATCTAGGCACAATGACTTCACCAATGAATTCTATCAATCATTTAATACTATACAATCTCTTTTGAGAATAGAAAAAGAGGGAACAGTTACCTATTTATTTTATTAGGTCAGTGTATCAGGTATCTATTGCTGCATAACAAATTTCCCCAAAATTTAATGTATGGAAAAAAACATTGATTATTTCACAGTTTCTCTGGGTCAGGAATTCAAGAGAAGCTTAGCTGAGTGGTTCTTCTTACAGAGTCTCTTATAAGACTGCAAGAAAGATGTTGGCCAGGTTGGCAGGCATTTCAGGGCTCAACCAGGAGAGGATTTTTTGGCAAAGATGCTATGGTAATTCCATGAGGAAAAGAAAGGCTTTTTAACATATGGTGCTGGAGCAAGTGTATATCCACATGAAAAAAATAAATTTTACCTCATACTATTCACAAAAAGTAACTCAAAATGGAGCATTGACTTAAATGAAGAAAATTATAATACTTCTAAAAGAAAATATAGGAGAAATGATTTGCAATCATAGTGAATGAAGAATTTTTTCATTGGATATTTTAAAAGTACAAACTGTAAAAGAAAAAAAATATAATGGAATCATCAAATTTAAAACTTCTACTCTTTGAAAGACCCCATAAGGAAATGAAAAGGCAAGGATTATGCAAGGAGAAAATATCTGCAATACATATGTATGACAATGATCTTGGCTCTAAGTATTTATTTCTTACAATTTAACAATTTGAATACAACCATCTAAAATGAACAGGAGATTTGAACAGACACTGTACAAAATAAGATATATGAAAAGCCAATAAAAACACCAAAGGATGATTAACATCATTAATCATTAGGTAAATGCAAATTAAAACTGCAATTATGTACAATTACACACAAAAGAATGACTAAAATGTCCTACTTCTGGTGGCTGGCAGGGGTTACACCTCTGCTGTTCTCCGCACCATGGGAATCCTCACTTGCTATTGGTAGCTGGATCTTCCTCTTGGAAGGGTGGTTTATTCATATTAGCCCAAAACAGAAACAGCCCAGCTTTCCATCAGTAGGTGAAAAGAAAAATAAATTATAATCTATCTATAAAATGGAATCTTACCATAAAAGTAATAAATGGCTAATACATCCCCAAATATTAATGAGTCTCAAAAGCATTATGCCAAACAAAAACGAGCCAGACACTGAAGAGCACATAGTATGTGATTTCACTTATACAGAATACTAGGAAAGGTAAAACTAATATACAGTGAAAGAAAGCAGATCAGTGGTTTCCTGGGTTTGAGTTGGGAGTAGGGTGGAGATTGACTAGGCAGGGGCACAAAGGAATCTTCTGGGATGATGGAAAAGATTTATCCTGATTGTGGTGGTGATTAAATGGGTATGGGCATTTGTTGAACCATATACTTAAAATATGTCCCTTTTATTTATTATCAATTATACCTCAATGAAGTTGATTTCAAATCTTAAATGTAAATTGACTAAGTGCTCCAATGAAAAAGTAAAGATTATCAGATTAAATTTTTAAAATTCATTATATGCTATTTAAAAACATTTCCGAAATCAGAAGATTCAGAAACACTTAAAGGACTAATCAGAATAACACATAACAGACAAGCATTAACAAAATAAAGCTGTTGTAAAGAATGATTTAAATACTGAAATACTGTCTTAGAAAGATGTCCATGATAGGTTAAGTGGGAAAAAAAGTGGCCCAGGGTATAGCATATACACGTGTGCGTATTAGTCAGGGACCCCGCAAGAAAGAGCACACTGGTAAGGACTAAGTGATGAACACGGGGTGAGGGACTAGGAAGGCGCAGGGGTAAGGGAACCAACAAGGGCTGTTAAGGCACCTGGGACAGCAGCAGGAAGCCACTGCCATCCCTCTTCGTGAAAGGGAAAAACCCAGGAACACAGCCTCAGCCAGCTCGGCGGCAGCAGTGGAGGAAGGGACTGTGGCTGCGAGAAGGGGAACAAAGGGCATAAACGCTCCTCTCTTCTTCTGATATTCTTCCAGGGCCTCTCACAAGCCAAACCCTAGAAAAGCAATTAGTGTAATCAGTAGAGATCAGCCTCTCAGGCCACTGAGCATAAAACTAAAGGATGTGTGAGCAGCGCAGGGACAAGTGTAAAATCATCAGCCCAGACACCACTCTGTCAAAGCACAAACACACAGAAGTAAAAAGGTAAAGCAGAACAAAGCGAAACACCAGAAATCTCTCTCACGCATGCTCTACCCATCTCGTCTCTTTATCTATCTTAATATGTTTTTATGAACCTGAAGAAATGACTAGAAAAACCACAAGATAATTAATGTTGACTTAAACAAGAAACATTAGAATTTAAGAGAGGTTGGGAGGGATGTATCTTAACTTTTATATACTTATATCATTTCATTTGTTTCAACGTGTATATATCAGTTGAATTTTATGAATATACACTGAAATAAAGTGGCATTATACAAATTACCAACATATAAACATACCTGTAAAATTACATTTCACAAGAACTGTAAACATTGATGGTAATGACTTGCTTCTTTCTATTAGTTCTCAAAATTTTATCAGAATATTTTCATCTTAGTTTTCTTCTTTTCATGAGAATTAAATTGACAATTAAACTGCTTCAAACGGAACAAAAAGGCTGTAGACTAACAAATGGCGTCATGACTGAACTTGAAGTGATAATTCATGACCACTGAAACCATCTGTGTGGGGTTGATGTGCCCGTATTCTCAAGAATCATGAAACTTTGATTGAAACTTTCAAAGTTGCTAAATTTAAAATTCATAGGTATAGAAGTACATGAGTATGTGTGTGTTTGTAGGCATGTGTACATGTACATGTGTGTATGTGTCTAATATATGTATGTTTTTATACAAAATGAAGTATTTTTTTATAAAAATGCAATGGGAAATCCTTCCTCAATTAAACCCTGATTCCACTCTCTGGACATTCTTGTCCATGGTTCTCCATCTTTCCTGGATCTAACTTCTTCTATTCTTCCTTGTCTGGCATTCTCCTTGGTTACATCTGAAGTGAATGGTGGGGAGCATGCCCTCTCCGGGCACAGAATAGCTTCAACAACCTGCTTTCTGCTGGAGAGAACTTGGGAACCAGCAGGTTGTTTTAGTCTGAGCTTGTGCGTTTTTTGTTTTTTGTTTTTGGCCACACAATTCAACCAAAACTTAGTAGGTTTCTATTCATTCATTTGTTCATTCAAAATGTAATGAACATCCATAAACCTAACATCCAACCCCTAGATTTAAAACATTAAGTTCCACCAATGTGTTCTTTCATGCATACTCCTGCCTTACTCAGAGGCAGATAACCACTGTCCCAAATTCTGTGTATTTCACTTTCTTGCCTAAACACACACATACATGCACACATATACATGGTTGAACAATGATTTTTTTTATTAAAATTATTTTTCATTTTACAAAAGGTCTTTAGGTTGAATGTCACCTTCTGGGGCCCACTTCTCGTCCTCAAGCACAATCTAACCATGTTGCCTCACGTATCCATAGTTATTTGTTTCCTACACTATGTAACATTTCATAGTGTAAATGTAACAATTTTCCCTCTTTTCCAGTCTATTGTAGGTTCCAATTTTCTGCTATTATTAACAATATTGCTGTGCACATTTCTGTATATATTTCCTGGTACAAATGTGCAAGAGTTTCTCTCATATATGTACCTAAAAACAGAATTGCTGGGTCTTAGGCTACGTTCAACTTTACAGGGCAAAAAAAACAAACTGCCTTCCAATTTACACTCCTACCAGCCATGTTTAAGATATTCTTCCAGCCCTCATCATCTCCAATAGTTTTATAAGACTTCTTAAAATTTGCCAAACAAACAAATATAAAATGGTATTTAATTTTGGTGACATTTTATTATTTATTTACTATTTGATAACTTATTATCTACTTTCTTCTATTAGAATATAATCTTCATAAAGCCTGACCCCACCCCCCCACCAAACAAAAATTATGTAGATTTCTGATCTATTTGCTTTTAGTCAATTTCAAGTGTCAGGAAGCAAAAGCAAGATTTGTACTTAGACATAATTCTGAAAATCAATGGATTTATTTTCTTCTAGCCTCCCTGTCCCTCTCTTTTAGTATAATGATGAATACCTTTAGGCTATCTGAAACTAGAGGTGGAAAGATCACACTCTATCTGATCTCTTTTGTAGGACTGAATCTCTTTGTTCTCTGAGAAGTTTTCCTGAGACTTTCATGCTCAAAGTGTTTTTCAAACTTATCTCTTACTGTCTGAAGTCTAGGAATGATTCACCTTTTCCTAGTTTTGGAACCTCCAAATGTATCGTTTCTCTATTCCCTCTTATTTCTGCTTATAAACCAGTCAATTCTGCCTTGAGTTGATCTATTTTAATACTTAGCCAAAGGCAGTCAATAGTGGCCAATATAAAATCATTATCTCCTATCACTTCTTCTAAAGCAGTGGTTCTCAACTTGTGGTAATTTACCCCTCAGGGGGAAGTGTTACAATGTTTCAAAACATTTTTGATTGGCATGACTAGGAAGATGCAATAGCATCTAGGGAGTAGAGACCAGGGGTGCTGCTAAGCATCCTACAATTCACAGGACAGCTTCCCACAAGAAACAATTACCTGGTCTAAAACGTCAATTGTACTTCTGTTGAGAAATCCTAATCTAGAGATACAGGCTCAGGAAATACATTGCCCATCTTCTGACTTATAGTAGGCGATAGTATTATGAGATGTTTTGCCATTGCACAACATGAGTCGCCATCTTTCCAAATTTTTGAAATATGTTTTTGCTGCCTAGTGCTAAGCTAAATCTTAGCACCAAGTCATAAATCTTAGGGCTTTTGTTACATTAATACCTCACTTTGAGGTAACAATTTCTATGTCCAGGTTGGTCTAAGGGCTGCAAGAAAAATTATAAAATTTCAGTGACTTACCACAATAACAAAGGGTATAATGGGTCTGCTTGTGTATAGTTAGCTTGCTTCCAAGGCATAGCTCAAAGACTGATGTTTCTTATCTTTCCCAGTATTTCAGAGTCTTCTACTAGGAAGAGGGAAAAGTGAAGAAGAACATGGGAAGATTTTTAGACCTAAAAATGGCATACATGATTTCCATTTACTTTCTTTGACCGGCCACGCGATCTATCCTAGTTTTGTTTCTGATGTTCATAGAAATGTCTCTTGTTTTAAGCTCTTTGACTTCTTAAAAAGAAATTACAGTAGATTGTCCTTATTTCACAAGTACCAGGCTTTCAGGAAAAAATGTCCAATAATCAAAAAAGAAAATAAAATTACCTACACTTGAATGATTATTGCTAAACTTTGCATGTAGTTATTCCTATATTTCCATTTTTATAACTCTTCAGCATATTCTTTTTTTCAGATATGTTAACACCTTCATTCACTAGCCCGTGAATTAGGTGACTCTGCTTACCTCTCCTCTGACTTATTTGTAGGTTTTAAAGATGAGTATTTAGAGGATTTACTTATTCTCATAATTGCTAAGTATTGCTAGTCATCAGTTGTCTCTCCATGTAGTCTTTATCTCAGCAAAATTTTATTTTTTCCTTATTGACTTGAGTGAGGAGGGTGCAAGGATTTATGAATCCCCAGGTCTAGAAAGAAGCCAGACTAGAACTCTCATGAAAGAACTTTGCCCAATTCACCAGACAATACAACTCACATCTGTGGATGGTGACATGTAGAGGTTTCTAATGGTAGGGTCTACAAAAATCCTACAAAACACCCCGTGAGAGAAGGAACAACTGCTGGGCATTTGCCGCTCAGCAGGAATCAGATGGGGAAGGGAGGCAGTAACAGCACCAACAGCTTACACAGCCGCATCCTCCTTCTCATTAATTTACTCACTTATTCAGTAGGTTTGGTTTGAGTGCCACATGTGCCAGGCACCATTCTAAAATCCAGGGGTACATGAGTGAGCAAAACAAATATAGTTGCTCTCTTGGCGCTTACGTGGTAACGGAAGAAAAGCAGACAGTAAACATAACAAGTAAATTAAATAAGATGTTAAAAGACGGATTTAAAAATCAACAATGATCTTAACTGGAACATATAGTCAGTTTTCACTGGATGAAAACATGGAAGCGGAGGATATTCTTTCCAGAAAAGTGGCTCTGAAAAGAAGGGAGATACAAGCCATGAGGTTAATGACAGGTCTTTACCTTTCTTTAAAGTGAGAGATACTGTTCTGTGTTTATATGCTAAGGGGAAAGAGTTTGAATATACAAAACAGAATACGTCAATTAGTAGAGTCAGTGTCCAGAAGAAGTGAGAGGGATTAGAATTCTTATTAGAAGGTTGAATTGTCCCTCACCAGGGGTTTAATATGAAAGGAGGATTTTTATACTAGTCACTTTCCAGATCCCTCTCTCTCTCTCTCTCTCTCTCTCTCTCACACACACACACACACACACACAGAGTCACTTGGACCTTCTGTCTACACAGACTATGATATTATGTTGCCACATCTGCTAATAACATCTGAAGGACTGTCGACCTTTTTGAACTCATTCTTCATCTAACAATGCAATAGAATAAAACTTTGTAACAGACAAAGCTTCCAGCTATGTACTCCCTTTGATTACTGTGGTTTGTAGAAAGTCATATGTAATTCAGAGAGTCTCATAAAGAGTCTCTAGATAGATAGGTAGACAGATAGATGATAGACAGATAGATAGATAGATAGATGACAGGTGATAGATAGATGATACATAGATAGATTAGATAGAAAGATAAATAGATAGATAGATCTGCAAGCATATTCTCTTGCATGGCATCACAGGAAAAATATTTTCTGAATTAAATGTGAGGATTTCAGGATGTCTTCATTTCCTAAGTGATTCTCAGAAGTTTAGAAGTCCAGTTCCCTCTTGTCTTTTTGGATCTTACTGTGACTGACTGAAAAATGACAGTAAGTAACAATAAGAATTTAAACATTCTATCGAAATATCTTTTTGAATCTTGAGCATATGGTATATCTGATCCTGTTTTTAAAAATGTAGACGACTCACTGCTAAGCCTCTGTAGACGTTCACGCTGCCTCATTTTCTTTTCTTTGCAAATGGCACTCATTATGTGTAAGGAAAATAGCAAAGGTTATCCTGCTCTGCAAATAAGGTAACTCATCTAATTCTAATAACTATGGTCTAATCTTGGCTCTTCCAATAATACTAAAATAATTGAAAACCACACCATGAACAAGTCTAAAACACCAATGTGACACAAAACTAATTAATCACTATCAATTTAATATGTGCCCTATCCGTTCAACCAGCTCAGCTCCTCTTGACTTTATGGATGATATTCGCTCAGTTCACTGTGCACATCAATCCTCCAGAAAATGGAGTTCTGTCTCTCCTCCTCTTACAAAAGTAGCTTAATACTGTGAACTCTTTCTATCATAATTCTACAGGTCAATTCTATCATCTTTCAGAGACTACCTCTTCCTCAAAGGAGTACATGAACTGGAGCTGTGAATTTGCATTGCAGCATCTTGAAAGTATTTCTGGGCTACGTTTCCTTTCTAAAATTGTTCATCTTCTTTCAAGATCGCAGTGGAGACCTCTCCACTGGCATTTCTATTTCTCTAGAAACACCACAAAGGTCAATGATAATTTTTTCCTTTATTTGTGTGTTGTAGGTGGAATTATGTACAAAATGTAGTTAACCTATTTGTAATAAAGAACATGTCCATCATCCTCGAGGCTAATCCTCAATTTTATTCAATACACAGTCAAGCACATTAATTATGATTTACTTATATCTTTAACTTAAACACTATAGACTCATTTTAGCTTTTAAGTAAATAAAGCCCACTGTATGGTCTTAGGCAAGTTGCTTAAATGTTCAAAGCAGTTATTTCTTCATCTGTTATAAGTGGGAAACAATATCATTTATCCCATGTTGTACAGTGCCTGAAGTGTTGGGTAAATGTTATCTCTTACTCTTACTATTATCACTCAGTCGCTGTCTGGCCTGAAATATGTTACCAAGCATAGAGGATCTGCTCTGTGGGAGGGAACAATAAGGAGAATCTAGACCAGATGCTCCAGGGTCACTGTCTCTGCAGTAATGGGATACAGGCTGTATAAGAGGCTGACGATGGTAGGAGAGTAAGAATTTTAAAGTACAAGGACAAAGCTCCTTATTAAGGGATCACCTAGGTCACGAAATATCCTAAGTCTTGTCAGCATAGCAAGCACAGGTTTGGGGGTCATTCCCTCTTTAGATGTGTGCCCTACCTTTGGGAAAGAATGGACCCTTCATGACATTTGCACATTTATATAATATAGAGCTTATTTTCCCAGCCAAATCTTTCCTCATAAAGATTTGGAAATGTACATCTGCCTTGAAAGTAGCATTTCTAGGGATTCCTCCCTTAAGAGGTCTGGAACTCTGCCAACTTCCCTTGGAGTCAGTGTATGTTAGTTGGGCAAGTTTCCATTGAAATTTTATCTTAGGCAGGATAGCAAGTTTTCTTTTTCTCCCACAGTGTTTAAAATATATAGTTATTAAGAATACAAGGTTAAAATATGAGGCCATTCCTATATCATTGTTTTCAAACACGTGCTGAAGATAGTGCTATGTCATTCTGGATATGCCAGAGCAATCACTATTTTTCAGCCATCATGACCACAGCTAGTGGGAAGATTGTGGCCAGTTAGGTTAATCTTCAAAAATGCTCACCCTGTGGGTGAATTTATTTCCCAGGCTCCTTGATTCTACACTTGGCTGTGGGGCTTACTTTGGCCAGTGTGATGTTGGGAGGCATAATGGGAGCAGAGGCTTGAAGAGGGCTTTTGTGGGTGGCTTGCTCTGTCACCTCCAGGCTTTGCCCTTGAAGAACATGCCTGGGATTGCCTGCTGGCCCTGGCAGGAGGATGAGAGACTGCTGGAGCACAGCAAATTTCCTCGGATAGTCCAGACCAGTCAGCTGTCCACAGACGCTGAAGAATAAGTGATTTATTGTCTTAATCCACTGAGCTTTTGTAGTTTGTTATGCAGCATTTTTTGGCATATGACAGTAATTGACTGAATAGTCACAGCATGTCACATTGCACCATGTAGCACAACTTATGTTGGTTTCTATTCTTAATTTATGGAATATTTAATTAAGCTCAACCCAGACACCAAAGAACCATCATAGGAAACTGTGACATCATAGGAAAAATAGTACATAAAAGAGGGAAGTAGGAAAACCAGCTAGATGGCTCCTACTGTCTTTAATTAATTTCTTGTTTAAGACACTGTTAAAAAATGAATAAATAGATTATACCACTGTGCTTGTGCTCAGCACATTCTTTGAGAGACACTGTTGGTACCCTTCCCCACCCACAGCTCCTTCTTCCAGGTTAATTTCAGTGGTTGTTTAAGGATATCCTTGAGACCTAGTTATGGCCAATAGAGATGTAAAGGCAGAAATATCTGGATGGGGCGTTTCTAAGATACATTTTTTTTTTAATAAAAACACTCAGGTGGCATGCCCTTCAGCCACTCCCTTCCTGCGTAGAACATAAATATCATCATGATGAACAGAAGTGTAGAAGCCATTTTTGTGCACGAGTTGACATATGAGGAAAAGGCCAAGAGATGTATAGAGAGAGTGGCTCTACCATCACTGAGCTTCTGAACCAATGCCAGCAGCACCCTGTTTTCCAGGCTCCTAGTTATATGCGGAAAATAGCCTCTTCCTTAAGTCAGTCCTCTGTTCCTTGCAATATTGGTAAGCTTCTCTCTGTTGCACTTTATATAAGCAAAAAGAAAAAGTCAAGATATACTATGGCCTAGAGTCCCCATGCTAAGCTTATTAGTCTAGTTATTCTCAATAAGCAAAATCATCATTATATAGTATCTATCACTATCAAATCCCTCAACACCTTTATTACCTGAAAATAAAGGCATTAATCCTTGAATTAAATTGATTAATTTCTAAGTTTTACTGTATTCAAAGAAACAAAAGATGCTTTAAGATTAGGATCTATACCCTTGGTGAATGAACAAAAGAAAATTTTCTAAAGTGATTAAAGACGAAATGCTTTGAAAAGGTTATCCATATATCAAAACCTCAAAACATCAATATCAAATGGTTAGTAAAATATAGGCGTACTGTAAGATACAATTAACTTGTCTTCAGAGTATTACAGGTTCTCCTGTAAGCCTAATTTGCACTCTTTCCATGGCTTTCTTGTATTCACAGTAGAGATTAGGAAATCGTTAGCTTAGTCATTAATTGGTAAAGATTTCTTTCCACCAGTGAATTTTCATTGAATATTAACACATGATTAAGCCCACCTCACATATCAAGAGAAATGATGTGAAACCATGTGAAACCCTGGAAATATTCTGTGACTATTGAAACCTACTAAATAATTCTAGATCATGGATCCAGTGCCTTTTTTCAAATATTAAAATTATGTCCTTCCATTTCATGATAGAAACATGAGTAATGCAATTATAGGGTTTATAAACCTCACTCCAAGAATAGGTCAGTAGAAATCAATTTGATCCTTGATTTCTTTTCTCAAAGTCACTGAAATAGCTCAGAATTTAAGTTACATATGTCATGTATATTTGATTGACACCATAAGGTTTTCATCTAAATTCGAAACCTAACTCTGGATATATTTGACCATTTTTATTGCATTTAGTCATGAGACTTGAGTTCTGATAAGCTAGAATGTGTGATGTGGCTGGATCATACCAAACAGGTTACTTCTGAAACTAGTTTGAATCAATGATCCCAAAGAAAAGGGGTGGGGGGGCAGTAAAGCCTATTTTGCTTTAGTTCTATCGTGAAATAAAATCAAAACCATCAAAATGAAAACTCTCTTCATCACAAATATAATTTGCAATCTATACTAGATATAGAGGGGGAACAGATAGCAGCTAAAATAGACAGATAAGGCCAAATGAAGGAGCTAAAAGCAAAAGTAAACTAGTGACAGAAACAGAATGTAGGCCAGCAGGCAGCCCAGCCAGCACAGTGAAAATGTGAATAAGCACATTCGGGGACCAGCCTCCAATCATGGATGCCTGCTGAACAGAAGGCTTTCTCTTCATTAATCTGCTAGAAAAAGGAAGGTTTACTTGTCCCACGTCAGAGAGATATGAGATGAGTACCTCGTCAGAGAAGTCTTTTTTTTTTTTTCTCCTTTAAAGAGAACAGCAGGGCTTGATGGTGGAGAGGAAGGAGGCGGAAAGGGAGGCAGGCATTCCTTCTGGCTTGATCAGCTTCCCCAGTGGCAGTCAGGTAACAACTGGGAAAATGAAATGCAAAAACTTCTTTTGTCTGGAATCCCCGAATGATGAAACACTGAGACAGGGAAAGAGGATGGAGGTATTAATAACAGAGACTATCCCAGGCCTTTTGCATTGCCTGTGGAAAGCTGTTAGTACTGTGTTATTCCTGGTCCCTAAATCTGAAAGATGGTCCCTCTGTGCTGTCCCTTTCTGTGGATTCATGTTCTCAAGGATATGTGCTCCAAAGATGCCCTCCCTCCCTCTCCCCAGTCACAGCAGCTGGATACTGAAGCTCTGTAAAAATCAGAGCATTAAAATGCCATTGCAGGATTATTTCTCAGGGGGAGAGTGTTCCGAAGAAGAGGGAAGGGGAATCAGGGTATAGCTCTCCTTTTCTTTCTACCTTCATGCAACAACCTAAGCTCTTTGAATGAAGAGAAAAACTACGGGCTAAAGAAGTACATAGTCGGCAGACCAGTGTCTCCACATGGAGATATATTTTTGTTATTTCTGTTTGAAAGGAAAATTTGAGCTTTGAATAGCCAGGAGAGGCCTGATGATGTGGCCACCAAATATCTTTATTCAGTTTCATCTTTCTCCCCATCATTAGGCCCCCAGCAATCTAGCAGACCAAAGCCTTTGCTTTTCTCTGAAATCCACTCCACTGGTCTCTGAGAAAACCTGCCTCTCGCCCTCTATCTTGCCACACCACACTTCTAGTCCTCTGACAAGACTCCAGAAAACTCCCCCACCCAGGCAGACTTCAGTGCTCTCTCCTCTCTGCTTCTTTAGTATCTTGAGAAGGCTTTAATTCGAGCAATTTCACAGGTCGGCTTCCTAGTCTATTTTTCAAAAGACCATAAGCAACTTGAAGACAAAAGCTCTATCTTGTTCATCTTTTTATCCTGAACTGCAGGCACATAATAGGTACTCCAAAACATCCACTTTTTGGTTAACTAAGAGTGACTTTTTCCTCTTTTTTATGTTGTTCTTGATATCAGCTCTCTTCTTAGCTAAAGAAAAAAAAAATGCTTGTTGATTAAATCCAACTGATAGAACCCATTTTTCACCCCTGACTTTAACTTGGTAAGTTCTCCACCTATGTTAAGATTGTAGAAATAGATTTTGATAATAGTTCAGGATAATTTTCCAGATGATGGGTTTTTGGGGACAGACTCTGACTTATCAATTGGTCTCTTTGTAGTTAAATCATATTTTTCCTCAGTTAAAGAGCTGGGGGCTGGGCGCAGGAATGTAACAAAAATCCAGTTCCTACAGAAGAAGAAAGCTGACAAGTGACGCCACAGAACAGTGTCGAGGCACCACAGGGGTGGCCCTGTTATTTCTTGGAGGTGTTGATGATGTCATTGGCTGTTCTGCAGTGTCCAGTCCAGAGCAGTGGATTTGACCCCCCAGAGAGGACAGTCCAAGTGTATGCTGGCTTCAGTTTACGGTGATTCAAATCAGCCAGTTCTCAGTCCCCTAAACACTGACCCCCTAGGGAAAGCGATGCAGCTTGGTAGTTGTCAGATGATCGTTTCTGTGACCAGGAAGACTGGTAGGGGTCAGTTTGATTTTCATTCCACTCTTTCCTTTCTGCGGAAAACAAAGGGGAAACGGTTTTAATCATGCCTCCATTTACATTATACAAGAGCCTCATGGGGGTGCAATTTTCTCTCTCTTTCTTTTCCTCTCTTTCATTGAGCATCAACTCTATTTTTTCATCTGGATCAAAATTAGCCCAGGAGGATAAGGATTTTCATTTGAATCAAATACATTAAATCGAGATGACTAATATTAAGCCAGTGCTTGGAGAAACTGGTGTCAGGAAAATCTGGTGTTTGGCTCCTCACCATGTTTAATATGAACGAGTAGGACACAACCCTCATTGGCATAGCTGGGACCAGGGCTACAGTTCCATGGAATGAGTATGGATTTTCCATAGGAAGAAGTCAGTGAGTTGAAATGGTCCCTTCTAGGGACATGTGGCAGTAGCCGCCAGAATTCCAGTCTCCAAACAGAAACTAAGGAAGATGACTCTGCAGCAGGGCAGATCCCAGCTCATCCAGCTCCGGTAGAAGTGTCAGAAAAGCAGCAGTGCCTCTTCTTAACGGCATGGCTAACAGACACTTTTTTAAACTGACATATGTTGCCTACTAACGCTCTGTAGCCCTCCTTCTTCCAATCCCAACATAAAAATAATGACACAGAGTTTTTTAAATGAAGTATTAACCTAATAAGTAAATATTGGTCTGACCATGACTAACTGAAATGGAGTTGAAGTGGGGTTGGGGGGGAGGTCTCAATAAATAGCAAGGGTGGTGCCCCCAAACCCATTACCCAAGTTACTTGGTAGTTCACACCTTAAAAAAAATCCACCTTCCGATTTCACAGATTCCTTTCCTCCTGCATGTCAGAACAGAGCAGAGTTTATGTCGAACAGATGGTTTCCATGTACACACCCCATACTCACTGCCGTGCCAACCTTATGCTTCCTTCACTTTCTTCATGAAAACAGGCATGCTGAAAATATGTTTGCTGGTGGCACAGAAATGCTGTGCACGTTTTAGCCGTCATGTCAAAGCAGGAAAAATTCAGAGCCATAACAAGTAAAAACAAAAACCACTGAAAAGTATTTTTCCCCCACCAGGCAATAGTCATTTCCATGCTGGAACATGGCGAGTCATCAATGCATTGTGTTGAGAGCCATTCAAAGAAAAGAAGGGTGGGTATGATGGGCATCAAGACAGCAAAAACTCGGAATAGGATCAGGCATCTCTTGCTGTAACAAAGGGTTTCAGTTCTTGTCAATTTCAGAAAGCAGGTCTCTGCTTCCATGGTGAGGGAAGCAGCAAAGGAAGAAGAAAACGAGTTGGCTTATTAAATATCACCTAGTTTTGCACTTAGTTGTCTGCACAGAAAATTGCAAGTTGCCTCTTTTTTGCTCTAATGTTTTATATCATGTAAAGTACACCTATTAGAGACCAATGAATTAAGTAAATATTATAAATAACAAAGCAAATATTAAAATATTACAAATAATAATAGCCTCTGAGCCCTCAAGCTATTAATTAGCTTGCCAGACTGTTGCAGGAAGAGGAACCCCTTCCAGGGCCCGAGAGTGAGCTCTTGTCTAACACTCGGACATGAATTGTCCGAGGAGACACACGTGCTGACAAAGCAAGAGACTTTATTGGGAAGGGGCGCCCAGGTGGAGAGCAGGAGGGTAAGGGAACCCAGGAGGCCTGCTCTGCCACATGGCTCACAGTCTCAGGTTTTATGGTAATGGGGTTAGTTTCTGGGCTGTCTCTGGCCACACTCTGACTCAGGGTCCTTCCTGGTGGCACACGCATTGCTCAGCCAAGATGGATTCCAGCGAGGAGGATTCTGGGAGGTTGGTAGGACATATGGACTGGCGTCTCCTTTTGACCTTTCCCGAATTCTTCCAGTTGGTGGTGGGTTGTTAGTTCCGTGTTCCTTACCAGGACCTCCTGTCATAAAACAACTCATGCAAATGGTTACCTCGCCAGGGTGGGCAGTTTCGGTCAGTGGTTCCCCTAACAAAGCCACGTCATCTATAAGTCCATTTATAGACTGCCTCCTTGTATTCTGGATTATTCTGAAACTAACAATGAGGATCTTGAAAAAAAAAATCAGGCATCTGTTTTCTCTTACACAGTAAATGCTCACTCAGAGGAAGTGTTGTCCTAGATATTGTATCAGCAAAGTATACAAGGCAAGTTCCTTCTTATAAGTCGTTTAATCCCACGGGTCATTAACCTATCATATTTAGAGTCGGAAGAAATCTTAGAGATCAATTGATTTACTTCTAAAATATGGGAATTGATTCCACTGAATTATAAGCAACAGGCTATCCACCTATACCATAAAGCATAACACTTTCAGAGACAGCCAACTCCCTACCACCTTTTATTCTTGACAAGTACAACTTTTGTTTCATTAGTTCAAGAAATATCCACTCATCACCTTCTGGGACCCAGAGGATCCTTTTTGAGCACTAAAAATATAAAGAGGAATAATGAAGTAGTCTCTGCCCTCAAAGTAGCTCATAGCCTAGTTAGGGAGCACTCTTTACTTTTCCTTATGACCTTTGCCTAAGCTTATAATTACATATGTATTAGTATAATTATCTGTTGAATTACTCTCTCCTCTGTTAAAATGTAAGCTTCATGAGAGAAGGGGCTGAATCTGTTCAGCAATTATCTCTACAGCCCAGACAATGTCTCAAACACATAATAAATGTGTTGAATAAATGTGAATGATTGATTACCTTTAGAAGATCACTTTAGCCAAGTGAAACACAAGTGGGATAAGGATGTTCCAAGTGGGCAAGCAGCATCTGAAGAGGCAGGAGATGAGAGAGGGGCACGTTAAGGTGTCACTAGTATTTCAGCTTGGAAGGAACTTGGAGATGAAATTTGAGAAGGCCCAGACATAAGGCTGAACAGGAAATGGACTGGATTATGAAGAGCCTTTACATTGTGCTAAGGAATTTAGATTTCCCTATTATTATGACGGGGACCAATCTATCAACAGATTTCAAGCAAGAAAATAACATCATCAACTCACGTTTTTGAGGGATTGGGCTGGCAAGACTGTGGAGTGTGGGTGGGAGGAGAGTGAAATAGAAGCTAGTATGGTGCACAAAGGTGATGGATGTGAGGGTAGAGAGGAGAGGGTTTTTCAACAAGTAAGAATGATCATATGTGGGAGATGCAAAGATTCATCATTGCCTCCCAGATTTCTGGTTGGGGTGATATAACGTGTACTGTAGGAAGTTATTCTGTTTCTTGGAGAGGAGGTCATATTGAAGTTCCCTTTGAACATCTAAGTGGATGGCAATTATATAATTCTGAGTTCAATAAAGAGATTTGGGAGTGATTAATATTATCTATTAATATAGATAATAATTAAAACCTGAGCAGGAATGATTTCCCAAAAAATCACATGTAGAATGAGAGGCTAAGAGTGCCAAAGAAAGAAGAAGACAGTTGCTAAGAAGCTAAGGCGCAATCAGAGAGTTAGGGAAAAAAACAACAACAGAGCAACATCATGGAAATCATGAAAGGAAAGAATTCCCAAAGACAGAGAGTGCAAGAACAAACAGTTAACTGTGTCAGAGAGGAAAGGTGAGACCAGGGCTGGAAAAATCTTCATTATTATATTTAGAATGTAGGTCATAGGTGATTTGGACGAGAGCCATTGAGAGGAGTGAGAAAAGTGGAAGCTAGAAAGCTGTCTTTTATTGCAGGCCCAGCTCTATAGAGTGTAATGTTGCCTACTTATTATTCTGAATCAAGTTTTCCCTTCACATAAATGGTTAAATATCTAGGGAGGAAGGAGTACAAATTTTATGAGTTTCAATGAAGAACTATAGTAAATAAACATTTTATTTTGTTTCAACAAATATTTATCAAGCATCTGCTAAGTGTCAGCTCTGTGCTAGGTGTTACAGACACAAAGATGAGTAAGCCATGATCCCTGCCCCCAAGGGGTTCAAAATATATTTAGGGAGACACAAATACACACTTCAATATGGTAAGTGCTATAGTAAAGGTATATAGAGATGCTATGGTAACACAAAAGATGAAATCATTGGTTTTGCCCCAGCTAGTCGGGCATGGAGTTTGCAGAGAAGAAAGGGCACTTTTAACAGGACTTTGAAGAGTTGATAAGATGATATGGGCATACATCTGTTTAGTGCAGGATGTATGTTTATGAAAATGAATGAACTAATAAATGATTAAGTAATATGAACAGTCTTTGTGGCATGGTCCCCATGGAACTGCATATCAAGCATCATACACTAAACCAGCTGTGGAATTCTCTTTAAATTCCCTCAAGCTTGACAAGCTGCAAGCCATAATTTCATTCACATGCAGTTCATACAATAGCAGATCAATCTTACCAAGCTGTAGGGATCTATAGGCTATAAATAAGGTAAAAGTACTTCTTCCAACCTCTAACTGCGGATCTGGGCTTTCTAATTCGTTGACTATTACCCTGAATGTACCATAGAAGATATAAAACTTCATAGTGTAGTTCCTTGGCAATTTTTTTGTACCTCTAATAACATCACTTCTATTCATCTTGTCAGCTGTGAAGGGTCAAAGCTGTTTACCAAAAGATAAAATAATGGAAGAAAGAGAGGCCAAGGAAGAGTAAAGGTGGAATTAAAAACGAAGTGCAGCACCATTAAAACTGAAGCATCCTGTGAAAGGCTCCTTCCTGCTCACCTGCTGAGAGCCTGGACCGATCGTCAGTCTACTGAACTGGCTCATCCATCACACACATTAACATATTAGATAGACGGATAGGTAGATGATACATAGACAATGTAGAGGTGTGAATATATAATATATTTTTGAGATAAAGAGCACTGTAATGAATGTGTGTTATATAGGGCAGCACTGAGTGTGAAATGCAAAAAACAGAAAAGTCCCAGTATATATTGTCATATGGATTCATGAAAGTACATGTGTAAGAAGTTTGGTGTGACTAAAGTGGAGTGCGCATGGCACAGAGGAGTAAGAGATAAAACTGGAAAGGTTAAGCTCGGTGTAATTTGTGAATACCACTCTATGTTATACTAAAAAGTACGCACTATATTATACAGCAAGAAGCAGCCTCAAATTCTAAAAAGAAAAGTAGCACAATCACTAACACTGATGGAAATATGGAGAAAGTGCCAGAGGCTGGACAAGCGGAGGGCAGGGAGACCAGTGGGGAGGCTGAGAGACCCAGAACAGCAGGACTGAAAGAAGCTGGGGGTATACCACTGGATGCCCAGGGAACAAGAGAGTTCCTCTACACAAGGTCATCAAAAGTCAAAGATTCCCAGTGGTAGTGCTGGGGAGCAGTCCAGTGCAGGTTTGAATGAGCAGTGGCAGAAAGAGAAAGTGGTTTTAGGAGTTATCTTCCAGGCCCTCTTTGTTCCTATCAAGCAAGCACCACCAAGTTTAAGAAACAAATTATTACTAAATGGTTCACACCCTCTAAGTTTCCTTCCTCTTCTCCTTTCCCTCTCTCCACCAGATATAACCACCTTCCTGAATTTGGTGTTTATTATTAACATTAATTAATTTTCCTTCTACTATATATGTTAATTGTTCAAGAATATATACTAATTTTTTGGCAAATTTTAGTACTTTATGTCAATGGTGTCATGCTCTATATATTTGTAACCTACCTTTTTTATCAGGAAATCATAATCGTGGATTCTATAACTGTAATCTGTTTGTTTTCACTAGTATAGAGTATTCCATTATGTGAACATAACATATTGTACCTATTCTCTTGTTTATGGACATTTAAGTTGTTTCTATTTTCTTACTATATGAATAATGCTGCTCCGAACATTCTTGTACTTATTTTCTTTTTTATGTTTAAGAAATTCTTCAGAATATATACCTAAGAGTGAAATTGCTGGCTTTGTTTTTTTCCACCTATAGAAAAAAACAGAATGTGATTAATCACATCCTCAGTTAATGATACACACTCATCATTATTATTAGTCCGTGTGTGGCTGCTTTTATTTGTTTACTTTAAGCTAGTTCTTTACAATACATAAACAATACAATACAATATATAAACAATATGGTCCCCTTATCTCATACCTTGCCTCTTCTTAGCCCTAAGTAATCATCAGTCTGAAGCCTATGTTCATTGCTCCCTTGCTTTCTTTTTACTATCATTCTATTGTATCTATTAGTATTTCTAGAATTTTTAAATTTATTTTTCAACTTTATCAAAAGAGACACATGAACGTTAACCCTTACAGCACACATACACAAAAATTAATTTTAA
Organism: Balaenoptera musculus; assembly: GCF_009873245.2. Classification (NCBI taxonomy): domain Eukaryota; kingdom Metazoa; phylum Chordata; class Mammalia; order Artiodactyla; family Balaenopteridae; genus Balaenoptera; species Balaenoptera musculus. The sequence goes on along the minus strand of NC_045785.1, from coordinate 84,379,823 downwards.
ATGGATTATATTTTAACAATGGAAATGAGAAAACAGCATATCAAAATTTGCAAGATACAGCTAAAGTAATACCAAAGGGGAAACTTATAGCACTATACATCTGTGTTAGCAAAAAGGGGAGTCTAAAATCAGCTACCTCAGTTTCACCTAAAGAGACTTTAAAAAAAGGCCAAAGTAAGCTGAGGAAAGAGATAATACAGACCAGAGCAGAAATCAACAAAATAGAAGAAAGAAAACCTGTAGAGAAAATCAATGAAACCAAAATTTGGGGATGGGGGGAGTGTTCGTTTTTATTTTGTAGTTTAGGAAATCAATAAAATTGATAAATGTCTGCCTAGGCTGATTAGGAAAAAAGAGAGAAAGCAAAAATTACCAGTATCAGAAATGAGAAGTGACATCATTACAGATTATAAAAGACTAATGAGAGAATATTATGAACAATTTTGTGTTAATAAATTCAATAACTTAGATAAAATGGATAAATTCCTTGAAAGACACAAACTACCAATGTTAAGAATAAGTAAATAACCTAATGGCTTTATACATATTTTTAAAGTGAATTTTTAGTTAAAAATCTTCCTACAAAGAAAACTGAAGATGACTTTACTGGTAAACTTTACCAAACATAAAGAAGAAATAATACAAATTCTATACAATCTCTAACAGACAATCGAATAGGAAGGAACACTTCTCAACTCATTCTCCAAGGCCAGTATTACTTTCATACCAAAACCAGACAAAGACAACAGAAAGAAACTACAGACTTATATCCCTCATGAACACAGATGCAGACATTCTTACAAAATGTGGGCAAATTGAATCTAACAATACATAAAAAGTTTATTACATCATGATCAAGTTGGATCATGGAGGTATGGATTGAGCTTCTTTTCCTGTGACAGATATCATTATTCTTCTCCCCCTCTTCCAGAAAGTACCTAGGATATTTTCATAATTTCTGTACAACCAAGTAAAAGGAAAAATTGAAATTAAAAATTAAAAAATAAATAAGTAATATTGAGAGTGATTCATGTGGTTGTTTTCCATGTAGTATTAACTTATTTAATATTTTAACTGAAGAGTTTGCTTTATTAATGCATTGTGTTTGGAGCCCAGCAGTGTAAATTATAACATTTTGCAATACCTAAACTCTGATGAAATTATTAAAGTGTCATAACAAATCGAGTAGGAAACTCACAGACTATTAACAATTTAATAGTTCTAGTTCATAAGGGAATGCTAACCCCACTGTAGTCCAGAAGTTATGGTTATTATGATTAACAACATATAAGAAGAGAAATAAGAAATGTGAAATTCATATTAAAAGTATAATATAAAATGCAATTATTATAAATTGACAGTGAGTCTTGCAGTAAAATTTAAGCTAACTCTCCTAGGAAGCCATTACCTTGGGAGTCTGAACATTTATATGGGTATTTTTCCCACAGGGAGAGTACCCGACACTCCCGTTTTGATTAAACTTACCAATATGTGCTTACTTTAGGATGAAGGAAGCTCTGGCAATGATCCTCCCAGATCTTCTCTGAACCTTTTCACCATTTTCAGGAGCCTCTCTCTTGTCTTCCCTGTTTTTATTTTCCTCCTTTGAGAGGACTTCTCATGCAACTGGAGTAGCTTTGTTCACAAGCTCAGAGAGCAGAAGTGCTAGGAGTTTATGACCATGAAAGAGGCTCTTAGCCAGCGACTGACCTGAGAGGGCAGATGAAAGTCCAGCTTCTTGATATTGTGATGGGATAAACCTGATGCATACCTTATACTTCAGAGAAGCCATCGCCAGATGAGGAAGAAGCAACCCTCCAGAGCACTTGCCCTGGCATTACCTCCTTACTTGGCTATTGCCCCCTTTCCCTGTTACTTTCCAACTTCTACTTTGCTGCTTTCTCCCAGGAGCACTTCCTCAATAAGCCATTGGCACAAGAAACTGCATTTCAGGGATGGATTCTGGCAAACTTGATGTAGGACAAAAGGGCTTATTAATGGACTTAGCATGGACAACAGCAGAACAAGTAAAGTTTGGGGCTAGGATTAGGACAGTTAGGTTATGTTAGTTCTAACAATATAATAATAATGTAAAATTTAAGTTATTAATCCAAGAAGAGCTAATGGGTGGAATAATGAATAGAACTGATATTAAAGCACTTTTAGAAAAAAATGATTATAAAACTGAATAAGAAAGATTTAGCATAAAACTATAGTACACCATTTAAGTAAACAGCTATTTCCATTGGAAAGTAATTGAGTGCTTTGGGCTATAGGTTAGTAACTTATGCCTAAGAAAATTTATATTGTAAATGGTAGCATAGATGTGGCTATTAGTGTGGTATCCCACAAAGCAGTCCACAATAGCAGGCACCTCTAAAGTAGAGTGTCTCATCCTTTACAGCACTAACATTTTAGACCAAATAATTTTTTATCATTGGGAGGTGGGAGGTGTGTGCAACACAGCATCCCCGGCCTCTACTCACTGGATACCAGTAGCACCTCCTGCATAGTCATGACAACCAAAAATGTCTCCAGACCTTACCAAAATGTCCCCTGGGAGCAAAATCACCAGTCTAAAGTGAACTCTTTGCTCAAGAACAATCAACTCATTCGTGATGAAGAATATAGTATATACATATTTGAAGTAAAAACATGAAACAAAAACATGAGAAAATTTTGAAAAATTTTTACTACCTTATAAATTTATAAGCCGTTCACTTTTTAGGAAATCACATTTTAAATGAAAGTATAATCATCTTTTTTTGACTTTATTGGTTTACAAGACTAGATTGTCTTTCAAGAAATCCTGACCTATTCAGTGGCAAAGTGACCCTACACAGAATTACAGAATTAGTCATATAGAGATAGCTGTGACAATTTTTCAAATGGAACTCTTGTCAATATATGTTTAAACTCTGACCATAAAGATATAAATATTTGTCCATCAGTTGCCAGTTTCTTAAACGGACATAATTCCTAACAAATGATCTTTTCAGATATAAACATATAGACATAAATATGCTCTTCACAGTTGTCTCTCAGAACAGCATAATACATGAATAATTTTTTGCAAATAGGGTCATCAGATTGCTCAGAATTTTCAGGAGAGGTGGGGGTAGAAAGAGGGTTACCAAAGGCACAGTTATCTGAATTTCAGCAAGGCATTGATAGGAAAGGAAAACATGGGCTGGGAAACATTACGGTTAATTGGTTTATATCCAGAAAGTTTATACTATTGAATCAGTGTCAACTGAAAGGGGTTAATGCAGTATAAAACAGCTCAGTGGGTATGTAGCTTTCTCTCATTCATTGATTTAACAGTGTTTTGAATGAGGCCTAGAAAGCATGCTTATCAAGTTTGCAGATGGCAAAGTTTAAGGAAATTTGGATATATTAGATGACAGAATAAAAATTTTAAATCTGAAAAAAAATGTTTCTAATTTAACAAAATGAAAAGGAATAAATGAAGAAGTCAATATACTAGTTTCAAAATGAAAGGCAGCTGTTCCTCTTAATACTTTTCTCTGTCAACGGCTGAGCCATCCACACAGCTCCTGTACTGCATCCAGTTAGTCACCAGGTTCTCCAGTCTTGTCTGGAAGCATGGCTGGAATCTATCATCTCCACTCCACAGGTGGTATCACTGTCTCAATTCAGGCCTCATTATTGCTGCCTGACTGCAATAGGTGTCTAATTCATGCTCTTCTCACCATCCTCATGTTGAATTCATCCTAGCATGACAGCCACAGCATTCTCTCTAAAACATGCATTGGACCAGCTCTGTCTCTTGCTGAAAACCCAGATCCAGTCTTCTGCAGTTTAGAGGACAACCCTACAGCAGCCTCCTCTACTTCCTTCTCCAGCCCTCCTCTCACTCCTGTCTCATTCCTTACTCTCTATTAATATCCAACTACAGATAGTTCTGTTATTCAAACACCATGACCATGTTATTTCTTGCCTCCATGAGTTTGTTATCCCAAGTTCATGTGCCCAACTCACAGTGAGGCCAAACAAACTGAAACAGGGGAGTCTGGAACAGAGAAAGGTTTATTGCAGAGCCGAGCAAGGAGAGCGGGTGGTTTGTACTCAAAAACCCTGAACTCCCTGATGGTTTTCAGGGAGAAGTTTTTATAGGTGAAATTTGGGGTGAGAGCTGCAGGGTGTGTGACTTTCTTCTAAGTGGTTGGTGGTGAGGTAACAGGACAGTGTTCCAGGAACCTTGTGCTCAGCCTGAAGTTACCATCCTCCACCTGGATGGGGGCCTTAGTTCCCGCAGAAGAACTCAAAGATATTGTGATATATATCCCTTGAGGAGGAAGCAGGACCCAGCTCTGATCCCTGTTATATTGTTTCTTGATTGCTCCTCCTTTGTTTCTGCATTCAAACAGTTGTTTGAACTTGAAACAGTTCAAGCAACTGTTTGAACCTGCTTTTTGGAATTCAGGAAGGTCTAGGAGGCTGAAACCTTTTTCCTACAAATAAGAAGTGGGGGACCTGGAAAGGCTTGTATTCCCAGGAGGACGCCACAGGGTCCTACTTGGTTTCAAGTTCACTCAGGTAGTTCTCTCTGTTTATAACGCCCTTCCCAAATTTACTCACAGGGCCAAACTTGTTCATGTATCCTGATTCAGTTCAGGCATGACTTCCTCCAGAAGGCCTTCTCTCAATCCATACTTATGCTAGTATCCCCATAGCATCCTGCACATGGCGTTCGGGGAGGAAAGACAGACAATCTGTCTCATGCCCATTTAATTTGTAGACCAGCCAGAAGAACCTAGAAGGGTAGAGGAGAATTTCTTCCTCCCCGACATGTAAAGTTGATAACACTAGCTGACAGTTCATTCAGTGTTCACTCCAACAGCTTTCCTCTGCTAATATGATCGTCCTCATTTTAGAGGAAAACTGAGGCTTTGGAAGATTGTGATTTTCCAAGATCACACACTCAGGAGTGGCAGACCTGAGATTTGAACCACAGTCCACCTAATCCCAAAGTCTGAATTTATCTGGTATGTCATGCTGCCTCCTGGATACACAGAAAGTCCTTAAACTTTTTTATTGAATTGAGAATTACATCAACAGCTCTGTAGTTCTTCCTAAACTTATTTGATAATAAACAAAATAACATATTAGTACTTTAAATAAAATAACCTTGATTACAAATAATATAACTAAAAATAACGGATCATAAAATCTTGGTAGATATATATACTTAGATTTTAAAATGACCTTTATCATTGGACATTTAGGCTGTTTCCATGTCCTGGCTATTGTAAATAGAGCTGCAATGAACATTGGGGTACATGTGTCCTTTTGAATTATGGTTTTCTCAGGGTATATGCCCAGTAGTGTGATTGTTGGGTCATATGGTAGTTCTATGACAGATGAATGGATAAAGAAGATGTGATACATATATACAATGGAATATTACTCAGCCATAAAAAGGAACTAAACTGGGTCATTTGTAGAGATGTGGATGGACCTAGAGTCCGTCATACAGAGTGAAGTAAGCCAGAAAGAGAAAAACAGATATTGTGTATTAATGCATATATGTGGGATCTAGAAAAATGGTACAGATGAACCTATATGCATGGCAGGAATATAAAGGCAGACATAGAGAATGCACATGTGGACATGGGGGAAAGGGGAGGGTGGGACAAATTGAGAGATTAGGATTGACAGATATATACTACCATGTATAAAATAGCTAGTGGGAACATGCTGTAAAGCACAGGAAGCTCAGCTCGGTGCTCTGTGATGACCTAGATGGGTGGGATGGGGGGGTGGGGGGGAGGGAGGTCCAAGAGAGACAGGATATAGGTATACATATAGCTGATTCACTTCGTTGTACAGCAGAAACTAACAAAACATTGTAAAGCAATTATACTCCAATAAAAAAATTTTAAAAAATAAAAATGACCTCTAGAATGAATTGCTATTAGAAATTTAATCCATATGCTTTTTTATTTTGACAAAATAAATAGAGCAAATTAAAGTAGTTTAATCACTTTTATGTTAGTAAGAGCAAAGATGAACAAAATAAAGCAAAATTTAAAAATTAAGTAAATCACTTTTTATTTTACATTTATTATAAAATTCCAGCATTTAAAAATATGAATAGCATTTTAAAGTCACTCCTTCTCCTCTTACTTCTCCTCCTCCTCTTACTCTTCTTTTGCAAATACCTTCTTAAAGTGAGGAACAATGTTACTGAACCAGATCCTTATATCAAGTGCAGCACCAAGTACATTCTTGTATTTTTTCTCTGCAAAATATTTAAAACGCATTTGTAGGAAAGCTGATTTATGACAGTTATCCTACAGTGATAATGTTACCAAACTGAACTTGGGTCTGCTCGCCTGCCTCACAACAAAACTAAATTACTTACACTGGGTTGTGATGAAGGAAAGTACAGCCTTTATTTGCAAGGTGCTAAGCAAGAAGAATAGGCAGCTCATGCACAAAAGACACAAACTCCCCAATGGCTTCCAGAGAAAGGTCTTTAAAGGCAACGTTTAGGGTGAGGACAACAGGGTGCAGAACTTTCTTCTGATTGGTTGGTGGTGAGGTACCAGGGTGATGTTTCAGGAATCTTAATCATCAACCTCCTAGCTCCAGCCAGTCTGGGTTTTACTTGCTTGTGGTCAGCATGTAGTAACCATCCTCCACCTGGGTGGGGGTCTTAGTTCCTGCAGAACAACTCAAAGATATGCACCAGGTTGTTTCGTACATCCCTTGAGGAGGAACTAGGACTCTTTTTATCACTGAACTATTCTCTTTACTTTTCTTGTTTAACTGCTTTTCCTTAGTTTCTGCATTCCGTCACTTCCCTAATTAATAACTGCTTGAATCTGCTCTTTGGAACTCACGGAAAGCTTAAGAGACTAAAGCTTTTTTCCACAAATAAGAAACAGGGGACGTGGAGGGGTTTTTGTACCAGGAGCGTCCCACAGGGCCATGTTCAGTTTCAGTCCTCCCTTTTCTTCGATACTCCTCAGTCCTGAGGGGCACAGGGGCAGGACAAGAAAGGGGATAAAGTTTTGGATAGAGAGGTTAGTCATAAACTTGGCAGAGGAACTTGGTTTTAGGGGGACCCAGTTTCAATAAGAAGAATGTAAACTGCATTCTGTAACACTTAAATTGTAATGCTCTGAACACCATTAATTGCTTCATCTTGGATAGCTTATTTCCTCTTTTCTTCGGAATCCAAAAGCTGTAATAATATCCAAACATACTACTTATTTGATTCAGAGAGCATAAAAACTGCAAGATTCTGTTTTAAAATTATCTTCTTTATAAATATTTAATAATATCACAAATATATCTTGAAAATGTGAGAAAATATGTGACATGGATCAGCAATAATCAAATAAACATAAAACACCAATGCAGAACTCACACTAAGTAGTAGATGGAATGGAGACCCTGCATTTTTAAATCAGGTCTCATGCAATTACTTGGATCTTGGGTATAGGAAACACCATTTCTTAAAGGTAAGTGATGAATGCATAATGAGAAGAACGATTTTGTATAAATGTGTATACAAGTCTTAGAAAAATTTATTGTCAGCATAGTTTTTTTTTTTTTCTTTCTTAGAATATCACTAATATCTTCTTGGGGGAAACTGAGTTACTGGTTTGGAGCTATGTTAACATAGCTATGTCAGCTATGTTAATAGTTCAGTTCTCTCAATTCCCTCCAAATCCTTAATAGGAAAACCTGTCAAAGAGTCGAAGATTATTTCTACAAATGAGAATATAGAAAGATGCTTGAAACGAAGCAAATAAGAACACAGAATTTCAACTTTCAATAGAATTATTATCATACGCTTCCATTCACAGGTGTTTGTCCTCGCTCTCTCTCTTTTAATTACAAACCCTGTAACACACACGATTATCTATTTAGATCTCCCAGCTCAGATCTTACTAAGAAAGCATTACTGAATTGGTCCTCTGGACCCGCCCCAGGGTCCTAGCCCAGCCAAAACCCCTTATCTCAGCCAGAGAGGTTCCCCCTGACCCCCAGCTCAGATTCACAGAGCCAGTAACAAAACTGATGCTGAGACTGCTAGAGCACAAGCTTTATTCAATGACCAAAGAATGGAGAACAGGGAACATAGTTGGCAAATCAACTTCATAACCCAGTTCTGGAAGAGATACCATATATAGGAGGGTCAAGGTGAAAGGGAGGGAATTGAAAATAGTGGGAGGAATATTCATGAGTTATCCAAGAATAAGGGTGTGGTTTGGTCCTGGAACTGATGCAACACTCCTTTTCAGTCCTTGTATGGGCTTTTCCTTTCATTGTCATGGAAATTGTCAGCTGTCATGGCACTGGTGGGTGTGTCATTTAGCATGCTAATGCATTACAGTGAACATATAATGAGGCTCAAGGCCTACTAGAAGTCAAACCTTCTGCCATCTTGGGCCTAGTTGGTTCTAACCAGTTCTTGTTTTTCTCTTTGCAGCTTCCTCTGGAAACTTAGATAAGAGCAATTTGAGGGAGGGGATGGGGTATGATTCTGGGACAATAGCCTTGGTAACAAATTCAGCCTCAGCTATAGTGGTGGTTTGTTTGGAATATTCCTTGAGAAAGTCCATTCTCCAGATCCTTTTCAGTGGAGAGAAGAAAGCCTGCTCAAGGTTCAGTAATCAGCCTGACTCCCCTAAAAGAGTCTCCATCATGGGGTGAAGATCCATTTTATCTCTGACTGTACCTCAAGGCCAATTTGCTCTATATGGGGAATAGATTTCTCTTGCCTGCAAAGTTTTCCATTCTAACCACATTGTACTTATCTGCAAATAAATAGATCCTAATTCAAGTTCTCAATGGTCATCATAAACCTGCAGTCTTTCCTTTCACTCTCTTTGTGATTTAACATGAAATGGGAATTTTCTGTTTTCTGGTCCACTGTTGTTGATTCTACACCTGCTGCTACATTATATAGTAATGACTGATCAAGCTTCCTCTTTCAATTTGCCACAGTATTACAATAGTTGCTATCAATTTTATTTATTTATTTATTTATTTATTTATTTATTTATTTATTGCTATTAATTTTTTTTTTGAACACTGGAAATCTTCTTTAGATCTAAAAAGATTTTCTCAAGGTTGAATTTGAATTTGTAGCCACAGGGAAAGAGGTCTTGAGCTAACTACTATCCCATGGGAAGGAAGGGAGGAAAAAGTAGAGAACTTACCAAAAGTTTTATTTAATATTCTAGACTTTTAACTTACGCTACCGAATTTCAGAGCCTAGGAAATACATCTTGTGTCTGAATGAATTAAAAGCTGAAGCAATTCCAAATTGTTTTGAGCCAGGTTTTCACAATGTTAATTTATTTAAGCTGTTCAGACCTCATCTCAGATCACATCCATCATAATAATGCTAACACTTTTAGATCTAGGACACAATTTGTCATTTAAAAGAAATGCATGGAATGCTATATTTAAGACACCTTATTTTAAATTACAACAAATCTCTAAAGCAAATATCCCCTGCCCTGGAGCTACATTTGTTAATTCTCCATTAAAATGCATCCTTTTCTCACTGTTCTAATGAGCATACCCACCTGTTTACCATGAAATCATTATTAACTATCGATCAGAACACTAGCTTCATCCAAAGGTATAGTATGTAGTTAATCATAGCTTCAAAGAGAAGCTTTTGATTTAAAACACATTTTGGAACTTTCCAAAGCAAATCATGTAAAGATTAGTCCTTAGATTTTAAACTATGACTTTAAACTATGCCATTAGCAAAATGAGGCTTAATTTAACCATGATTTGTGCTATCAACACATGAAAAATGGGACAAACCCAAGAATATATAAAAAGGAACCCAGGAATAAAATTTTTCCTCCTTTTAATTGTTAAAGAAAAAATTATTCATGACTCGTTAAAGACAATATTGAAGAATTTACTCAACAGGGGACTGTTGTGATAGGTGTAGGGACCACTGCAATGGGGTCTTGAAGTGAACATTCAACTCTGAACACAACAAGAAAAAGTAGGAATTTATAGCCAAGGGGTGGATGTTGGGAGGGTTGGTGGATGGAAAATTACTAGGAGGAATATCAGGGGTGAGGGGGCATTCTGGCTAAAGTAACTTAACAGGATTCTTGCTGAAAGCAGGCCAGGGTGATCAGACATGATCAAGGGTGGTAGAGGATGAGAAACCCAATCAGACATCAAGGATGGCTAAAGTGCCTGAATAGGATTCTTTCTAAAATTGGACAATGGAGACATGAAATTGTAGGAAATTGTAGGAAGACAGATTTAAGCTCTAAGATATAAAATTGGAACAGGCTGCCTTGTGGGGTGTAGTGTATTTCCTATCTCCTGTGATTTTTAAGTCTAGGCTGGATAGCCACATGATGGGGAGGTTAAGGGGAGAGTGGATGAGCTAAATTTTAAATCCCTTCTAATCCTGAATGTCTATATGCTACCTTAAGGCAATTGCTGTCATCTAATGGGCTTTACTTCTCACAGTGTACACATTTTATACACTAATGACTATATCTCCTTCCTCCTCTTGATGGTGAGATCACTGTCAGATTCATCATTATTTATTTATTTATTTATTTAAGCAAATTAGCACCTTATAGACAGCAGGGGCTCAATAGTCTGTGTTTAAATAATTAAACATACATCTCTATACCCACTGGCATGTTGTTTTCCAAAAATCATCCAGCCTACCTGTTCTTGCCCGTTAAGCTCTCATGTCAGGTGTCCCTGAGGTAATCATGAGGCTGGTGACATCTTATACAATTTAATATTTACATTTATGAGTTGCTACTAGCAGTTAGTTGATGAATTTTACACAAGGATTCTAGAGAAGTTAATTCAGAAAGATAGATGCTCAGCACAACCACTGGTGGAACCCAGATTATTTAAACTCCAGATTCTCAAGGTCCAATTTTCTCATTTAGAAATCTGATCAAAACTTAGAGAGGAAGTCAGTTGACATTACTGAGTACTAAAAGCTAAAATCAAAAAAAACCAAAACACTAGTTACTATATACACTAATGCAGAAAGGGAGAAAGAAGCATTGGTTCTCTTCCCTAGAAGAATAGACGCTCCCTAATCTTGTGGGCTAAAATTGTCAAAGCCAAAGCATAGTGAGATCAGCCAAAAATAGAAAGTGTCTATGAGGAAGAAATTTTCCTCTGCCCTTCTAGGCTCTTCTGCCTGGTCTAAGAATTAAATTGACCTGAGACAGATTAACAGGAGAAAATCAAAATAAAGTTTAATAGCACGTATACATGGAACAGACCCAGGAAAACTGAGTAAATTGTCAAAAGGGTCAAAAAACCCTCATCTTAAATATTACCTTCAGCTAAAGACAAAAAAGGATGTTGCGGGTAGTGGTTTGAGACTTCAAAGGGGAGGAAGGCAACTGACATAGAGATGGAAATGCAAATGTTTGGTAAACAAATGTTTGCTGGGTCAGGCAGAGACAATGGGACACAGAGGAATTTTAACAGACTTTGCTAGATTCCTCCCTGTCTACACACCTAGTTCATACAGTAGTTATCTATGATAGCTCCCATCCTGGAACAGGCCCTCTATCTACATTTTTTAGGCAGTTAGGGGGAAAGTCAAAGTATTTTCCTCAGTCTTCTGGGCCTTGATTGTTTTTAGCTCCAAATGTTCCTCATGTCAAAGAGATATTTTTGGGAGGCAAATTTTGTTCCCCTACAGTAGATAGGATATGGGGCTTGGATAAGAAGGAGAGTTTTACAGAAGCAAGTGGATCATCTGCATCGAGATGGTGATGCTAGGGGTTCCAAAAAATATGCAACAGGCAGATGGTTTAGCAAAATGGCACACGATATGGTGAGTAGAGCCTGGCTATCTGCAAAGAGTACTCAAAATTAAAACTAATCATCAAAGCTCCACTTTATTACTGGCTTCAAGAATGCTACACATTCCAGGAAAGAGTTCAAATAAATTAAAATGAACGCACATACCTCCCTCATTATCCAAAATATAAGTCTTGGAGTTTTGCCATGTTCACTCTTTGGTTGGCTAGAAAAATGTCAAGAGAAAGGAATATTAAGGTGACTGGTCTTCAGAGCATAAGAGGTAGGAAGCAAAAAAGAGCAGAAGACACTGAACATATAGTGATTATACTCACCAAAAACATGGCCTGATTAATGTATTAGATTCTGGGCATTTGTTCATTCATTCATTCATACAGCACATGTTTCATTCAGCCCCTTCCATGTAGCAAGTGCTCCTGGTGAAGAAGACATACAAAGTACCCTGAACTCAACAAGCTTACAATCTAGTGGGGAGAGTGAAAAAGGCAGGATATAGAATTCAGCTCCCTCTGATATATCCCTCTGCCTTTTTTGCAGCCATTTAGTAGCCATAAGGTGATGGATTTGAACAAATAGATCAACCCTAAGTAATTACTAAAGTAGCCTGGCTCTTATTTGTAACACTATTGATACCATACTTTGAAATTCACTAAACTACAGCAGGATGATCAAGGTGTACTGAAACCATGCTCAAAACTTTCTAAAACTTTACTGAAATTGTTTAGGGCCTCTCTAAGAGGCTGTAAGAACAGTAGTAAAATTATAAGTAGTTTTCTTTATAACCTGTAACTAAATACAGACTGTAAAAATGATTAATTTTTTTAATATTCTTAGTGTTTCCGGACTATTATATTAATAAGGCCATCATGCATCACTGTTGTATTTCAACAGAACTATTAATCTCTGTACCAAGTTAGTGTAATTACAGTCTAATGATTTACACCATTATGAAAGCACTAAATATTTTACTAAACTGAGTACAGTATATAAAAATTAATTTAAATGGCTTCAGGCTTGAAACAACAGAATCAATGATGAAAAAATGTCTTTCATTTTGAATAAGAAAACAAAGGTACCAAAGGGGAATATTTTTTTAAATAATCTGAACTGTAATAAAAATATAAAGGTTTTATAATAAAAATATCAAGGTTTTAAAATAAAAATATGAACAGCATCTTGTGATAGTTTGATTCCGTCTTATAAAGCAATCTTCTTTGTTAATTTGGGGGAAAGGATAAAGTTTCTAAAACTGCACACTTTAGGGTCTTTTTCCTTTTATGTGGATATGATAACTCAATGAGAGATTAGAGCAAACTTGTATATACTAATGGTAAGATTCACACTACAGTAGATACCAATATACACCTCACAAACAGAATACAATATTGGTGAACCTTTAATGCTCTTTTAAAAAGGCCCCCCCCCCCCCGGCATTGGGAGTGTGGAGTCTTAACCGCTGGACCACCAAGGAAGTCCCTTAATGCTCTTTTTATGGCCTTAAGTATCAAATACTTAAACAAGAAATTTCTTAGTATGGGGGATATAAATCTTCAGTAAATACAGGTTTATTAATTGAATAGTATATGTGAGGAAAGAAATTAGAGGAGGAGGGGAAAGTCTAACTGTGAAATTAAATGAGACTAATAATTGTTATCCTAACAATAAATATTCTAACTTTAAAATAAAACAAGGAGTAGGGGCAAGATGGCGGAAGAGTAAGACGCGGAGATCACCTTCCTTCCCACAGATACAGTAGAAATACATCTACACGTGGAACTGCTCCTACAGAACACCCACTGAACGCTGGCAGAAGACGTCAGACCTCCCAAAAGGCAAGAAAATCCCCACGTACTTGGGTAGGGTAAAAGAAAAAAGAAATAACAGAGACAAAAGAATAGGGACGGGACCTGTGCCAGTGGGAGGGAGCCGTGAAGGAGGAAAGGTTTCCAGGCACTAGGAAGCCCCTTTGCGGGCAGAGACTGCGGGTGGCAGAGGGGGGAAGCTTTGGAGCCGCGGAGGAGAGCGCAGCCACAGGGGTGCGGAGGGCAAATCGGAGAGACTCCCGCACAGAGGCTCGGCGCCAACCAGCACTCACCAGCCCGAGAGGCTTGTCTGCTCACCCGCCGGGGCGGGCGGGGGCTGGGAGCTGAGGCTCGGGCTTTGGTGCTAGCCGGGAGGGAGTCCGGGAAAAAGTCTGCAGCTGCCGAAGAGGCAAGAGACTTTTTCTTGCCTCTTTGTTTCACGGCGCGCAAGGAGAGGGGATTCAGAGCGCTGCCTAAACGAAATCCAGAGACGGGTGCGAGCCGCGGCTATCAGCGCGGATCCCACAGCAACAGGGGCGCAGAGGGAAAAACGGAGAGATTCCCGCACAGAGGCTCAGCGCCGAGCAGCGCTCACCAGCCCAAGAGGCTTGTCTGCTCACCCGCTGGGGCAGGCGGGGCTGGGAGCTGAGGCAAGGGCTTCGGTCGGATCGCAGGGAGAGGACTGGGGTTGGCGGCGTGAACACAGCCTGAAGGGGTTGGCGTGCCGCGGCGAGCCGGGAGGGAGCCGGAGAGGAGGTCTGCAGCCGCCGAAGAGGCAAGAGACTTTTTCTTGCCTCTTTGTTTTGCGGCGCGCAAGGAGAGGGGATTCAGAGCGCAGCCTAGACGAACTCCAGAGGCGGGCGTGAGTCGCGGCTAACAGCGCAGACCCCAGAGACTGGTAGGAAACGCTAAGGCTGCTGCTGCCGCCACCAAGAAGCCTGTGTGCGAGCACAGGTCACTCTCCACACCGCCCCTCCCGGGAGCCTGTGCATCTCGCCACTGCCGGGCTCCCGTGATCCGGGGACAACTTCCCGGGGAGAACGCACGGCGCGCCTCAGGCTGCTGCGACATCACGACGCCTCTGACGCCGCAGGCTCGCCCCGCCTCCTCCGTACTGCTCCCTCCCCCGGCCTGAGTGAGCCAGAGCCCCCGAAGCAGCTGCTCCTTTAACCCCGTTCTGTCTGGGCGGGGAACGGACGCCCTCAGGCGAGGTACATGCAGAGGCGGGTCCAAATCCAAAGCTGAACGTTGGGAGCTGTACGAACAAAGAAGAGAAAGGGAAATCTCTCCCAGCAGCCTCAGAAGCAGCGGATTAAAGCTCCACAAACAACTTGATGTGCCTGCATCTGTTGAATACCTGAATAGACAACGAATCATCCCAAATTCAAAAGGTGGACTTTAGGAGCAGGATATATTAATTTCCCCTTTTCCTTTTTTTGTGAGTGTATATGTGTATGCTTCTGGGTGAGATTTTGTCTGTATAGCTTTTCTTTCACCATCAGTCCTAGGGTTAGGTCCGTCCATTTTTTTTTTTTTTTTTGTACTTAAAAAAAATTTTTTTTCCTAATATATGTTTTCTTAATAATTTTTTCCGTATTTTCTATTTTTAGAAATTAAAAAATTTTTTAATAAGTTTTTTCATATTTTTTATTTTAAAAAATTAAAATTTTTTTCTTAATAAATTTTTTTCTTAAAAATTTTTTTCTTATTTTTTACTATAAAAAATTAATAAATCTATTTTTAAAAATTAAAAAAAATTTTTTTCTGAATACATTTACTCTTAATAATTTTTTTTCTTATTTTTTATTATAATAGCTTATTTTATTTTATTTTATCCTCTTTTTTTCTTTCTATTTTTTTCTCCCTTATATTCTGAGCTGTGTGGATGAAAGGCTCTTGGTGCTCCAGCCAGGCATCAGGGCTGTGCCTCTGAGGTGGGAGAGCCAACTTCAGGACACTGGTCCACAAGAGACCTACCAGCTCCACGTAATACCAAATGGCAAAAATCTCCCAGAGATCTCCATCTCAACATCAAGACCCAGCTTCACTCAACGACCAGCAAGCTACAGTGCTGGACACCCTATGCCAAACAACTAGCAAGACAGGAACACAGCCCCATCCATTAGCAGGGAGGCTGCCTAAAATCATAAGGCCACAGACACCCCAAAACACACCACCAGACGTGGACGTGCCCACCAGAAAGACAAGATTCAACCTCATCCACCAGAACACAGGCAATAGTCCCCTCCACCAGGAAGCCTACACAGCCCACTGAACCAACCTTAGCCACTGGGGACAGATACCAAAAACAACGGGAACTACGAACCTGCAGCCTGTGAAAAGGAGACCCCAAACACAGTAAGATAAGCAAAATGAGACGACAGAAAAACACACAGCAGATGAAGGAGCAGGGTCAAAACACACCAGACCTAACAAATGAAGAGGAAATAGGTAGTCTACCTGAAAAAGAATTCAGAATAATGATAGTAAGGATGATCCAAAATCTTGGAAATAGAATAGACAAAATGCAAGAAACATTTAACAAGGACGTAGAAGAACTAAAGAGGAACCAAGCAACGATGAAAAACACAATAAATGAAATTAAAAATACTCTAGATGGGATCAATAGCAGAATAACTGAGGCAGAAGAAAGGATAAGTGACCTGGAAGATAAAATGGTGGAAATAACTACTGCAGAGCAGGATAAAGAAAAAAGAATGAAAAGAACTGAGGACAGTCTCAGAGACCTCTGGGACAACATTAAACGCACCAACATTCGAATTATAGGAGTCCCAGAAGAAGAAGAGAAAAAGAAAGGGACTGAGAAAATATTTGAAGAGATTATAGTTGAAAACTTCCCTAATATGGGAAAGGAAATAGTTAATCAAGTCCAGGAAGCACAGAGAGTCCCATACAGGATAAACCCAAGGAGAAACACGCCAAGACACATACTAATCAAACTGTCAAAAATTAAATATAAAGAAAACATATTAAAAGCAGCAAGGGAAAAACAACAAATAACACACAAGGGAATCCCCATAAGGTTAACATCTGATCTTTCAGCAGAAACTCTGCAAGCCAGAAGGGAGTGGCAGGATATACTTAAAGTGATGAAGGAGAAAAACCTACAACCAAGATTACTCTACCCAGCAAGGATCTCATTCAGATGTGATGGAGAAATTAAAACCTTTACAGACAAGCAAAAGCTGAGAGAGTTCAGCACACCAAACCAGCTTTACAACAAATGTTAAAGGAACTTCTCTAGGCAAGAAACCCAAGAGAAGGAAAACACCTACAATAACAAACCCAAAACATTTAAGAAAATGGGAATAGGAACATACATATCGATAATTACCTTGAATGTAAATGGATTAAATGCTCCCACCAAAAGACACAGACTGGCTGAATGGATACAAAAACAAGACCCATATATATGCTGTCTACAAGAGACCCACTTCAGACCTAGAGACACATACAGACTGAAAGTGAGGGGATGGAAAAAGATATTCCATGCAAATGGAAATCAAAAGAAAGCTGGAGTAGCAATTCTCATATCAGACAAAATAGACTTTAAAATAAAGAATACTATAAGAGACAAAGAAGGACACTATATAATGATCAAGGGATTGATCCAAGAGGAAGTTATAACAATTGTAAATATTTATGCACCCAACATAGGAGCACCTCAATACATAAGGCAAATACTAACAGCCATAAAAGGGGAAATTGACAGCAACACAATCATAGTAGGGGACTTTAACACCCCACTTTCACCAATGGACAGATCATCCAAAATGAAAATAAATAAGGAAACACAAGCTTTAAATGATACATTAAACAAGATGGACTTAATTGATATTTATAGGACATTCCACCCAAAAACAACAGAATACACATTTTTCTCAAGTGCACATGGAACATTCTCCAGGATAGATCATATCCTGGGTCACAAATCAAGCCTTGGTAAATTTAAGAAAATTGAAATCGTATCAAGTATCTTTTCCGACCACAACGCTCTGAGACTAGATATCAATTACAGGAAAAGATGTGTAAAAAATACAAACACATGGAGGCTACACAATACACTACTTAATAACGAAGTGATCACTGAAGAAATCAAAGGGGAAATCAAAAAATACCTAGAAACAAATGACAATGGAGATACGATGACCCAAAACCTATGGGACGCAGCAAAAGCAGTGCTAAGAGGGAAGTTTATAGCAATACAAGCCTACCTCAAGAAACAGGAAACATCTCGAATAAACAACCTAACCTTGCACCTAAAGCAATTAGAGAAAGAAGAACAAAAAAACCCCAAAGCTAGCAGAAGGAAAGAAATCATAAAGATCAGGTCAGAAATAAATGAAAAAGTAATGAAGGAAACAATAGCAAAAATCAATAAAACTAAAAGCTGGTTCTTTGAGAAGATAAACAAAATTGATAAACCATTAGCCAGACTCATCAAGAGAAAAAGGGAGAAGACTCAAATCAATAGAATTAGAAATGAAAAAGGAGAAGTAACCACTGACACTGCAGAAATACAAAAGATCATGAGAGATTACTACAAGCAACTCTATGCCAATAAAATGGACAACCTGGAAGAAATGGACAGATTCTTAGAAATGCACAAACTGCCGAGACTGAACCAGGAAGAAATAGAAAATATGAACAGACCAATCACAAGCACTGAAATTGAAACTGTGATTAAAAACCTTCCAACAAACAAAAGCCCAGGACCAGATGGCTTCACAGGTGAATTCTATCAAACATTTAGAGAAGAGCTAACACCTATCCTTCTCAAACTCTTCCAAAATATTGCAGAGGGAGGAACACTCCCAAACTCATTCTACGAGGCCACCATCACCCTGATACCAAAACCAGACAAAGATGTCACAAAGAAAGAAAACTACAGGCCAATATCACTGATGAACATAGATGCAAAAATCCTCAACAAAATACTCGCAAACAGAATCCAACAGCACATTAAAAGGATCATACACCATGATCAAGTGGGGTTTATCCCAGGAATGCAAGGATTCTTCAATATACGTAAATCAATCAATGTGATACACCATATTAACAAATTGAAGGAGAAAAACCATATGATCATCTCAATAGATGCAGAGAAAGCTTTCGACAAAATTCAACACCCATTTATGATAAAAGCCCTGCAGAAAGTAGGCATAGAGGGAACTTTCCTCAACATAATAAAGGCCATATATGACAAACCCACAGCCAACATTGTCCTCAATGGTGAAAAACTGAAACCATTTCCACTAAGATCAGGAACAAGACAAGGTTGCCCACTCTCACCACTATTATTCAACATAGTTTTGGAAGTTTTAGCCACAGCAATCAGAGAAGACAAAGAAATAAAAGGAATCCAAATCGGAAAAGAAGAAGTAAAGCTGTCACTGTTTGCAGATGACATGATACTATACATAGAGAATCCTAAAGATGCTACCAGAAAACTCCTAGAGCTAATCAGTGAATTTGGTAAAGTAGCAGGATACAAAATTAATGCACAGAAATCTCTTGCATTTCTATACACTAATGACGAAAAATCTGAAAGTGAAATTAAGAAAACACTCCCGTTTACCATTGCAACAAAAAGAATAAAATATCTAGGAATAAACCTACCTAAGGAGACAAAAGACCTGTATGCAGAAAATTATAAGACACTGATGAAAGAAATTAAAGATGATACAAATAGATGGAAAGATATACCATGTTCCTGGATTGGAAGAATCAACATTGTGAAAATGACTCTACTACCCAAAGCAATCTACAGATTCAATGCAATCCCTATCAAACTACCACTGGCATTTTTCACAGAACTAGAACAAAAAATTTCACAATTTGTATGGAAACACAAAAGACCCCGAATAGCCAAAGCAATCTTGAGAACGAAAAATGGAGCTGGGGGAATCAGGCTCCCTGACTTCAGACTATATTACAAAGCTACAGTAATCAAGACAGTTTGGTACTGGCACAAAAACAGAAATATAGATCAATGGAACAGGATAGAAAGCCCAGAGATAAACCCACGCACATATGGTCACCTTATCTTTGATAAAGGAGGCAAGCATATACAGTGGAGAAAAGACAGCCTCTTCAATAAGTGGTGCTGGGAAAATTGGACAGATACATGTAAAAGTATGAAATTAGAACACTCCCTGACACCATGCACACAAATAAACTCAAAATGGATTAAAGACCTAAGTGTAAGACCAGACACTATCAAACTCTTAGAGGAAAACATAGGCAGAACACTCTATGCCATACATCACAGCAAGATTCTTTTTGACCCAGCTCCCAGAGAAATGGAAATAAGAACACAAATAAACAAATGGGACCTAATGAAACTTAAAAGCTTTTGCACAGCAAAGGAAACCATAAACAAGACGAAAAGACAACCATCAGAATGGGAGAAAATATTTGCAAATGAAGCAACTGACAAAGGATTAATCTCCAAGATTTACAAGCAGCTCATGCAGCTCAATAACAAAAAAATGAACAACCCAATCCAAAAATGGGCAGAAGACCTAAATAGACATTTCTCCAAAGAAGATATACAGATGGCCTACAGACACATGAAAGAATGCTCAACATCATTAATCATTAGAGAAATGCAAATCAAAACTACAATGAGATATCATCTCACACCGGTCAGAATGGCCATCATCAAAAAATCTAGAAACAATAAATGCTGGAGAGGGTGTGGAGGAAAGGGAACTCTCTTGCACTGTTGGTGGGAATGTAAATTGATACAGCCACTATGGAGAACAGTATGGAGGTTCCTTAAAAAACTACAAATAGAACTACCATACGATCCAGCAATCCCACTACTGGGCATATACCCTGAGAAAACCATAGTTCAAAAAGAGTCATGTACCAAAATGTTCATTGCAGCTCTATTTACAATAGCCAGGACTTGGAAGCAACCTAAATGTCCATCGACAGATGAATGGATAAAGAAGATGTGGCACATATATACAATGGAATATTACTCAGCCATAAAAAGAAATGAAATGGAGGTATTTGTAATGAGGTGGATGGAGTTAGAGTCTGTCATACAGAGTGAAGTAAGTCAGAAAGAGAAAAACAAATACAGTATGCTAACACATATATACGGAATCTAAGGGAAAAAAAAAAAAGCCATGAAGAACCTAGTGGCAAGACGGGAATAAAGACACAGACCTACTAGAAAATGGACTTGAGGATATGGGGAGGGGATGGGGTGAGATGTGACAGGGTGAGAGAGTGTCATGGACATATATACACTACCAAATGTAAAATAGATAGCTAGTGGGAAGCAGCTGCATAGCACAGGGAGATCAGCTCGGTGCTTTGTGACCACCTAGAGGGGTGGGATGGGGAGGGTGGGAGGGAGGGAGATGCAAGAGGGAAGAGATATGGGAACATATTGTATATGTATAACTGATTAACTTTGTTATAAAGCAGAAGCTAACACACTATTGTAAGGCAATTATACTTCAATAAAGATGTTTAAAAAAAAAAATAAATAAATAAATAAAACAATATTTAACATGGCAAAAAATATAATTAATGCTCATCACAATTACTCAAATTCGTTTAGTTGCCTTGAAGATTCTTTACATTTTTATCACATACTTGAAAACACTAAGATAGAAATCTTTCTTTCTCCCGCACAAGAAGATTCCACCCTTAATTTAACATCTGTCTTCTTACCACATGAGATGGTTAATTTTATGTGTCAACTAGGCACAGGGGTGCCCAGATTAAACATTATTTCTGGGATTTCTGGGAGTGTTTGCCAGGATGTTTCCAGATGAGATTAGCATTTGAATCAATGGACTCAATAAAGTAGATTGCCACCCCCCCACCCCAATGTGGGCTGGCATTTTGCAATTTGTTGAGGGCCTGAATAGAATACACAGGCAGAGGAAGAAGGAATTTGCCCTTTTTCCTCCTGCCTGTCCATTGCGCTGAGACATCTGTGTTCTCCTGCCCCTGTACTGGGATTCCAACCATTGCCTCCCCTAGTTCTCAGGGCTCTGAGTTTGGACTGAATTATACCACTGGCTTTCCTGTGTCTCCAGTATGCCGACAGCAGATGGTGGGGCTTCTCAACCTCCATAACTGTGTGAGCCAAGTCCTCATAATTATTCTTTTCATATATATATACATAACCTATTATTTCTGTTTCTCTGGAGAGCCCTGACTAATACACTACACAGTCTCACCTCATTGAAAATCTACTTCTCATTTATTTTGTAGAATTTAGCAAATTCAGCCCAATATACTAATTTGCAAATGTGCCACTTGTATGGTTTTGAGGTTTCAAATCATAATCCATCTTTAATTATTTACTTCAAGGGGATATTTTTATTAATGTTTCTGTGAATTCAAAATAGTTCCCATAGTATGACTGGATACCAGAAATTATAGACTGCAATTGCTTTTTTTATACCTAATTCAGTTGCTAAACCCTCTACAGTGGCAGCTGGTCTGGAGCTCCACAGGCAGTGTATTCCTTGCAGCATTCACAAGTTAAAGCTTATTCTTTAAAGAGCAGCTTCAGCTCCCCAACACAGGAATGGGAGGAAAATTCCAGGATCTTCAGGCCCCTGTTAGGTACTATCCTGTGCCCCTTAAAGGAAGTACCACCTAAGCTTTTTAGAAGTTATTACCAAGAAGCTGGAATGAACCACCTTGGTCAAGTACAAAAATTCTTTCTCAGGATAACACGTGAGACAGCATCCCTCATTTTCTTTCAAATCTAATGAGAAAAAGATTACACAATTTTTTTCTCCTGGAGAAAAATTGTCTGTCCTGGAGTGATGGTGTCTGGTAGTAGGAAACAATGCCCAGTGAATTCCCACCACTCTGAGCTCTCATCCCTGCCCTGCCCCTAACTAGCTGCAAAGCACTGTGAGAATTCCTTTCCTTTGCTAGCTCACCTGCTCAGAGAGAGCTTAGATGGTGGAGCACTCCCTCCCTCTAACACATTAAAGGCTGTGAGAAGATGACTCTAGCTAAGATCTAATTAAGCTTTTGAGTATAATTGTCCATTTTTATTTTTTCACTGAGAACCAGTAAACCAAAGCTTACTATCATATTTATCATGAATTTTATACTTTCACATTGTTAAAGCTCAGGGTAAATTAAATGTTGATTTAAAAAATTCACTTGGCAGCTTCCCTGGTGGCGCAGTGGTTGACAGTCTGCCTGCCAATGCAGGGGATGCGGGTTCGAGCCCTGGTCTGGGAAGATCCCACATGCCGCGGAGCGGCTGGGCCCGTGAGCCACAACTACTGAGCCTGCGCGTCTGGAGCCTGTGCTCCGCAACAGGAGAGGCCGCGATAATGGGAGGCCCGCGCACCGCGATGAAGAGTGGCCCCCGCTTGCCGCAACTAGAGAAAGCCCTCGCACAGAAACGAAGACCCAACACAGCCATAAATAAATAAATAAATAAATAAATAAATAAATTCACTTGGGACTTCCCTGGCAGTCCCTTGGTTAAGACGTCACCTTCCAATGCAGGGGGTACGGGTTCGATCCCTGGTCAGGGTGGTAACAAATTCAATAAAGACTTTAAAAAATGGTCCACATCAAAAAAATCTTAAAAAAAAAAAAAAAGTATAAGAAATTCACTTAATGATCTGAGATTTTTTGGATTTTTCTTATTCTTCAAAAATAAATTAGACCTCATTTTACCAAAAAAAAGTATATATATATAAATATTTTTTTAAGATGGAAATAAATAAATAAAACCTATGCAAAACCAGTTTCTATTTAAGATGGGTCAAAATTTAGATTATTATCACAGAACTGGAATGACAAAGTCTAATTTATCCATGATCTTTTAAGAAAAATATTCGAATAGGTCTTACTTAAGGCGCACGCCCCACACTCCCTCTGGCTGCTTTCTTGTTGCCTCCCTGTTAGGCAGCCTCCCATCAGAGCTGACTGGACCCCTCCAAAGCCAAGGAGAACGGGCTTCAAGACAGAGGCTGAACCACTCAAGGCCATCGTTTGTTGATCAGAGTAGAAAGAAATCTATGCAGTAGACTAGCGAAAGGTATTTAAACCCCTGAATTCACCCCAGATCTTTAAAGCAATGATCTAATTTTTAGCAACAGTAGCTCTTTCACAGGTGTAGGAAGAATGTTTACTTCCATTGAACTAATTTGTTCTAAATTGAGAAAACATTTAGGAACTGAAAAAACAAAGAGGTTCATGTTTTCCCAGGACAGGAATAAAAAGGAAAAGGAGAACAAAACTAGACCATGAAGCTTAATATTTCAATTCTTTTCTCCACTGATTTGACTAAATGATGTCTATTTTATTTTGTTTTTTAAAAAGTACAATTCACAGGTGTGGATAAAATAATAAACATGCTCGCTTATTTTGCGAAAAAGTAATTAAAGATGTCATTTGCTGACAAAAACAAATGTATGCCTCATATACAAAGCTTGTTATTTTTGGTTAAATAAAATTTTTTGCCTGCCTTATGTCGGGAGATGGTTGTTGTCTTAATACTTCAGGGGCAAACTATCTTTGAATTAAGAGATAACTTGCCTTTCCTCCCAAAGAATTTAAAAGTTTCTGCTTCGATTGATCTTAATAATTTCTCAAAAAAATGCACTCCATTTTCTTTTGTAACTGCAACAGTAATGTGGAAAAAAAAAATAGATTACTGCTTTAAAATATACAGTGCATATCTTCTGAGGGAAAAACAAAAAACAAAACACAGCATCTAGGCATCTACCTGCTCTGTAAACAACATGGCTTACAGAAGTGGGCTTTTCCTAAGAACCACATTTTAAAGTGCTGTTTTTGTGCCTAATGATTTAAATCAAAATTTAAATAAAATCCACCAAGTTCACATTTCCCTGCCCCTCTCTCCACCTCCCACCATACTTTTCTTCATGCGAAATAACGCAAATCTCTTTAGCTTTTCCTTCAAGGACCCATTTTCTAAACTAATCATTTTTAGTCACTCTCTTTTGAGCTTTCTCTAAGTTTTCTACATCTTGCTTCAAACAAAAGACCTCAAATTGGACCCTGTACGCCCATAAAAGGCTGATGAATGTTGATCATAAAAGTAGTTCCTCGTGGTGGCTCCTCCCCACAGAAGAAAATAGTCTTGATCTCACAAATTTCTTAACTTTTAGAAACTAATGCCATCTCTGCCTCAAGTATTGGATGACGGGGTATAGTACCTAATTTTCCGCCTCTCCATTTAAAATCCTAGGTCATAATAATAGTAAGTGCAGCTATTTCTCAAACACCCCCTGTGTGCCAAGCCCTGTACTAGGTACTTTTTTATTTTTTTTCTCTGCATTGGGGTCTTCACTGCTGCCCACGGGCTTTCTCTAGTTGCGGTGAGCAGGGCTACCCTTCGTATTGGTGCACGGGCTTCTCATTGCGGTGGCTTCTCTTGTTGCGGAGCACAGGCTCTAGGTGCATGGGCTTCAGTAGCTGTTGCACATGGGCTCTAGAGCGCAGGCTCAGTAGTTGTGGCGCATGGGCTTAGCTGCTCCGCGGCATGTGGGATCTTCCTGGACCAGGGCTTGAACCCATGTCCCCTGCATTGGCAGGCGGATTCTTAACCACTGTGCCAGCAGGGAAGTCTCTGTGCTAGGTACTTTAACTGACTCTTAAAATATGAAAACATTGCTGTTATGCCCATTACGCAGAAGAGGTTAAATAAGCTCCCCAAGGTCACAGAACCTATTTGCGTGAAGGTGGGATTACACAACAAAGATTCTCTATGGACTCCTATGTTTAGTAACATAAAAATCACACAGGAAGCCCTCAGAGCTGAGAGCAAGGACTGAAACACTCCCCAGGGCAGTTATTATGTTGTGATGGTCAGTGCTCCCTTTTATCGCCCCCCAAGCCACAGGCATCAGGGAGAGGCACCAGCACGGACGTCAAGCACCTAAGCCCTGGGGAGCATTCCCAAAAGCAGGGAGGAACAAGGGCTGTCTGGCACCCTCCTGTGGACAGTGTTATGTGCAGAGACACAGACAGGCGGAAGTGTAATCATCTTAACAGTGAGCTTAACAAATAGGTGAAATACAATACATGCACAAGAATGTCATGTGGCACTTTAGCCAAGGACAGCGAACTCGCTGCTTAACTTGGTCAACAAGTTAGTTAGTTGCCATTTAAGTACATACGTTGTTTATTTTATTTTTAAGAATATGCATTAAAATCATGAAAATGAAATTAAAAATGTGAAGACTCTCTGAAGCACCTGGAATAAAATTAGAAAATCAGAATTTGCCTCCTTTAAATAAAAAGGCATTTGATCACTTATTGATTTGTGTTTTGTTTATCTATGGTTCACATTATTTTGAGTTGTATATAATAAAGGTAAAAGATGCTGATAAAACAAACATAGGCTAACAGCATTTTAGATCAGAAAGAGAACTACAAGCACACCTCGTTTTATTGCGCTTTGTTTTACTGCACTTTGCAGATATCTCATGTTTGACAAGTTGAAGGTTGGTGGCAACCCTGCATTGAACAAGTCTATGGGTGCCATTTTTCCAACTGCATTTGCTCACTTTGTATCTCTGCTCATTTTGATAATTCTTGCAATATTTTAAACTGTTTCCTTATTATTATATCTGTTAAGGATGATTTGTGATCAGTGATCTTTGATGTTACTACTATAACTCTCTGGAGGCTCAGAGGATGGTTAGCATTTATTAGCAATAAAGAATTTTTTAATTACTGTATGAACTTTTTTTAGACATAATGCTATTCACACTTAATAGACTACAGTATAGTGTAAACATAACTTTTGTATGTACTGGGAAACCAATAAATTTGTGTGACTCACTTTATTACAATATTTACCTTATTGTGGTGGTCTGGAACCCAACCCTCAATATCTCTGAGGTATGCCTGTATCAACCACTTAACTTTACAAACAAAGTAACCAAGGTCATGAGTATTAGAGAGAATTTGCTTCATTATTCATTCTTCATTGCTCACTGTACCCATGAATATATTTTTTCATTCATTTTATTTAGAGGCAATATAAACAAAATGATACCTAACTCAATTTCAAAAGGAACTCAACATAATGCACACTTTTCTTTATACTATAAATGGTTTCAAGGTTGTCATAAAACATGTATGTCCTTTTTTTAATAAACTAAATGTTACTGATAATTAAATACCCTAGTTCTTTCTTAATATCAATTAAACTTCTGAGTACAGCAGATACATTTTCACTTTCTTATCTCCCCTGAATGATAGATGGAAGAGTAACACACAAATTTATGACACATCTTCTTAGTTTTATCTGCAATATCACTGCAGTGATGTCCATTGCAATAAAAGTGGCTAAGCATTATTCTCCAAACTGTCTCTCTTACTTAATTTCTTTTGTATGTTATGTTTTGTTCTCTTTTTTAATTCCTAAACTCCTTGGATCCAAGGTTACTGTTTTCAGTATCTGAAGTGGATGGAATCAATGACTCATGATAGAGGAAAAAGCAACCTTCAGTTTCTCTGTTTGGTTCACAGATTTCTCCTGATGTATAAACCACTGAGTCTCAGCCATTGCCAGAAGTCTTGCACTGTATTGCCCTTCTCTACTGGTATTTGCTGCCTCCTAACCCTTGATCCTCTCACTCTTTAAGCCCATTCCCTCGCAGTCCTTTGAACTTCTTTTTCTTAAATGGCTCCTATCCATTCTCCAATAATATTCTTTTCCTGAGTTATTACTGTTCCCTTTCTTCATGGCAGGAGAGCTTAGTGTTTAAAAATCAGTCCCTGGGAATAAAACTCTCTGGACTTAAATTTAGGCTCTACTGCTTTCTAAATATATGACCTGGAGACGTTTCTTTAATCTCTCTTTGATTCATTTCTCTCACTTGAAAATAGAAATAATAATAGTACTCACCTCACATGACTGGGACAATTACATAATTTAATACATCTAATAGAAGAACATCGGCATACGGTCACTGTTCAGTAATTATATCTGTGATTATCATTAATACCTTCTCATATAATCAGGAAGTTCATTTTTATTCACCCTCTCAGACTTCTGTAACCCCAAAATAAGTGAGGTCCCATGGGTCCTCTGCATGGTATAAACAAAGGAAAAGCAATCTTTTAGGGGGAAAAAAAAAAACCTTGAAAAGAATTCTGATTTTTACTTAGATTCTTGAAAAACTACTGGAGGATTTGGGTTTACAAAAGGAAATATGTTATTATTGCAGAGCAAAATATCTTGAAAGTCCTTTCTCTCCAGCTCTGCTATTCCCAAGATCATCCCTTTGGATGAAAGATGCTCTCATAAATCTTTTCTCTTTACCATCGCATTCTTTCAATACACAAAATTCCTTGAGCCTAAACTTCAAAGTTGTTCATTCCACTAGTCCAACCTTTTTCCCTTTTTTTTACACTTTTTTTGTTTTCCTTCTGTTTGTCTAATTCTCAGACATAGGTGCAAATTGGAAATACATGGAAGTGCTTTAAAAATACTGATGCCTTGAACCTACCTTAGAAATCCTGAAGCATTGGACATGGATGTTGCCCAGGAATCGGTATTTTTCAAAGTTCCCTGCGTGATTCTAATGTCCAGCCAGGGTTAAGAGCCACTGGTCATCCTTTCTCCAGTGTAAATCTTCTAGATTCTCCCTTTCTCCCCACGCTGAAGCTGGAAGTGAGAAAATGCAGTGGTCAGTGCCAGAAATTCCATTAGGGGGAATGAGAAGAAAAATATACTCTGGATATTTATTTATGTGTGATTTTTGTCATTGTATACTTTCCTTCTCTACTTTGCTCCCTGAAGACCTCGGCTCTTTTTTCCCATATGTCTGCCACCTCTATTCATGGGCTGGAGCTCTCACACAAGCATTTATTAGCTGAAGCGTTGTTTGGATTCCCTTAGGTAACCTTATCCTGGTTGCCTCTATGCATAAGTGACCCACATTCATAATGATGTTCAATTTTTTTAAGACCATATGTAAAACCAATGTATATGTTTTGAAAAGTAGCTAAGGTGCAAGGTTGATCGCCCTGTACTGGGTGAGGCCAGGATCATGACTCATTATCTTCCACTTAGTATCCATGTAACCTTGGGCATAATATGTAAAATAGGGTTGATGACATTTTATCTACTATACAACTGTATGGCAGAGGTACATTAAATCATCACCTCATGTCTTTTTCAGTCTTATTATGTATCACTTTATGTCTTCTATGATAACTTACTACAAACTTAGATTGGCATTTACAGTAAATTCACAGACTTGAATTTGCATCAGGTAAACTTTAAAAAAAACTCTTCTGCATAGGATTGCAATTCTGTAATTTTCTAACACATTTTTTTGAGAAGAATATGGACACCAAATGGAATTCTGTACTATTTTAGTTGCTAAGCACTCAGAACAGAGCCAGCCTGGGGAGTCAAGGAAATGGCATGAAGTTCTAGAAACATCTGTGTCATGTCTGTGTCATGCTGCCATAATGCCCCTCCTACTATTTCCAATATTTATATCCTTCCTTATCCTCTAGAAAATGTGAGGCACACATGGTTTGACTAAATATCTTTGCTCAAATGTCACCTCCTTCAAGAGGACTCCCATGAGCATCTCTCTGAAAGAAGGCTCCTTCCACTCTCTACCACTTTCACTGACTTGACTCTTCTTCGTAGGGCTCGTTACTACCTGAGTGCGCCTGCAGCAATGACTAAGCCTCCTCCCTAGACTATAACATCTAAGAGAGCAGGCTCTTGGTGGTCCTCAGACACTCTTCGCTAAGAGCTGCTGCATCCCAACCTTAAAGCAGCACCTGGTGCATAATACTCTTTTGAATAGAAAAATAGTTTTAAATTATAAATGTAACTATCGTTCTAATAGTATGAGTGTCTGCTCTTCATTTTAAGCAGAGGAACTGAGGCCCAGGGCTGTTAAATTGATTTCCCTACAGCTCCAGCTAGGAGAGCTAGTGCTCTTGCAACTATAGCAGGTTATCTCCCATACCACTCAACCCCATCCTCCACCAAAGTGCCTGTTTTTATCTCTTCTTATAGACTCGATCTTATGAGCTATGCAAGGATATCTGAAAGTATTCGATTCTGAAAAATATGTATTCGTTGGAAATTTTAGCTGAAAAAGAATCCCTGAACAAAATGAAAATTAAGCTCATTAAATGTCTATGAAATGTAGCATGTCAACTACTCACTCAGCCCATCGTTCAACTGCTCCTCAACTCAAATCTTATTTTTTATATAGAAATTAAATTGAGCCTGGGGATGTGAGTACATTTGATCAAAATATATTTGATATGATTAGGGGTGGAGAGACTTCCAAAAGTAAAAATGCCTAAAACCACTTGCCTGTTAAGATATTCAAAGGTTGGAAGAATAACAGCTATTGCTAGATTTTATATCAAAATAACTCTGAGGAAAGTTTTTTTTTTGGCTTTCGGAGGAAAGTTAGCACAATCTGATGGCTTGGACTTCTAAGTCCTGGCATAAATCTTTTTATTAGAAAAAAATATTTTTTCCTAACAAAATCCTCCTGTGAACTGATTGGGCAAATAAGAGTGATCATTTGCAAATGGCACAATAGTGTTTATGAGCTCAGGTTCTGTGGTCCAATTTGAATCACTTCTACATCACTTATTAACTGTGACCTTGGGCAAATATGTTGAGGTCTCTAAATCACATTTTCTCTGTAAGTGGAGACCATAATAGACATTAACCCCAAAATGTTATTGTAAGAATTCTGTAAAGTAATATATGTAATGTACTTAGCATTACTGCAGGCACACAGAATGGTCCAGTGGAGTTAACCATTATTATTGTTTTATTATGATTACTATTAGTTACTATTATTGTTATTTTTATCATTGTTTAATGTATCCGATTCCTCCTTATCTAGGAGAGCTACTGACACTGTTCCTGTCCCAGTCTTTCAGAGAAATTTCATGGGTTTAGTATTAGCAGGCGCCAACCCCCAATTCGAGTACAGCAGAGCGGCCACAGTTCAAGTACACAGTCTGCTGACAGTGAGAAAGCCCTCAGAGCATCTACCTCAAACCTGTCTTTGGAGAGGGAGTGTCACTTGCCTGGCTCTTCAAAGACCAACCCCTGTGACAGTCTCATGCCCACCAGAGCAGTGTTGAGGGAATAGGAAGAAAGAGAATCAAAAAAGAAGACTCTCTTCTCTCGAAGTCCCCAACACTATTTCTTTAATACCTTTCAGTTTATGAGATTTGACAAGGAAATAAAGGCATTGCTTCAGGCCATTCCAATCTCATAATGTAAGTATTCTCGTAAAATTGCCACATCTAGGAAAGCCTTTATATCCATGTCATTACTCAAGGAAAATTGTGAGGATATGGGCAAGGGTGTGGGGGAAGTCTTATTAAAACATTCACACACACACAAAAATCCCCTACCTCTCCATTTGAAAGACATCTCTTTCTACTTACTTTATATCACTCATCAAAAATGTCATGAGAATCTGAAGGATTAGTATCCTTCCAAATGTTTGAACAAGTGTGGCACATAAAGGGAAGGAAAATAGAGCACCTTGCCAGTTGTAGTGTTATAGTCATATATTGAAATACGAGTGTATGATAAACCCACAAGGGTATATAGATGAAAGAATAGACGATAAAGCCATGGATTTGATTTAGAACAGCATCTGAAGTCGAGAATGGGAACAGTCTTCTGGAACTAGATCTCACTAAAGGAAAACTTTACTGAACATTTTATGCTACTTGACAGAATAAAATCATGTGTGTTTAACCATGTGTACCTATGTGTGTATATATATCCTCTTCAAGCTCTTTAGGTAACATGACATTTAAAAACACACAGAAACATAAACATCTTTAAAGATCAAGCAAGAAAATTACATTAAATGAAAATAATATCAGAATGGAGGGGTGAAAAGGCAACAGAAACAAAGCTATTTAAAAAGGAATATTATATTTATGATCTTATCAGCAATGATGAATCAATGCTTTCACAGTTTTAGAGGAAAATGTTGTTAAATTTAGATTTCATTCTTATTCATACTGTCAGTTAAGTCTGGGGGTGGTGAAAATAAACTTTTTAAGCTAGCCAAGGAATAAAAGATTATTCTCTCTGCCTACATGTTCTAAAATATTACCTGAAGACAGACTCTAGCAAAACAAAAAGAAAGATGAAAGTGTAGAGACAAAAGTAAAATAAAAAATAATAAACAAACAAACAGTGAACAAATCCAGAAGAACTTCAAAACACAATTCAAGGAGAGCTGCACAGCACACCCAGAACACGACCGGCACAATGGGATGGGAAAGCAGTGGTCTGTGACCATAGGCTCCTTGTGAAGAGCATAATGGATCCCATTCAGCAGATTGTTTAAAAAGCTGCAAGATCTTAAGGATAACTTGAGAAAGACATATGCTTCTTTGGCAACAAAGAAAAAGAAAGACCTTTAGAAATTCCAGAGAAAACAAAAAACAAAAATTTGAGCAATAAAATTATTTTCCAAATATGAAAAAAATGGAAATATAGCATGAATTAAAAAAAAAATTAACCTACAGAGAAAACAGCCTTCACTTGACTTTTATACTTCAAAAAACTAATTTGTTTGACTAACAAACTCCCAGGCTTAACAGCAGTGACGTTTCGTTCTCCAGAGGTCCAATCCTTTACCTGAATAAAAATGAATATTACAATCATCCCTCGGTATTTACAGAGGATTGGTCCCAGGACCCTCAGATTCATGGATACTCAAGCCCCTTATATGATATGGTGTGGTGACTTGGATCCTCCTTATTGGCTGGTTCTACAACCTCGGTTGGACCAGAGATTGGTAGGACCTGCAGGGGCAGTGGGCTGACTGTATTTACTTAATCATAAGGTACCAAATGCTGTCTACAAGTTTTCCATTTTTAGAATCAATCTCTAAACAAAGAACAGAGGCTGAATATTCAGGTATACAGAACAAAATTATATGACACAGAGCTGGTAGCAGTCTGGATGTGGGTAGGAACAGGAAAGGGGAGAGTAATGCATACGAATTTCCTCTTTTTGAATAATGGAAATCACTTTTCATAATGTTTATGAACAAATAGGTGTAAGACTATTTTACATTTTTAGTAACTGTAAGTTAATACTTAGAAGAACTATTGAAATGACTTGGAATGTGAAGATGTTCCAAGAAGCAGTTTGCCCTAAACCAGTGGGTTTTCTGGGATGCAGAGAAAGTCCCAGACAAACCTGGGCAAGTTTGCCACCCTAGAAATATAAGCAAGTTAAATTTTTCAGATTTAATAGTGGAGAGTCAGTAGAAAATAAAAGAAACAAGAAATACAGGTATCTATTGGATGGGCCTTGAGGGCATTATGCTAAGTGAAATAAGTCAGAGAAAGACAAATACTGTATGATCTCACTTACATGAGGAATCTAAAAAATCAGACTCGTAGGTACAGAGAATAGCTTGGTGGTTGCTGGGGGAGGTGGGGGGTGGGAAGTGGGCAAAAGGTATAAACTTTCAGTTATAAGGTAAATAAATCCTGGGGATATAATGTACAGCATGGTGACTATAGTAAACAATACTGCATTGCATATTTAAAAGCTGCTGAAAGTAGATCTTAAAGTTCTCATCACAAGAAAAAAAATTTGTAGCTATGTTTGATGATGGATATTAACTAAGCTTCTTGAGTAATCATTTAGCAATATATATAAATATAATCATTAAATTGTACACCTAAAGCTAATACAATGTCATGTGTCAATTTTATCTCAATTAAAACAAATAAACAAAAAATAATTTAAAAGGAAATAGAGGGGGCTTCCCTGGTGGCGCAGTGGTTGAGAGTCTGCCTGCCGATGCAGGGCACACGGGTTTGAGCCCTGGTCTGGGAAGATCCCACATGCTGCGGAGCAACTGGGCCCGTGAGCCACAATTACTGAGCCTGCGCGTCTGGAGCCTGTGCTCCGCAACAAGAGAGGCCACGATAGTGAGAGGCCCGCGCACCGCGATGAAGAGTGGCCCCCGCTTGCCGCAACTAGAGAGAGGTCTCGCACAGAAACGAAGACCCAACACAGCCATAAATAAATAAATAAATAAATAAATAAATAAAAGAAATAGAGGTATCAGCCTATTAAGTGTACCGTGATATTAATGACAGTGGTTAACACATTGCTCTTTGAAGTCATACAGACCTGGGATTGTAGACTCATCTCTACCAGTTATTAGCTCCATAACATTGAGCAAGTTACCAACCTCTTATGATAGTATCTACCTACCTCATTACATGGTTATGAAGATGATGAAAAACATGTATGTAAAGTGATTAATCCAGAACCTGACACAGGAAGTCCTCAGGAACTGTGCATTATTGTTATAGTCATTATTGTTATTCTTTATGAAGCCATTCATTTCATGGGCAAAAATACTATATGAAAAGCATATTAAGTTGCTCAATTATTTGTTAGACCTTTGAATATCTATGAAATGAATGTTAGAGCTTTAAACAACAGGCCTGCACATTAAAAAATATTCAAAGGTTGTTACTTCTGGGATTTGGATAGAGAGAAAGGGTAGAAAGGTAGGCAGAATTTTCAATGACCGAGTTGCATAGCATTCAACTTAACTCACTTAAAATCAACTTTACGGGGGAGGAGGGAGGGAGTGGGGGGAGACAGAAAGAGAGAGAGAGAGATTGACGTAGATAATACTGACAATTCTACCAGTCATCACTTTCAGTGATCCTTTGCTTTTGTCAGTAGTTGAAATCATGCCTGAAATAAGCAATTGCTTGATGAAAACTTGTGGAAAAAACATGTGCATGTTTTTAAGATTTTTCTCTGTGACTATAACTTAAAATATTTCTGTAACCAGATAAATAAGTGGTATGACTTTTCAACATCCTTGGAGAAGAAAATTGAAGAATTAATTGAGTGATATAGAAAAACATTAACTGTGGAGGAGTTAGGGTTCCGTATGCTCACTTTACAGACAAATATTAAGTACCAAGAATAATTCATCTGAAAGTAACTTTGACTTGTATGCTGGCCTTAGAACTTAAGCTTGTACAAGATTTAACTCTAATTTATTTTTTTTTAATTTGTATTGGAGTATAGTTGATTTACAATGTTGTGTTACTTTCTGCTGTACAGCAAAGGGAATCAGTTATACATATACATATATCCACTCTTTTAGATAATTTTCCCATGTAGGTCATTATGGAGTATTGAGGAGAGTTCCCTGTGCTATACAGTAGGTCCTTATTAGTTATCTATTTTATATACAGTAGTGTGATTTAACTCTAAAACTATTTTGCACAATGTGCATTTTTAGTGAGAATAAGTTTTTATAAGAATAATAAAAAAGAAAATGATGCTTATGATAACTATGGAATAATGTGAGATGTTTATTATAAATGCTAAGTAAAAACATAGAAGATATACATTTTTACATCAAATGACTACACGTAAATAAAAAAGGATAGATAGAAAAAAAAGACAAAAATATATATATACCAAATGTTAATATTGTCCAGGGTTATGTTAAGATTATGGGGTTACAGGTATTTTATTTAATTTACTTTAATTTGTAAAACTTGAAAATTTATGGTTTTAGAAAGCTATGGAAAAGCAGACAGAAAACATTGATAACACAATGTACACAGTTGCTCTAAACAAAATCCATGTTTAGAAGTTATTCAGATATAAGAATTCTATAATAATCTCAAATTTTAATAACTTGTTTTCTCTTCAGGAACTCCAAGTTAAAGTGTTTACTGCATCATCCAGTTTATCTATACCAATATGGAAAATAACAATAAGTTATGTAAAATTATTTGTATTTGCCCTTCAAATAATTTCCAAAGCCATTTCAGGAAAACATGCATTCAGAACCATAATAAGTTCTTTCCCCATCACGCACTCTATGCTGGCTGAATGCCTTTCCCGCCTGACTGAACCACTATGACCAGGTTAAATCAGATCACACCATTATCCCCAAGCCATGACTATACCAGTATCCCATAGCTGGATCTAAGCAGCAGAAGTTTGGCTCCTCAGCTAGACTTCGGAAGGCCTCAGACACATGCTTGAGTTTTCATCCAGTGTATATCCTAATTACTACAATAAGACCTATTAGTACGTGAACTGATACATAAAACACATCAAATCTTGTCCCGGAAATAGAACAACCGTAGATATTGAAAAGCCTATTAAATATGGCGAGCCCATAAATTTAGCACATGTTGCTCTTTTTCATCACCAGTTTCATAAATAGTTTATCATGAATTTATTCATTAATTCAATAAGCATTAATAAAATAGCTAATAGATATTGGGACCTTAATATTTGCTATGCAATGAGCTAAGAATTTAATATTTAATCACTATTTTGCTGATAAAGAATTTGAGACTTTGGAAAGGTCAATTAACTTGTCCAAAAAACTATTGAGAAGTAGTGTATCCAGGACTTGAATCCTCAAGTCCAGTAAAGCCGAAGCTCTTAATTATGGTATAAGGCTTTCTATTTTATTGAAGACTTACTACTAAGTGCCTGGCATTTCTAGGTACTAGGGCACACAAAGATGAATAAGGATCTTGCCATTCAGGAGATTAAAAAAATATTATCCTTTTCTTTTAGAAGTTTGTAACTATCAGGGGTCATTCAATGATACCTTTTTCACTCAATTCTCAAGTTTGCAGTAGAACAAGACAAACGCTTAAATGTAAGAAGCTGTATTTAAATCAAGTCTAATTTTCCAAGGTAGAATTTGACTTGATTATTAGCACCTTTTTATTGGTAGACACCATGAATTCTAGAATCTCCAAATGGTTGCTCCTATATGAGTGAGTAGCTCAATGACATGGCCCTTCTTCCTATGATCCTCTCCGATGAACAATGCCAGGGCTGGCAGATGAAGCATGCAGCCTTGGGTAACAGGAAACTCAACTGTAAGATGTATCCACTTCCCCCCACAGGGTCCTGGTACTTGGCACTCAGCTATTGAATCCTCTGTGGATTAAATTTGCAAGACTGTTGCAAAGGCGCCAAAAGCTCAAAAGACCAGGATTTGTTAGGCAAGCAATTGCAAGGGATGTCATCCCGCCCAAGCTCGCTCCCCAGTCTTGTCCCAGGTTGCTCAGCTCCGTGCTCCCCAGTCTCCAGAGATAATGACATTCTTTCCATTCTTCTCTCTCTTGCAGGGTTTCCCTGAAAGCTATTCCTGATTCATTTTGCCCACCCCCCCATGCCCTAAATTCCTAGGCTTTTCTTGAGGAAGATTTTATTGCCTCTACAGATCAAGTGAAATTGCATAAAATGTTCTCTTGGAATGAAGAAATATCACTAATGTTTCTACAAAATTTTAAATCTGCAGCCTCTCAAAGCACTCTGCATCTCCTTCATAGTCTTTGTCACAAGTGCCTCGAATTCATTAGTCATTTGTTTGTGAATTTGTTTAATATTTATCTACCATGATCCATTTCAATTTGATGAGAATAGTTCACATATATTTTGTTCATTATTGAATCCCCAGTGCCAGGCATATAGTCAGTGCCCAGAGTATTTGTTAAATTAATGAATATTCACTGAAAAAGAATCAACGGGAGAGTCATTTTGTGCCCCTTTACCAAGGAGCCAGTGGTGATCCTATATGATCACCTGAAAAGGCAATCTTACTTTTGCAGCCCTATCACCTCTTGCAGATTTTAGGGCTCCAACGGGATATTTCCTCCTAAAAGCCCTGACTTTGAAATATCTGAAGCTTGAGGACATGGAGGTTTCCCCAAAACTAGGGAGACAGCAGCTCCCCAGCCCTCCCCACCTCCAACAGGTCATCACTTGTGAAAGTCTACACACTTCTCTAGAACCATTCATACATTCATTCTGTTCACTCAACAAAGCTGAGAGCCCCCTATATGCCCAGCACTTGTTGGAGCTCTGAGCATTCACAGAGGAAAGGCAGTCCTGGTCTTCAAAGAGCTTCCTGTTAAGTGGGTGAGAGGGGAAAATTAAGGCAATGATAGCCACAGAGTGTGGCATTTCTGAGAGAGGACCTCAGAAGAGGGACCCCTAGAATACCAGGAAAGGTGGAAGAAGAGGTTATCAGGAACTGCTTCTAAGAAGGTGGGTCTCGAGAGAAGACTGTGCCAGGAGAACACATGGTAAAAAGCCATGCAAACAATGGGAGCAGTTTGTGTAACAGCCAAGACAGGGCCAAGAATGCAGGTCAGAAAAATCCCAGAAGTTTGGGATTGGGTGTTGAGTGACGGATGGACCTGGGCAGGGCCCAGAGCAAGGAGGATATTTAGGATCCTATCTTGAAGGTAATGGGAAGCTGTGAAGGCTTTTAAGCCTGGAAGTGGGAGTGGAGGAATCAGATTTGCTTCTCAGAAAGAGCACATCAAAACAGTGTTAAGGATGGTGAGAAGGGGAACTGGAAATGGACAAAGGTCCTCAAAGAATTTCACAAAATACTTTTGCATACTTTGAGACAGGAGTTGAAATGAAAAAAGTAATAATTTTTGTGTATTGAAATATGGATAGACTCGCCTAATAATTGAGAAAATATTTACATACATCATTTCCCCGGAAATAAATTAGGAAATGAGGATAATGGTTCTGCAAAACCTAAAGACTGCTGGTGACTCATTATCCAATTAATTGATATGAATAAATTGGGTAAATCAAGCTAAATGAGAGTCAGTCACTACATACAAGTAGAGCGAGAGCTGAATAAGTGTTTATTGGTTTTTTGGTTGGGTTTTTGTTGTTGTTTTTAATAATAATAGCAAGGACCCTGCATGTTGTTGAGGAGCACTAGGTTGGGCACGTCCACTAAGCCCCTGACCCTCAGCGACGGGGCATGGGGACAGTGTGGATAATGGGGACCTTAGAGGGAAAGGTGGTCAGGCTTGGCCTCAGAAGCCTCTGCCGACACCCTGAGGCCCACTCACTGTTGTATTATTTTTGAAAACCTTGTGGGTTTCTTACCTATCAATGTATAATCCACATCATTAGATAGAAACATACCCACAAATCTTTTTCAGAAAAGATTTTCTCTCTCTGGGTCTTCTTTGAAGCTGCTGTAGAACAATGCCCTTGAGATGCTTAGCAGTCCTATTATTTAATGGAGATGGTGTGCAAGGCATACGCTTAAGATCCTCAGAAGACATGTTGTCTAGTGGAAGGGGTCCTTGTGCTGACTTAAATGTTTCTGAAGTCTAACAAGGGGTTTTACCAGCCATATTCTTGGCTTTATCTTTTCCTGATGCCACCCTGAAATTGAACTTTTCCATAGGCTATTTCTTATTTTGAGAACCTTCTGTTGGCTCTAAAGAATATCTGGAGCCTTTCTATTTCCTCTAAATCTTACTTGGAAACTGAATAGTTCTCCATCTCTCTCCTCTCACATTTTTATGATAAGCAGCTTGAAAAAGCCACACAGTACCTTCAACACTGCATGGCCATCTCCTTACCTATGCCATGGAGCTCAGTAGGTGGACTTCCTACTTTCCATGTGACTGCAAGGAACAGTGTCTGCCAGTATCTTCATGTCTTCCCGCTCTCACTGGCAACCTCCTTAAGTACTGCCGGGCTTTTGCCTGCCACCTACTCACAAAATCAGTGCTGCATATTTTAGGATTTATTATTGGAGCTCCCGTCTTCCAGGAATCAAATTCTCTTTCAGTTACCTATTGTTGTTGAATAAGCAACTCCAAAAGTTCTGGCAGAAAACCACATCCATTTATGTTAACGAGCCCCACTTCCCATCACCGCATTCTGCCTTGATCATGGAGGCTGTGGACCCTCAGCTCTGCCTGGGATGGGGAGGGGGAGCCCAACTACTCCCACCTCGTGGGCACCGCCTCCTTCAGTGTCCTTGATGCAGAATCGGGGTGGAGGTTCAGCTCCCCCCTGGGACCCACTGACACCGGGGGTAGGGTGGGGAACCAGAGCACTGACCAGCCCTGCTTCACACCACCTCATTTAGGCTCATTGCCTCCAGGTGGGTGTGGAGGTTTAGGGTGCCACAACTCCCCAGTAACAGCAGAGCTGGGGTGAAAGTGGAGGGTTGACCGGACTAGCTCCAGTCGCACCGCGTTCTTTAGTCTCATAGATGCCAGGAGGGGGTGGAGGCTCAGCATCTAGCTGGTCCCCCCTGACCCTGGGGGTGGATGGTGAAGCACAGTGACTAGCCCTGCCTTGCACTCTCTCACTGTGTCTCAGCTCGCCACTGGACTCCCCTGGAAATCAGAGTGCTGCCTACTTCTGCCAGACAGGAGATGGAAGATCAGCTCCCCACTCAGTCTCTTTGACACTAGCCCAGCAGGGGAATTGGAGCACCACAACTTCCTTCCACTGGAAAAGGGACGGATTAGCTTCTCCTTGGTCTGCTTATACCCTCAGCAGAGGAATCTGAGTATCACATCCGGTGGGAGGGTGGCACGAATGATCATCTCTCTGCTCAGTCCTACTAAAACTGTAGTGGAAGAATGTGATTTTCCTTGTTGTTGTTTGTCTGGTTTAGGGCAGGAATTGCCAAAAAGGTTTTTTGTTAGGCTACCTTTTTCATGGTCTTTGGCTAGGGGCAGCAGGCTTTTCTTGGAGTTGTATTGTCTGTGCCTGTTGATGGTTCTGAGGGGGAGGCTTTTGAAGCTTCCCATATGAGAGATGCGGGAAGCGATAAGGAAGCCCAGGTGGCAACTGCCATGTCATTTCTCAAGCCCAGACGTCTCTAGACAAACCACCTTCTCCTTTCCACCTTTCAGAGTCTTCCTACGTTTGTTTGTTTTGGAATGTCCATGGTTTTTCAATTGTAAGGAGGACCTGGGAGAAATGGAGCTACCCTATCTTCGCCAAAAATGGAAAAGCGCGGGTATATTTTTTACTCTCCAGGAAGAGGCAAACAGGTATTAACTATCTTGGGCTAAAGACAATAAAGAAAGCAGAACATAGATCTACAAATGTAAAAACAAAATAACAACAACAAAAAAACTGTAGCCTCAAGTGACACCAAAGACATAATAAATGGTTTTTATACCACAAGGGACAAAAGAGGGAAGGATTATTTTGTTTAGGGTCATGAAGACCTGATTGAATCTATATTCTTTCTGTTGGGTTTATAGTCTGGAAGGTTAGAAGAATTACAAGGGCTGGTACTAGGTATAATGAGTCTTTTCTCTAGTAGTCTTTCAACTAATGATTTTAGTCTCTTAGTTTCTCATTTTAAACAGTATTGTGCAAGTTTGAATAGAGATTTATATGGGTCAATCTGAACCTCAATGAGTTTGCCAACATATGTAGAATTTTTTACCACAAGTAACCCTACATCTTGAGATTTTTAATTAGGACTTTACTTAAGATGCAAAAGTACCAATATATCAATACCCAAATTAGCTATTATCTGGTTATAAGTAGGATAGTTCTCAGGATTTAAGGAAGAGGCGAACAGTAGGCTATTTGATCTAAAAAAATCCATTTGACCACTAGATCCCTCCTATTAAGTTCACAGGTATGATATGATATCACAGAGGAGGAAAAAAAATGTTCTTTGCTTGAAAGTCAACGGGATGGTTATAGACTGAGATGAAGGAATGCCTAGAGATTATTAGTTTCTTGACTCTAGGAGAAACGTTGTGTAATGGTGGGAGGATTTGTGGTATCAATAAACAATTTGGCAGACTCTTCTCTATATTTGCAGAAAGTTAAAATGTGAATTTGAGAGTGAAAATGGGAAAATAAACACTTGGATTTCCCTTTGGGAACATTATCATTGTCCACCCACTTAAATTTTTCCTTCAGTTTCTTCCTAACACAGTTCAATTAACTTTTCATTGTCCTTTCTGCTTACATTGTCTATAGGTGTCTTTATCAATAAACTCCTTTCCCAAGTTCTTGTGATTAGGGTGGGAAATTCTAATTGCTTCATCTGAATGACCACTGATTTATTCTAGACTTCATTCTGATTTTGTTTTATGGCTATTTCAAGATCTTTAGTGAATAGTTGGAGACCTGGCAACAGAGATATTTCTCATTCCTGTTTTTGCTTTCATATTAAATCCCCTAGTTCAGGCTTATGACTGTTCAAAGAAAAGTGAAGAGTTGGGGTCACATCTGCTTCAGGATCTATCTCCAAATGCTCTCTAAAGGTGTTAAAGAGCCTATTCCCCGAAGTCACTGACAGACTCATCCTTTCTTTGCTTGTAGGACAAGATTACTGGGTAATCTATTTTCACAGAACAGACTTTGAGGATGGCATCTTACGGCTCTTGCTCCACTTCTACAGCTTTTCTAACCCCTCTAATCTCTGCAGTTCAGGGTCTATTAGGTCATCCTCAGAATCTTTTCACTCTGACCTTTCCATCCAGTTTTTTTTTTTTTTTTGCATTGGAGTATCCTATCAACATATGAGCCAATTGATAAAAATCTGGGATTTCCAAATGATCTGTTCTAATTTTCAATTGAACAACTCTAATTTTCTTTGTAAATTTCTGTCTGTATTGTATGTATAGGCTTTAGAAAGTGGCTATCGATTCAAAGACCAGGGTTTAAAATCAACCGCAAGAGAAACTGATCTGTTCTGAAGTGGATTTAACTTTAAGAAACATTTGATATTTGGGAGTTTCTTTTGCCTAGAAGGGAAAGGAGACAAGTCAGGAAGAAGAGTAGGAG
Source organism: Balaenoptera musculus (assembly GCF_009873245.2). Taxonomy (NCBI): domain Eukaryota; kingdom Metazoa; phylum Chordata; class Mammalia; order Artiodactyla; family Balaenopteridae; genus Balaenoptera; species Balaenoptera musculus. Next base: position 84,337,532 of record NC_045785.1, on the reverse strand, counting down.
TGAGGGTAATGTAGAGGCCTTGGAAGAAGGAGAAGAAATAAAGGAATTGAGGCAGTTATAGTCAGATTGCAGTTCAAGAGGATGTAAGAAAGATGGTTTTAAGGATTTTTTTCTTTACATTTCTCATTTGCCTTGGCTAAGGAATATTTTGAAAGCATTAATTTTGGAAACGGATTTCTTTTGGAAGTTTTCTTATGCTAATGAAAAATGCAGACAATTTCCTTTCTAAAATGCCTCTCAAATGAATAATTTTTTTCAAATTGAAAGTTCCCTAAAATAACCATTTTTACACCATTTAAGTGGATAAATACATAAATTATAGCAAAAATACATGATAGAAACAAAACTCCCAAAGTTCTGCTGAGACCCAGAAGCTCAAAGACCTTGATTTATAATAGTATTCTCCCCTGAGGTCCCTTGGTCCTATCACTCTCCCTCACAGCAATTGAGCTTAGACTGAGACAACATCATGAAAGCAAGTCTTCTGCACATATTATTTACGCACTTTGTATCTTAGGCTCCTGTGTTAATCAGCTAAGGCTGCCATAATAAAATACTGCAGACTGGGTGGCTTAAACAACACAAATGTATTTTCTCACAGTTCTGGAGGGTAGGAAGATCAAGGCGCCAGTCAGTTTGGTTCCTGGTGAGAGCTCTCTTCCTGGCCTACAGACGGCTGCCTTCTCACTGTGTCCTCATATGGCAGAGAGAGAGAAAGAGAGAGCAAACTCTCTCCCTCATCTCTTCTTATAAGGACACTAATCTTATTAGATCAGGGCTTCATCCTTATGACCCATTTAACCTTAATTACCTCCAAAAAGTCCATGTCTCCAAATATAGTCATGTTGAGGGTTAGGACTTCAACATACGAATTTTGGAGTGACGCAAACATTCAGTCCATTGCAGCCCCCAACCTAATAATTAGCCATCTCAAATGCAGATGGAAGATTTGGACTATAGCACTTGTCTTGAACCAGACTCTCATGGATAAAACAAGACAAGGCTGAGAAAAGATCTCATAAGACTTTAACAGGTGACCCAAGATAAAGTTTGTCCCATAAGGAGCCCAGTATGAGAAGACCCTCTGAATTCCTCAAGAGATGGATATATCCGACCTATACCCATTCTCCTCCTTTGATCATCTACTTATATATGTTCAGCAGAAAGTGTTGCAGACAGACAAAGAGATTTAAAACATAGTGTTTTTAATCACAAGGTGGCTTTCCACCAAGGAAAAGAGTTCCAAAACTGTTCAGATAATCAAAGGATTCCTAAACAAGGATTTCTTATTTCTAGGAGACATTTGGGAGCTGAATATAAAGAAATCACAGCTCTGACCTGCTTGAGGAAGCTATTATTCATCACAGTCAGAGAGACCCCAGACAGAAAGCACAAGGCGTCTCCTAGGAGTATGCTATTCCAATTCCAAAGTCTTGAGACACCATATTTTGGTATATTCTTGAGGATTTTCCACTGTTGAATCCCCAAAAGACCACTGGAAAAATGTGTTGATAAAGCAAAACTAAATCTATTGGATGTAACACAGTGAAGAAGACCACCACCTTGATATTCCTAATAATGTCTGAGCTGAGAAGGTTGGTGTCAGGGAAGCATATTTATAAGGTTTACAGGATGATTTAAAGGGGAGTTGTGCAAGGAGGCATATTAGTTGGGATTTTGAAGATTTTATGAATAATAGAGTTGGATTGGTGGGCACAGTGAGGCAAGAGTTTTTTTGTTTTTTGTTAAATATTTATTTATTTGGTTGCACCAGGTCTTAGTTGCGGCCAGCGAGCTCCTTAGTTATGGCTCCCCGTCTCCTTAGTGGCAGTACGCATGTGGGATCTAGTTCCCTGGCCAGGGATCAAACCCGGGCCCCCTGCATTGGGAGCTTGGAGTCTTAACCACTGTGCCACCAGAGAATTCCCGAGGCAAGAGTTTTAAAACAGGTCCTGGTGGGCAAGCTGTTAGTCTTGATAAGTAATCTCTTTCAGGTGGTTCAAGCCTTATCTTCGAGGAGCAGGTATTTCCTGGAAGAAGAAGCTAAATTATTTTTGCCTGGCCCCAGTATTGTTTGGCATGAAAATAGGAAAGTGAGCTTGGTCAAAGACTTTAGCACTGGGAAGCAAGGTAGGTTTGGTCTTAGCATTCACTGGTATGGAGAAAAATTCTAGAACATTTACATTTGAAGATTCTTTCTTGATAAATTTCTTTGAATGAAATTTAACTAAAATGGCAAACTGCCTCTTTTTATATTTTTATATTATAAGATTAGCAAACTGAGTCACAAACAAAAAATGTTTAAGCTGTTAAAATAATAATTATAACAAAAATAGCAAGAAAGAAGACAAGTGCTCTCAACCTTAAGAACACATGATAATGCCAACTTTATATTTGTCACTCAAAGAGTAGGAAGAGGAAGTTTTGCATTTGACTTACAAAGAATATAAGATCATAATTTAAAAAGTCTCTATCACACAAACATATAGTTTGATTTAGTAAGTAGATTCCAAAAATATATATATATGTGAGAGAGAGTGTGTGAATTCAAGTGTGTGCCTCTATGTCCCATCACACATGAGAAAATGCAGTGTGTGAACACAAGCACGTCTCTGCAGATGGAGAGTGGGGGTGAGTGTTCATTTTCTCCTCAAATGGTTATAGAGGGCACAGGCTACAGACCAGGCTCTATGACAAACAGTACTGAGAGGAATGAAAAATCCCTGGCCTCAAAGAGCTTACAATAGAGGAGGAGATGGACCCATGTAAATGAATAATTATAAAAAAAACATGGGAAGTGTAGTGGGAATCCTGAGGAAGAAGTGACTAAGTCTAGGTAGATGAATCAGAGACCATTGACATTGGGGCCAAGCCTTGAAGGAGGACTGAGCCAATCAGAGGAGAACAGGGTGTGCAGGCAGTTGTGATGCCTCCACGGAGCTGAGATGTATGTTGGAATCAATAGGTCCTCCTCTAACACTTGGAGGGCCTCAGGCAAGAGTACGGATGGAGGTCCCTCCCTATCTCATATGTCTAGACAATTAAAAGTTACAAATCAAGCTTAAAAAATTGTGAAATAAAAAAATATTTTACCTCGGAGTGTCCTTTGTTTTTATGAGGCGACTCTGAGCTGGTTCCTGGATGGGGGCTGGTCACCAGAAGGACCAAGCCATGATTAGAAGCTTGGGATTTTCAGGCCCTCCCTGCTCCCCCACACCCCATCCATTCTCCAGAGAGAGGAGAGGGGCTGGAAATAGAGTTACTTGATCTTCCTGTGTGATCTTCCGTACAATCTCAGTGCTATGGGGTTTAGGGACCTTTTAGGTCAGTGATCTCATCCAAGTACCAGGAGGGTGATACACCCCAACTCCATGCGGACAGAGGCTCCTGTGTTCAGAATGCTCCCAGACCTCACCATTCATATCTCTTCATCTGGCCGTCCATCTGTATCTTTTCTTATATCCTTTAATAAACTGATAAATGTAATTTAAAAAATATTTTGTCTCCTCCCTCGAAGACATATCTGTATGACAATAAAATTGAAAGATATATGTAAGGCTATGGTTTTATATAACTAAAAATTGGCAAAATAGCAAAGGCAACTAAATTTAATTATTACTGAATATTTCTGGGATGAACCAGCAATGTTTGGGTGAGCAAAAAAATAAAGACAAACAATTTCAAAAATTATTTTAGATTTATTTCATGACATTTTCTTGCTTTTAATTCAGCAAAATCACCATGTTATAAATAAGATCTTTATATACTTGTATTCCATTAAAAAAACTTATAGAATTAAACAATAAAATGCAATCATATTCAGTGTAAAAAATTAAATATACTTTCATTAAAACACAAAGTCAATGTAAAAAATAAAAGTTATTTAAAAAATGTTTCCAAATTATTTCTTTCTAAAACGTTAAAAATAGATGTTTAATAAAAGAGTGGCTACTCTATTAAAATTAAAGACAAAAATCAAATTAGAGTTAGTCAATATCAAGTTTCTAATCAAAATAGTTAAAGTTGAAATTTTTATTTGATTTTAAAATATTTTAATCAAATATATTTAATACAAATTAAAATCAATTAAAATTGATTAATAGATTAATAGATTTAACTTTTAAAATAATTTTAAATTTTAATAATAAATCTTATTAAATATTTTTACAAAAAGGAAACTATCCACAATTTTAGTTTCCATGTCCATCTATTTGCCAATGCAAAGAATTGGCATCATGCTTTATGCATGCTACATGTAAACCTATATGTAACAAACTTAAGAGTAATGTGAATTGTTTAACCTTGCAAAATGTTCCTTGACTGCCATGTACAATGTTCTTAATACACCATTATTTCTTGTGAGTGCTTATAGAATTACAAACTGTAACACAAAGAGAAGCAGGAAAACAGATGCTCAGAATTCCTGGGAAAGAATACTTTATTATGGAAGAATCTACGGCATTTGTGCTATCCACATGAACCACTCTGACAAATTTAACATGTGGGGTCCTATAAACAGAGGTCTAAGTCAGGGATCCATGTATAGCAGGGCAGTTGTAGGAATCAAATTGCCAAATGAAAGATAATGGTGACCAGATTATCAAGAGCCTCATGAGCCATGACAAGGACGGTCGTTGATAATTGTCCACTAACAGGGAAGACAGCAAATGTACAACACCCCTCCTTCACTGTTTTCCTCCTACAGAGGTCACGTCAGCTCCTCTCTGAAGGAGAAATCAAGTCATTGACTCTAGGGATGATCAAAAATCCATTTTGGAAGTATTCTGTGGAGCCCTGAACCTTCATGAAAAAGACAAAGAAATCAAAGGATATAACAGCTTATAATGTCTCTATTTCCCAGAAGAAATTTACATTTGGGAAAAGAATACACTTATTTATAATCAAACACAGATTTACCTTTACACATGATACGTTGAAAAAAATTCCTGACAAGTGATTTTGTTTCATTATTTTCTGGAACTTTAATAAAGTGATACATCTAAATCCCAAATTTTACCACATGACTTCCTGGCTAAAATACTCCTCCAAGAATCTCTATCACTCACAGGAGAAAGCCCAAGGTGCTTACCGTGGCATCTGATCCCTCCTCATCTCTCAACTAGACCGCTAGCCAGAGCCTCCTTGAGGGTCTCCCATCTTCTTCTCATGCCCTGTTTAAACCATTCTCTCTAAAACTGCCTGAGTGAGAAATGAAAAGATGCCTCACCCTGATTTAAAAGCCTATTATTGACTTTCTGTTGCACACAGGATAGAATATAATTGCCATACCATGAACTACAAGAGCTGCAAGTTTGAGCTACGTCTCAAACTTACCGTCTGCCACTCTCCTTCTTGCTCACTGTGCTGTAACCTCTTTGGTTTTCATTAACTCTCTAGAACACATCAAGTTCCTTCCTACCTCAGGGCTTTTATATTTGCTGTCCCTTCCACATGGAAGATTCTTCTACTAATCTTCACATGACTGGTTCCGAGAGAGTCCTTCCCTGACCACCCCACTTAAAACACATCCCCGGTTGTTCTTTCTCCAGCACCCGATTTTCCTATACGCTTCCTCCACAGTACCTTTCACAATCTGTATTTTGTTCATTTCTTATTCATCCTATGACTAATACACTCCTCTTTTGTACAGAAAACTTCTCTAATTTGTTCAGTGATGTATTCCTAGCTTTCAGCACAAAGCTAACTCATGAGAGGTGCTGACTAAATGTCTGTTAGTTACCTACCTCTATAGGCTCATTGACTAGCACTGTACACCTTGTACTTTGTATACCAGTAATACCAAACATCTCATCGTTTCACCAAACACTCAAGGGAATAGCTAAAGCTACTTTATGCCTCTGTACTTTTGCTTCAGCTGTTCTATCAGTTCAGACGTTTCCCCCCTCTTTTTTCACCTGGTTAACCTCTACTCATTCTCAAATAACAATTCCAAGAGACAGAGCTAAGTACACTTCCTATGTGCTTCCATAGAATTCTTTGCCTTTTTCACAGGGTTTATCACTATGGGCAAGTCACCATCATTTATCTGTGTACTTTTAAAAGGCAGAAACCGTACCTTATTAATTTTTTTATCTCCAAATTGAGTGTTACAATTTATCTTCATAAATTGAGTATCCAGTGTTTAGTATACTGCACGTAAATGTAGTTACATGGAATTGAAAGTTTTTTCCACTTCTAACAGGGAAGGTTACATACATAAACTCCAGGGGCAGAGTGCCTGGAATCAAATCTCATCACTGCTACTTACTTAATCAATCATCTTGGGTAAGTCACTTGAATCTGTGCCTCAGTTTCCTAATCTAAAAAATGGGGCTGAAGATAGGGGCTAACCCATAGGTTGTTGCCAAAATTAAATTACTTAATACTTGTAAAATATTTAGAAGTGCTTACATGCCTGGTCAACATTCAATAAATGTCACCTGTCATTTATCTGCAATGTGTTTCTCATAATCTTTTTCTTTTTTAAGGACAGCTGGAACAAATAGAAGAAGTTCTTCCAATATCTCTTCTCATGTAACCATAATAAACTTTAGTTTATGGAAAATTTGTGATTATCTTGGCACTAGCCTCTTTTGGGCACACATACATAAATCGTGACTTTAGCTGCTTGACTGTTGTGTAACTTAAGGAGTATATATATTGCCAGTCTGTGCCACTTGGCAGCTTGAACATTTTTAATTTAATTTAATTTAAAAAGGGAGAAATGCAGTACATGTGAGATTAGTACTATGTAAATCTGCTTAAATCTATATCCATATGTTTTGTTCAAAATGTTTTACACTGTTCAGTCGAAAAAGAAAACAGATCTGATTATATATATCACCTCCCTGCTCAAAATTTTTCTATAGGTCTCAGAGTAGGGAAGAAAAGTGAAATATCTCAACAGACCCTCAAAAGAAATAAAATGAACAAAAGCAATGAGACAATAACTGGAAAACACATATAAAAGACCAAATAGTCATAAAAATCAAGCTTATTAGTAATCAAAGAAAATCAAATAGAATCCAAGGTATATCTTTCATCTATCAAATAGCAGTATTAAAAAATGAATATTCAATGTTGGCAAGAATGCAAGGAAATACACACTTCTGGGAGAGAAATTTGGTTCAAACACTCAGAAAAAAAATTGCAAATAGGTACCAAGAGCCTTTAAAACTTACATACGCTGTGGACTTAAAATCTCTTTCCCATCAATAGTATAAGAAAATAATCAGAAAATTTGACAAAATGTTAGTACAGATTTTCATTACGGTATTATTTATAATAATGAAACATTAGAAATAACCTAATGTCTAGCTAAATTAATTTATGTTAAAGCTACACAATGAAATAGTATGCAAGTACATTAACAGTGTTTTTGAAGCACATATGCTGACATTAGAAAATACTTGTTTTACACTGATTATATTAGGTGATAGCTAAATGAATATTTTGTACAATAATGCTGATTAACAAATGTGTATGTATACATGTATATGTGTTGAGTGTGTGAAAGAAAGCATTAAAATGTTTCGATGGATTTCTTATAGGTATTAGGGTAAAAAAGTTCATTTGTTTTTGTTGATGTTAGTGCTTTCTTCTACATTTATAAAATTTTATATCATGGCCATATGGTACGGTTTCCTAATCAGAAAAACAATTCAATTAGAGTTAATAAGAAAAATTGCATGTTGCCATTAAAAACTCTGCAATTCAACACAACCTACCTTACTATAATACTGAATTCCAGCTATTAGAATAACAGGGTTAGCAGACAGACTGACCAGGGCTCTTCTTAAGTTCTACTCTGACTTTGGAGAAAATCACATAGCCACTTTGAGTCTTGGTTTCCTAATTGTAAAAGAGATTAACAATTTCTGCTACTTCACAAAAGTGATTGTGATTCTTAAGTGAAATAGCGTAGTATACTTACTAAGTGTTCAAACAGTACTGGTTAAGTGAATGGAGTGTTTTAATATGTCAGAGAGTTGCAGAAATATGAGCAATTATTACAAGTGTTAACCAAAATAATAGTAAATAGATACTAAAAATTAAGCAAAAATATAATGCAACTAGGTGATTCATACTTAGGTCACAAAACCAAAAGCTATGATTTGATCTTCCCATCCTTTTCTATATATTCTATAATAAATGACCACTCTTAGTAAATTTAGTGAACAAAAACTTATAATTACTTCAGGAAAACTGAAAATGTCAAACATTGTGTTTTTCAGTAGATAAGGGAAATTCCAGGTATCAAATTTTCTCTGTGTATATGGAGCAAGTAGAATTCAAATTTTTGTTTCAATTTGATCCATACTTCTTCCCCTGAAGTGCCAAAACCAAATATTTGCTTCTTAACATACTTGAATTGGGTCTTTTGATCATTATTCTCAGTAAGAATATATTGCATTTATTTAGCACCTTTACGTGTGTCAAAATATTTTCACTTAAAACATCTCAACTGATTCTCACAACCACCCAGGGAGGTGCTGTTAGCAGTTTTCCTTTAATTCAGTGGAATCCCCAGTAGTCTACTGGAACCCACTCATACCAGCTAGCAAGAGCCAACTGCACATTTGTTTGGGAATTTTGCAAGCTGGTTGTTAAGCATAGACAATATTAAAGACTAAATTATATAAATTGTATGTAGGACTTAGATATAATTAAATAAATTATATTTAAATGGTTTTATAAATACTTAAAATTCATCACATCCTAATTATCTTACTATATCTTACTGTCATCTGTGCTCTTGAGTTTATCTGTGCCTATTGAATCTCTGTAGTGGAAATACTATATAGTGTGCTGCTGAGTCTGTATTCAGTGACCTCACATTTGTAGCTTGAAATCAGCCATAATGGGAGTACTTACACCACTAAAATTGGCAAACACTACAAATTATGGCCTGATTTATTGTTGTGTTGATTGTCTAGACTTAAGAAAATGGTGGAGAAAATGTTACTAATGAAGATTAAACTTAGATGTATTCCATGTTTATAGCCATCATGCTATGAATTGCACAAAACATCAAGGAAATATTCTTCCAGTATTTGGAAGCGATTAGCCCACTCAGTGAAGAAGTCACTCGTGTCACTGATAAATGAGTAAAGTTCCAACATATGTTTTCATTTTTGTCTTAATTGACATGAATGAAAGTATCAGCTCACATTTCAAGTCAGCACTACACTCATTCATCAATTGCAACCCGTAAATTGGCTACTCTAACAAGAGTGGGCAAAAATCAAAGTAATCATTCTGTGAAAATCAATTGGTTATATGGAATTTATCCTAAAGACTATATGCAATTACTACTTGTAAATTATGTGCTATGCATCCTTTATATCAGTAAAATTTATTATAAAGTCATGTATGCATAGATATTTATACATTTTGGAAAAGAGCTAGGTGTTAAACATTTATGGGCACACCAGCAACATATAACGACAATAACATGGTACTACCCAGATAGAAAAGATAAACAGGAAAATAATGCATGTTGAGTGATCACCTCTATCAATTAATGACTTTATTTTTATTTAATGCCCTATCATGCTGGAAAGCATCCTAAAGTATATACCTTTCTCAGACTGCCCAACTAAAAGTCAAATACATCCCAGTTGTTTGTCTATCACTTTCCATAATAATCCTGAGTGTCAGCAGTTTCTCCCAGGTGTCAGAGAGAGTATCAGGCACAAGCTTTGTGTGCTCCTCTGATGTTTTTCTCTGTCTCTGAGACCCAGGCCAGCATAACCACCAGCCATCCATGGCCATCATTTCTCCAAATTGAAACCTCCAGCTTGAATGGCCTTCATGCCCCCAGGCGAAGTCTATCTATGCCGATTTGCCCCTATACTTGTGGACATGCGTGAATACCATACCACATAGTACATAGTGTAGGATCTGCTTTCCTGAGCCATCACTGAGGGGCTGGATCACTCAACTCAACACTGAGTTGTCGTCAGAGAATTCTGACTATAGGAAACAGGAGATGGGATGGATCCAGGCGATGAACTACTACTAGGTTGCTTCTTGCAGCTTCCCACAGAAGTCCAAATGTTGAGCTGATACACTTGCTGAGCAACATGTTATATGTCTTAGCAGCTACTCATAAGCAGTAGCCAGTATGGTAACAGATCATATAACATCGTTTCACACTCTCATACACTCATACACATTCATTTCTCCTTACCCTGCTTGTATGTCCTACATGGGCATCCATACTTTAATCCTCACCTTAGGATATGTTTTCTAGAGAATCCAGGCTAAGATACAAAACTTTAGCTAACTAATAACAAATTTATTTTCAGAAATCCAAATGTATTCGTTTCCTGTGGCAACTTTAACAAATCATCACAAACTGAGTGTTTTTTAAAAAACCCAGAAATTTATTCTCTCACAGTTCTGGAGGCCAGAAATCCAAAACTGATGTGTCAGTAGGTCTGCACTCCCTCTGAAGCCTCTAGGAGAGAATCTCTTCCTTACCTCTTCCAGCTTCTGGTGGCTTCAAGAGTTCCTTGGCTTGTAGCCACATCGCTCTAATCTCTGCCTCCATGGTCACATTGCCTCCTTCGCTTCAAAAATCCCTCTGCCTCTCTCTTGTAAAGGTACATATGACAGTATTTAGCACCCACCTGCATAATCCAGGATTAGCTCCTCCTCTCAAGATCATTAACTTAATCACATCCTTTGCCATATAAGGTAATATTCACAAGTCCAGAAATTAGGACCTGGACAAATCTGTTTGGAGGGCATAATTCACTCACTACATCATGAAAAAAAAAACTTGCTCATAGTCACAAATCAAATATATTTTAGGAAGTGGAAGTATTTTTCTGAACTAGATACTTTTGGGAAATTATGCAGAACATGGAACGCATGTGACAGCATAATTAGATATATATTTATTCAAACAAAATGCAAAAATCAAGCACAAGAGAGTAAAGATTAAACAATGCAAAAGTTTTTATCCTGTTATTCATCTGCTTAAACATTAGGGTCATATCAACTGCTCCAACATGCACAGAAGACAATGACAGCCTTTGAAATGCAGAATAAGTGTTTTGAAGCGGTACTGGTTTGGAGGGAAAGAATTTCTAATTATTAGAGTGAAATCTTTTAAAAAAATAACTGCTTAGGGTTTGCCTTCTGCTTTATAGTTTTTTGTTTTTTGTTTTTCTTTACACAAAAGGTTTTGGCCTCATTTCTGTCTTTTTTTAAAAAATGAGGAATGCTAGTATGAAGGGTTACTGGAGGGGAAGGGAAAGGAAAAGGAGGAGGCCAGCTCTGTAAAGTGAACAGCTGGGGTAAGCCTGATCTAAAGGTGGCTGCTAATATTACATTGTATGAGATCCCAGCGTGAATTCCAGCTGTGATCATGTACTCTGTTCTTCCATTGACAGTGTGTACAAAAGGAATCATTATTCTTTGCATATTTGAATTCCACATGCATTTTTATTCATTTGTCAGTGTCTTCAATTTTTCTTCTTCAATTTGCTTTATAAGAATAGGCTCCCTTCTCTGGGCTGGGGGAAAACATCCTGGCACAAAATAATATGATGTGTTTATATTTGAGTTTCTAAATATAATTCATACCATACTCATCTATCATGGTCTCATTTATCATTTATTCTTTGTACTGTATTTACAATTATGACATCCAGGAGAAAGGCAGGTTTTCTGACTCCTAAATGCCCCTGGGTCTTTCCTTGCTCACTGAGCAGTTATAAATGAAATACATTTAACTCACTGGGTTGTAGGTTTTTGCAGTACAATTTTCAGTTTACATGTAAAGCTGGTTATCATTAGAAGCTGACAAAAAACGATATAAGCAGAGTCATTTAGAAAAGAAATGCTTCTACTTTGGTGATCTTTATATTAATTCATAATTTGATAAATACATTTTATGACTTGTTTCTTGCATTACCTAAAATGACTCCAATTATAGATATATCACCTTTTCCTAACACCCAGAACTCAAGTGTCAACAAGTTTGATTTTATAAAACAAGCATGTCTTTGTCTCTTCTTCCATTATTGACATGTAAAAGCCCCACTACATATTTACTGGGAGTGAGCCTCAGTGCTCTGGACCAATCTCACACAGGTCACTATGATCAGCCTTCCTGAATCCCCCCTGTTAGAGGCCCTTACATCTTTAGTAAATGGTCATATTATGATTATTATAGTGGTTCTACATTCAAAGAGAGTTCTGGGTATCTTTAGTGGTATACCTTGAGATTACATATATGTATATATATCTTCTCCAAGAACATGTAAGCCATTAGAAGACAAGGATTAAATTTTATTCAAATTTGAATTTGCCACAGTGTTCTCCATACAGTAGATACTTAAAATGTTTGTTACTGGACACATGGTTAGGAGATAGACAATGAAGGTTGGCTAGCAACAATAACTGGAATGTTCAATTAATTCCTTACAAAAGATATCGGCTCGTGAGATCCAAATTCATGCATCATTTCTAGAAGAAAATTTCTGCCAATATGACTCAAGACTTAAAATTATTTCTAACCTTTATGTAAAAATTATAAATGTATTCCAGGAAAATTAACAGACTATGGTGAATACGTACGGATGTTCAGTTCAGCATTGTTAATAACAAATAAAAAAACCCTAAAAGTCCAATAATAAGGGACTGTTTAAGTTTTGAGGGCAGGAGCTCCCTGTGTCCCCCTTTGCCTGCCAAAGCAATAAAGCTATTCTTTTCTACTTCACCCAAAAAAAAAAAAAAAAAGGGACTGTTTAAAATATGGTGCCTGCCATCAATTAACTATTATGGACCCACAAAAATGATAAAAAATATACTCACTGACATGCAAAACAATTTAAATTTTTAGTGTGAAAGATGATTGGCTACCAGAGTAAGGATTAATTTCTAAAGTAGGTGAAGAAATCAAGGCTTCCTGTGTGAAAACTGTATTAATTAAATCAATTAGTGTAATCCGTTACATCCACAGCCTAAGGAAGAAAAATCATATGATCAATCTACAGATGCAGAAAAAGCATTTGACAAAATCAACACTCATTCTTGCTAAAAACTCTCAGCAAACTAAGAATTTACAGGAATTTCCTCAGCTTGATAAAGAGTATCTACAGAAAATCTACAGGTAGCATCATAGTTAATGGTAAGAAACTAGAAATTTTTCTCCTAGTATCAGGAAAAAGGCAAGGATGTCTCTCTCATCTCTCCCATTTGACATCTAGTTAATGCAATAATACAAGAAAAGGAAATAAAAGGTATACGGATTGGAAAGGAAGAAATAAAGCTGACGTTGTTCACAGATGTTATGATTGTCTATGTAGAAAATCCCAAAGAATCAATAAAAAACTCCTGAACTAATAACTGATTAGAGCATTGCAAGATTAAAGGTTAATATACAAAAGGTCATTGCTTTTCTATATGCCTGCAAAGAACAATAGGAATTTGAAGCTAAGAATACAATATTTTATACATTACTACAAAAATTAAATACTTAGATATAAATCTTAAAAAATATGTACAAGATCTATATAGGGAAAACTAAAAAACTCTGATGAAATTAATCAAAGATGATCTAATAAATGGAAAGATATTCCACGTTCATAGAAGGCAAGACTCAATATTGTTAAGACATCACTCCTTCCCAGTTTGATCTAGAGATTCAACACAATCTCAGTCAAAATCTCAGCAAGTTATTTTGTGAGTTAACTGATTCTAAGGTTTATATGGAAAGGCAAAAAAACCCAGAATAGCCAACACAATATTAAATGAGAAGAACAAATTTAGAGGCCTGGAACTACCTGATCTTAATTGACTATAAAAATAAATTCCACATTCTTTAAAGGCAGACAACAAAATCCAGGTGCAAAACAACCTGACATTCATAATGTACAGCATTTGCTTAAAAAAAGACTAGATATGCAAAGAAACAGAAAAGTGTCCTATAACCAGTGGGGAAAAATCAGTCAAAAGAATCAGATTCAGAAATGACATCAGATGGAATTAATAAGGACATTAAGTAGCTACTATAAATATGTCCAAGGATTATTAGGAAAATATGAACATAATGAAAAGACATATTTAAAATATATAAAAAGAATTAAGCAGAACTTTTGAAGATGAAAAAAACAATGTAACAAATTTTTAAAAATCACTGAATGAGACTAACAGCAGCTTATATCCTACAGAAGAAACATCAGTTAACTTTAATGTGTAGCAATAGGATAGAGAGAGGAAAAAAAAAAAAAATGTACAAAATGACCAGAGCATCAGTGATATGTGGGATAACATCAAGCATTCTAACATTACATGTAATTTAATTCCCAAAAGGGAGAGTGAGTAAAATATTTGAAGAAATACTGACAGAAATCTTTCTAAATTTGATAAGAAAGATAAACCCACAGATCCAAAAAGTTCAAAAAATTCCAAGCAGGATAAATGCCAAAAGACCCACAACAAAGTACATCATGATCAAATTGCTAAAATCCAGTAATAAAGAGAAAACCTTAAGGGGATTCAAAGAAAAAAAGACACATTATATAGAGAGGATAAAAAACATAAGAATGATCATAGCATTCTCAAGAAAAATTCAAGCCAAAATACAATAGAACGGGATATTTATAATGTTGAAAGAAAGATAAAACTGCCTACCTAGAATTCAATACTCAGTGAAAATGTCTCTCAAAAAGGAAGGTTAAGAAGTCTCTTCCAGAGAAACAAAACCTGAGATAATGTGTCACCAGCAGATAAGCACTATAAGAAATGGTAAAGCCAGTTCTCCAGGCTAAAAGAAAAGTAATATCAGATGGAAATTCCTATTTATACAATGAAATTGTGATCTCAGGAAATGGGTATTTGGGTAAACAAAACACTAGCAAACAGAATTCAACAGCACATTAAGAGGATCATTCACCATGATCAAGTGGGATTTCTCCATGGGATACAAGGATGGTTCAACATATGTAAATCAAAAAACATGATGGGACTTTCCTGGTGGTCCAGTGGTTAAGACTTCCACTGCAGGGGGCACGAGTTTAATCCCTGGTCGGGCAACTAAGATCCTGCATGGCGCATGGCGTGGTAAAATAAACAAAAACAAAACATACAAACCACAAGAAAACCAAAAAACATGACACACCACATTAACAAAATGAAGGATAAAAACCATATGTACATATCAATAGATACAGAAAAAGTATTTGACAAAATTCAGCATCCTTTCATGATAGAAATTCTCAACAAATTAGGTATAGAAGGAAAGTACCTCAATATAATAAAAGTCTTATGTGCAAGCCCACAGCTAACAACGTATTGAATCATGAAAAGCTGAAACTCTCCATTTAAGATCAAGATAAGGTGCACACTCTCACCACTTTTATTCAACATAGTAGTGGAAGTCCTAGCCAAAGAAGTCAGGTAAGAAAAAGAAATAAAAGGCATTCAAACTTGAAAGGAAGAAGTTAAATTATCTCTGTTTGCAGATGGCATGATCTTATATATAGAAAGCCCTGAAGACTCCACTAAAAAACTATTAAAGCTAATGAAAGAGTCCAGTAAAGTTGCAGGAAACAAAATCAGCATACAACATACCTAGTGTATCTGTACACTAACTAAAATTTATCCAAAAAAGAAATCAAGAAAACAGTGTCATTTATAATAGCATAAAAAAGAATAAAAAACTTTGGAATAAATTTAACCAAGGAAGTTATAGATCTGTACACTGAGAATTATAAAACATTGATGAAAGAAATTGAAGACAAATAAATGGAAAGATATCTTGATATACATATATATATATACTTGATATATATACAATGGAATATTATATTATTCTGCCTTAAAAAGGAAGGAAATCTTGCCATTTGCTACAACATGGATGAAGCTGGGGGGACATTATGCTAAGTGGAATAAGCTAGATGTAGAAATACTCTGTTTCTAAAATATTTCACCACCACTATCCTAATGTCATGGCAACCTGAGAATGGCTCTATAGGGTTATTGAAGCATAACATTTGGTTTTCTAGATCTAGAGTAATTATTGTCAAGCAGAAATTTCTACTACATTTTGCTAAATTCAGTAGTCCATTCTCACCTTACCTGAGCTCTTGGTAGCACTTGACAAGTTGATTAGCTTCCATATTTACCTCTACTTCACTGGCCACTTCTCCTTAAACTCTTTTGCTTTTGTTATCCCTGTATCTAAATGGTGGAGTGCCTTGGTTCTTGGACCTCTTCTCTACATCTAAATCCACATCTTTGGTTGTCTCATCAGTATTGTTGCTTGAAATATCATCAAAATATTGAATTCCAGAGGTATATTCCCAATGAATACTCCACATCTCCAATTGTATGTTCAATAGAGATTTCAAACTTAACATGCCCCAAAATAACATCCCTGCTATGTCTCATCTCTCCAAACTGCTCCACTCACAGTTTCCCTCACTTTACTTAGTGGAAACTTCATTCTTTCAGTTGCTATGCCAAATATCTTGCTTTATCCCACATCTGATCTGTCAGGAAATCCTGTTGGCTCTACTGTTAAATACATTATTTATCCAACTTCTCAACTGCCTCTCTTGCCAGTACCATCCTCTGTCATCCAGATTGTGGCAGTAACCTCCTACATGTCCTTCCCGATTCCACCACTGCCCCTCCGATCTCTTATTCAGGCATTCAGAGTAAAAACGTACATAATCTGTCTCACTTCTCTGACCTGGTCTCCTCCTATTTTTCCAAACCTCTTTTCCAGTCACACTGGTTCACTAGCTGTTTTCCAAACATATTAGAAACACTCATTTCAGGAGATTTACTCTTCCTCCAGATATCTGCAAGGTTTGCTCCTTTATCTCCTTCTTTAATCAAATCTTCTCAGTCAGGCCTTTCCTGAAGCCTCTGTCTAAAACTGGAGCCTGACCCCACACCTTCTCAATCCTTAAGTACTCATTCTTTCACTCTCATTTTAGTTCTTTCCAAGCACTTATCACCTTGAATATATTTTTCAATTTATTTATTTCATTTATTATTTACCTCTACTCTCTAAAATGTAAACTACATTATTTCAGGGATTCTTTTCTGTTTTGTTCACTGCTGTATTTTTGGCATCCTGAAGACTGGCTCATTGTACACATTCAATAAATAAATAAATGCATAAGTGAATGAAGCTATTGCCAACAATATAGAATGACATTGTGTTTTTAATTCTTAATATACTACCATAAATGGAGATATTTATATTTTATTTCTCATATCACTGCAAAATGATTTAAAATAAATGTCTTTTCTTCAATATTTGAGGATGTCACTTGTGTGATTGTTAGGTTTTAAATTCTGAATAAAGATGAAGCGAAGTATCACTATTGAGTTCAAAACTTACCAAAAAATATGGAACTTTCTAATGGAATCACCATTGGTACTCAAGCCAATAAGACACAAGTGAGTTTTGCTACAGTAAAACAATATGGCTCTTCCTTGTCAAGTCAGTTGCTGATAACTTTTTTTCTTGTATTTTGAACCTGGCATATAAAGTAAAATGTGGCTCAAAGGATTTTTTTTCCATGAGTACATAGCAGACGTGGGTACAATAAGACAGAAAGCAGACAGATGGATAACAGTCAAGGGAAGTATCTTTGCTTCACAGACTTAATTTTTTACCCCCAGAACTATATTTAGAGGTCTAGCTTTAATTCTATAAAATAAAAAAATCTTTACAGACAAAAGCATATGTCAATATTCTACAGATTGTTTTAATGATTTGCGTTGTCATAGCTATTAGTATATCTTCTCATGAACCCTCTTTTTAGCTTATTTTGGAAGTCAAAGAATTGACTAATTTTGGGGGTGGGGAGCAAGAATCAGTTTGGGATTTAAATACAGAATCATACTTTTTTTAGTCTGTCTAACAGGTTTGATAATATTTGTATTTTCAAATACAAATGCCGGTGGTGTAGCAGGCAAGATAAAATCAGCAATTTTCCTCTTACCTTCTATAACAAACTTGTTCAACACTTCTGATGTAAACAGGTTGGTTTCAAAATGTCCTCTTTGTACCTGAGGGTTTCCTGCTTGAAAAGTAAACTCTTGTTTATTTGGCTTTTTAAAAAGCTCATTTCCTTACTGCCCCAATATGCCTGCCTTTAATCTTCAAAAAGTCTAAACAAAATGGCTTGCCTTAAACAAATATGTCTATTCTATCTAAATCCATTCAATAGGCTGTATTTTCTTTTTTTAAGAATAATTTTATGTTTTCTCTAGAACTAAAGCTTTTTTTATTCTGAGTATAAACCTGGTATCTCTGAGGACAATTAAGAAAATTAAACCTAAAAAAGTTAATATGCAAGACTTTTTACCTTCATGGATCCAATAATTTTATTAAGCCCCCTAGCTCATTTCCTTTATGTGTATTTCTTCTGAAGAAAGTAGTTTTTGAGCTAAAGGAGGAGTATAAATGTCATACTCTGCAATTTTGGTGATAGTAAAATTCCAGGTTATCAATTTGTTAATTAACTGGATTGCATTAAATTAGTTTTTTAAAAGCTTACTGGTGGAATCTGCATTAAAATGAATGTTCATGGTGTCACACTGAGTACCCAGAGAACAAAATTTCAACCTTCCTTTTCCCACACAGGCCTGCTTGCTAGAACTGAGTTTCAGACCTAGGCTCAGGTCTCTTAATGCTAGTCAGTTGCCCTGTAATATTCCTCACTTTCTTCTCCACAGCTGAGTCCCTGTTCACTGGTTGAGGTGCTGGAGTCCTGATTAATTTTTGCTAAGTTCCCCAGAGATAGAGCTTGTTTCCTGCATGCCTGGTTTTCTGCTAGGCTTTTTACCACATGTGGATGAAAATGCCAACGATGGTTACTGGGTCACTAGACTCCAAATATTAACTGATATCAGAATGCTTTTGTGTCTTTATTATTTCATAGATTAAACACCTTTTCAGAATTAGCATGGAGAATATTATACTCTTCATATACTATGTTTAACACACCCTGCCATCCTCTCTAGAACTATCCATGATAGCTGAGTGAGTGTTCCCAGTTTTCCTCCTCCCTTGGTGAGGAGGTCTTTGGCCTCCACTCTCCTCCCTATGTTGCTCGGATACAACATTCCAGATTTGCTGAATCTTACAATAATGGCCATACATCTCAGTCCTACCCAGAGACATGCCAGGCTTGGTGCTCCTCATGCAACCATTCTTCAAAGAGCCTTTGTTTGGCTGGCTTCTCTTCCTCTTTTCACGCAGTATGTTGGTGGTTTTCAGGTTTCTGCCTTTGGCCTCTTTTCATTCTTCTTTGGTGATTGTATCTACTCTTATGATTTTAATGACATCGTAACTGCCAAGTCTTCACCTTTAGTCTAGATCTTGCTCATGTGCTTCAGATATATTTATCCAATTGGCTATAGATATCTCTGCCTGTATTTCTACCCCACCGATGCAGTTCCCTGAATTCAATGCTATTTCACTTTTCTGAGCCATGTACATGTTGATTTTTCTACTGCAAGTGCACCCCTCCATTGTTTCAACACACAATGCAAAGGCCATGTCTTTTGTAAAACTCTCCTAAACCTTATTGCTACACCCTTTTGTTCAAGCTGGTAAAGAATATTGCAGTTGAGGATGAGTAGTTTTAAACAGTCATGGGATGGGGAGGAATGCCTACATAACACATAGAAACTGAGTATGGACAACCTTGTGGAACTATCATTTATGCTGAGGCAAAGATGATTTTGTTCATATTTCACCATTGCTTTTGGTAATAACTACTAGACCTTAGTGATAAAGTTAGTAATAAGTAAGAATTTATTGAACTGAATTATAGGAAATAGAACGGTTAGAAACCCAATCGACTACCAATATTTTGTAAATGTGATTCATTTTTATATTGTAACATATTGGATTTATAAAGTTTTACTCTATTGTTTATGAAATTGTATATTTATTAGAAAGAAGCACAAAAATTATTTAAATATATACTATAAGAACACTGCTAGCAAAATAGCTATACATAAAAAAATTCACACATTTTATAAAATATAAAAAGGTCCAATCATATTCTTTGCAATATTTAGGACAGCAGCAGAATTGACTTGGCCAGCTGGCTCTAATTTAAGAAAATTATATTTTCATCTTCAGCTCTAGTAACAATGAATATTGTTTTCTCAGCTGTGAGGCACAACACATAATTTTACTACCAATAGAAACCTGGAATCCAATAATAATCATGGCCAAAAGTAACGACATGATGACACGACAAAAGAACATAGGTCTAGGTTTGATATCTTCATTGGAAATGATAGCAACTGGCACCATGGTACCTGATCGTAATGCAGTTATTTGTGATTTCACCATAATGTTTAAGGTCAGTGAATATACATATTGGTAACAAACATGCATGAAACAACTAATCCTAGAGGGCAGAATGGTATAGTAGAATGAGCCAGACCTGAGAATTAGGAATCCCAGAAGCCAATATTAAGGTTGTTACCAAATATATCTTAAGCCATGTCACTTATCTTCTTTAGCCCTCTGTTATTACGTCCGTAAAAAATGTCTGTTCTAAAACTTTAGGTCACCTCTGGTTCTGAAATTCTTTTATTTTTAGACAACATCAACAGGGAGCCAAGGCATGAAGCTGCCGGAAAGTGGAAGGCAAATTTAATGTGATTTTCTAAATTCACCTGTCTCCTCTTGCATTTTTTTACAATCTCCTAAGAGGTTAGGAATATGAGAAAATCAAAGACTAAAAGGAAGGGGAAACTCAGGGGAGGAGACTTGCATGTTCTTTTAAGTATTTGGAGCTTCATAGCCAAATCACATTTGATTGGGCACATTTGCATGGGAAGTTGTCATCACTGCCACAATAAGAAGACTAGTGGGCTCCAGTCACTCTGCCATTCTTCATTCTTCCCCATCAGGGACAGACTGTTTATCACCACATGCCTGAGATTATAAACAGCCACTTCTCTATAGTACCATTATGGGCTAGTTATTTTACTCCTGTCTCTCCACTCCAGATTCACCCTTCCAGACCCTCTTTTGTGATGCTGGGGTTTGGGACTGTGGAAACTATGTTTCTTCTTTGCCAATAGGGAGCACTAGACAGAGAATGGAAAACTAGAGGGGTAAAGGGATTTTTTTTCTGTTTTCTTGCTATTCCCATCAGCATTCCCTCAGCAATATACTTTGTTCCAGCAGTAGCAATGGGTTCCAACTCTAGGTTCTTTTGGTAATCTCAGAACCAGTCCCATACAGCTGCTTCCAAAGTACCCCCAGAAGCTATGCACATCCCTCCTCAGAGCTTTGAGCTCCAGTTCTTCAAAGCTGCTAGCTCTGGCAATTCTATATTCTCTTCTTTATTCCCTAAGCCCAAGAAGTGCTGCTTCCTACAGTTGTCTTCCTTATATTTCCTCAGTGTTTCATTCTGTTCTTTGATTCTTGCAACACCTGTGTAGTACCTTCCTGCATTAAATTCCCAGTCTTGAAATACCTAGTATGGTTTTAGTGTTCCAGACTTGACTCTTGCTCGTATATCACCTGTGATTTGAAAATTATGTTTATTTGACAGCTATTTTTCACCACAACCAGCACTTTCAATAGAGATGAATGAATGGACATTCCCACTACCAACCTCAGAATATTCATAAGGGTAATGATCACATGCCCTTTCATTAGCACTCATAACATTTATCAGTATTATTATTCCAAGCTATTAATGTTCATGTCTAATGCATTTAGATCTCTTCAAACGTCATCTCTCAAAACCTACTGTAGTCACCATAACAAACTTTTCTGAGGGGAAAAGATGAAGGCACAGTACTGTAGATTTGTCTAAGGCTTCAGAACCACTGAGTGTAACAGTGAGAAATCTAAATTTCTGGAATCCTGGATTGAACCATATCAAATTGCTTCAAAAAGTTAATTCCTAAGAATTTTATAATAAAGTTCAGGGAAGAATTTTTCAGTTTTTCCTGACAATATGGGAACAAATTTCAGTCTAACTATTTAGTATTATTAATTTGCATGTACACAGTACTGTATAGTTAACAATGCACTTTCACAACTCTCTTCCATTGATTTTATCTCGCAACTCTAGGATGTTGACAATGTAGAATTGTTATCTTCATTTACAGAAACTGAGACTACAAGAGGTTAAACTGACTTACTCAAGATCACCCACTAATGAGTAGATAAATGCCAACCCATATAAGAAACAAGTAAATAGCTCTATCTATCCCCAATCCAATAATCTCTAATAATATTAAACTGCCTAGTTATTATCATGTATGTTCATGCAAACATTAATGTAACTAATTTCATTCTCTTTATAAAAAAATAAAATACCCATCAACACTTAACAGAAGCCATCAGAAGATGATTGTATTTTTCATTGAATTATTTCATAATTGATAATATTTTAACTTGCCAAAAGCGAAAAACTTCAACTGAGTCAAAATTACCATAATGGACAGTAAGAGAAAAAGTTACTCTGATGTTGTAAGAAATCATTATTAAGCAAAACGAGTAATGAAAGCAAACCAAGTTTTACCAAATCCTTTTAGAAAGTAACCTTCCTATGTTATTAGCATCTGAAAGAAAACCAGGATTTTGCTCTAAGCAGCAGATTCAAAGTTAATGTGCTAAGGATACTGCCTCTTTGTAATTCATTCAATAATACAATACTTTATTGAATAAAGAGAGCCATTTAGTCTTTACATATTGAGCAATTGTTCATCTGCAAAAATGTTAGAATGACAAAAAAGCAAAGGAGCAAGTTACAAAGGATTTCCAGTTTCTTAGATAAGACTTTAAAGCAATATATAATATCATTCAGAAATATATATATATACAATGGCAAAGTCATACTGTTCCCAATTCAACAGTGAAAGCTAAATCTGGAAGGCTTCTGAGTTCGTACTTTTGGGAATTCAGTATGACTGTTTAAGAGTAGATTCAGGTCAAGTATCAGCCATGACATTTTATTTCAAGCCATTGTCTGTGATAAGAAACAGAATTAGGAAGAAAAAAAATAATCTTATCTTACTATTTTAAACCATGTTGATAGTCTAAGTAAATGAAAGTAACAGTCAACACCTGTGGTAACTACAGGTGCATTCAAGAGGGTGATTTAACATTGTGTATTTTATCTGCTGTAATTGATCCTGTGATTCAAAGACAGTGTGACCATGCACAAAATTTCCAGCCCTGAGTGAATCTAAGGCTCAAAGTGGCCCAGGGCCTTTACTTCTGAGCCTTTGCTAGTGCATCTTCAAGTCTCCACCATTATATATCCTGCCTCTCCATGCCACAAGCCCATTGCAGTATGCTGGGGTCCAATCCAGGATGGGAGGGTCCCCTATCAACACTCGATTTAGGAATATGACCATGAGAAATCCACTTCTTCCTCCCCTATGCATGCCTTACCTGATTTTAAAACCTCTGCTAACTGGAAAATCAGAAGCAGTTCCTCCTTTCTGGATTCTGTAGGCAGGGAGACACCGCTGGGGAAAAACTGGAAATCTCTCATTAGATTCTAACAAATCTACTTGGTGTGGGCTTTGGAAATGACCATAAGTATTGTTTAAAAAAAAAAAGAAAAAAAGAAACAACAGGCCCCGAATAGTCTCTTGTGCTAAGCCCCATGTCAGCAAACCAAGACTTAAGGCCTAATCTAATTGTAGTTTCAGCCTCTCGCAGGAATGTCAATCATTCCTTTAATCAGTCAATCTGGAATTACGTGATTAGCACTAGTAAGGTAATCTGCATGATGGACCCCCCCCCACCTTCCCCAATAAAAGTGGAGCCTTTAAAAAAAATAGGACTATATATTGACCTGTTTAGAGTTAATGAGAAAAGATGTTAGAAGAAAGTGAGACCAGGAGGTTCACAAAGAAATTAATGAAAGGGTAACATTTTTAATTTGTTTAGCTCACACCAAACTCGAGGATAGGCCTTTCTCAGCTTTATCTCCCCTCTAATATTAGAATCAGGCTATCCTTCAAAATAACAGCTCTCAAATCCTAGGCCTGAGAATAAGGCCTGTGGCGCTAAATTCTTGGTGTGGGTGTGTGGGTATTGGAGGAGGTGAGTAGGGACTAGAGAATGGGGAGCCGTTTCTTAACTGCTGAGGTTATCAGTAAAACATGTAGATATAGGTGAGCCAGACACAACTTTGGAATATCTACTTATCCTAAGGGATACAAGATGTACCCTCCCCAAGATTCAGCAATTTGACTTTTACCTCTTCAACTTGGGGTTGGAGTTTTTCTTCTGAAGATGAATTTTTACCAAGTGAAAATTTTCAAGGTGACTATGAACTATTTTCCTGTTGCCAGGAGGGCCCGCATCCTAGGGGCTGTGGATTTAGAGGCCCTGTGATAAGGTCATA
Organism: Balaenoptera musculus; assembly: GCF_009873245.2. Classification (NCBI taxonomy): domain Eukaryota; kingdom Metazoa; phylum Chordata; class Mammalia; order Artiodactyla; family Balaenopteridae; genus Balaenoptera; species Balaenoptera musculus. Next base: position 84,313,149 of record NC_045785.1, on the reverse strand, counting down.
CCAGGTAGACTTGGGTAGAACAAGAGAAAGAACATGAAAAGGAAGGTTTTGGAACTCAGGTAGTCGATGATAATAGCAAGAACAATAAAAACATCTAATCTCACTACTCTTTATCAGGTTCTGTTCTTTTCTAGGCATAGTGCCAAGTACTTTAGGTACATTTATTATATCATTCAATCTTCACAACCCTTAGGGAAGATTTTTGTATCTCCTTTTTTTAGATGAGGAAGCAGTGGCACACTCTTCAAAATCACATAAACAGCAAGTTGCAGAGCTGGGATTTGAACCCAGTTATCTCCAGCCAATGCCCTTAACCTGTACTTCGGCTTCAGTACTTGTCACCTCTAAGAGAGTGTCAAGACAAAATGGGGGTGGTTGGAGGTTGCTAAGGAGAAAGTTGAGGTCATAAACGGGGGGCAGCTGAAAGTGACATTGACAGTTGAACTAGTAGCAAGATTTATAATAATAAAGGAAAGAGAGCCAAATGTAAAATGCATGTGGTGGGGAAAATACACTAATTTGGCAAAGCTTGGTCTTGAGGGAGGAACTAGCTCCCTTTTATGCAAATCCCATGTGTACCCATGGTGGGCTCTTAGAAGCTGCCACACTAAACTAGATATTATGAAGCAATATTCACAATTACTCAAAATTGTTGATGAAAGTGTTGCTTCCAGAAAGACTCAAATCATAAAACAATATTTCTAAGTTCCTCAGAAACTGATTTACAAATAATTGTCCTGAGATACTTTTATGAGGGAGAGTCTAATTTGTTCCCATTTGTATTATGTAAATGTGCATATTGTAAAAATATTAGTGGTTCTTTTTGTTTAAGCTCTTTGACTTATACCCTTAAGGAAAAATTAAACTGTACCAGTTCCTTTTGTACCAGGTATTTTGCCCTTAATGCTAGCAACTATCTACTTAGAGGAAATCTTGTAATTTAGCCATCCTTTAGCCACTAAAGGATAAAGTCACTTTTTTTGTTGTTGTTGAGATGTTTAAATGTTATGGAAGCCTCACAACTTTTTAATGTATTATTTATTTTAGCTTTACTTATTATAGCTTCTGGATTTACTTTTCATTCTTCCATTTCATTAGCTTTTGAAGTGAATTGCCATGTTTCTTATTACAATCATCCATCCAAGTCAAGTACATTTTGGGGGTGGATTCAGCAAGATTGTAACTACTAACACCTGGAATTTTCAAACATTAAAGAATATCTATATCAGAAGCCATAGGTACTTCAAGATCAGTTCTATCCTTTCTTCTCTGCTGACCTCTTGGCCTAAGGCCCTGGGGCTATGCATTGTTATAAAGAAGTTCAAGGGACGGGCAGCTACAAGTACCATGTTCAGCATGTGATTCAGTCGGGGCATAAGGTAATATTTACTCCAGGTGTTAATGATTACAATCCACAAAAGTAAAAAATTGTTCCACTTTATCTCTCCTCAGATATAACACACAAAAATGCCTGGTGAAACTAGCCACTCTCTAATAACAGCTTCCAGAGGTCATAGAGAGATGAAATTGTCACTGTGATGGGCACACTGTGGGGCGAGGCCACTCTCAAAGACACTTGTGTTTTTTCTTAGTGTTATGATGGGAAACTGCTCGCCATTCACACCCCTGTGGAAAGCTTCTCCAAAGCAACAAATTTCTCTGTGACTCTGAGTAAACATATGACAACAATATTATACATTCCAGGACAATACCTGTTGTAAGTAATTTCTTTGGACCACAGTATATTGCCACCAGTCTAATTTAAATTTTCTCTGGTACTGCAATTACTTACCCAGTTACCTTGGGTATAACTGAGACAACCACTTATCTGTGTGAAGCAGCCTGGTGAAACCAGACTGGAAGGAGAGAGTCCAGTGTAAGAAACTGTGACAATGCCCCACAATCAAAGCTCTATTCGGGCTACTCTCGCCTTTTGAGGACTGTATTCTGTCTATAAAATGTGTACCTCCCAGGGTGTCTCTCCTTCCGAGATGGCCCACACTCTGTCTATGGAGTGTGTATCTTCCTAAATAAACCGGCTTTCCCACTTAGTTGTCAGGGCAGAGCCCCCTTGCCTGCCCACTTGTATCCCTCACAAGCATCCTATATTAATTAAAAAAAAAAAAAAAAACTCTGTTTGGACCAGCCTTGGGCTGACACTGCACAGCTAGCTTCAGAGCATGAAGAGCAATATGACATTGATTGCAAACTTCTTTGTTTCCCTGAGTTTCCATTTGCCACTGACACTTAAGCTACAAAGGAAGGGGGCTGAAACCAGGGAAATCTATGGAATAAGGTTCAGGGCTTTCTAACTTTGGGGTATAAGAAGCTCCAGTGGCTAATGTGGTTAAGGCAATCATTCCAGAATATGGATCCTATGCTAGGAAATGCTAGGAATGAAACTTTACAGATGTGAAGAAAGATTTCTTCTGGCCCTTAATTGTTCATGAGAAAATTCTGGGAATAGAAAAGCAAAGGGTAGAGTGTATAGGATGCAGAAATCCCCAGACCAAGTTCTGGAGGAGAGTTCTATACTCTTCTTCTTCAGCTCTTCCTGCCAAATCACATACAGTATTGCTCTCTTTCTTGTTTTCTAATTTGTCTGCTTTGAGAAAGGAGTTAGAACTCACTCATAATTAAAAGTAATATAACAACCTAAGGAATCTCTCTCTCTCTCTCTCTCTCTCTCTCTCTCTCATATACACATACACTGAGATATACAGCATTTGTATAGGTAAAGCTATAAGCTAAAGCAATAAAACTCTTATGGTAGAAGCTACAGTGACAAAAACTTTTATGGTAGAATCATGTATTGAAAAGAAATAACAGAATTACCGTGTACGTAGTGGTGAAGGCAGGGGAGAGAGGGAGGGGCCCCTGAAATCACATTATATTACACTCTATCTTTAGAAGAGTAATTGCAGAAAAAGTTTATTTCAGCCTTGAATCTTCTTTTTTCACTTAGTAAGCATCTGTTTATTAGTCTTTTATTCCTGACCTGTAAAATCTTGAGGATAGGGAAATGGATCTGTCATATCCCCATATCCCCAATGATTAGGACAATGTCAGAACAAAATAGGCCATAGTAAAATTCTGTTGAGTGAAAGGTAAATGACTAAATTAAATTTTCAACCAGAAATATGACTATCATCAGAAATGATAAGAAGGAAACTATTCTCAAGCCTAGCGGATATTAAATGGTATCATCCTTCTGTATTTTCTTTGTTTATTTGTTTTGCTTTGTTTTTACTGTAGAGTGCCAAGGTCTAGCTTCTTGCCAAGGTCTAGATGATGTAGATTGGCCACAGTAGAAAGGAAGAGGTCAAAAGGCATTGAGAGGAACATCCACGGCAGATCAGAGATTAGACCAAGAGATAGGGAGATCTACTTGTTTCATTCACATGTGAATCATCTCTAGTCTCTGTACATCAGATAAAATATCACAATGCTCATTCATACAGTAGGAGTTCAAATTTACATAAGTACATTATAGGTATGCATATACCTAGAGACCCAAAGTTTGTGTTCACAGCATCAATTGTACCACTGTGGCGAGCTGTCTGCATAAATATATTTCTGAAAAACAAAACCATGGCTCAACATGACATCAAATAGGAGAAAAAAAGAAAATTAATTTAGAGACAATTACGAAAATAATGCTATTGACTCACATTTGAAGAACATGTTTTGTCTGATTAAAATTGAATAAGGCACTGAAAATCAGGAACATAATCCTGCTTGCTTCAGGAATCCCAATTGCCTGCCCTCTTTACTTCAATTCCCACTTCTCTCTGCAAAGACAAGCTACTGGAAACTTCCACTTTTATTCCCTATGGTTTGAAACACTTCGAAAGCTATGGGTTTTTGAAACCTCAGTGTAAAATATTGTCATTCGCCACAACAGAATTCATCTTTTGACAGCCTTATAACTGAGTAACACTGACATAAAAGCATGTGTTGGATATTGCACTTCATTTATATCTGGGCTCATTAGCATTTTGCTCTTTTGGAAAAGATTTTCAGCATCTCTTCTGAGGCAAACAGTGACTCTGGCTATTGAGGCAGAGGCAACAGAGCTCTAGAGATGAATCTTGACTGGCATTCGGCAGTTGGCTCTGCCATGGGAGGAAATCAGGGGAGGGTCTTGCTTTCCTCTGTGGAAGCAGATGAGCTTTTCCCAGGAACACTGACAGAGCAGGCTCAACCTCTCTCCATCCCTGTGGCACACAGAGGAAAGTATTGCAGCTACCACACTCCTGGGTTCTTGATTCAGGGAACAGATTCCACCCACAGAGATCCTTTTGGCTGTGTTTGATCAAAGAAGCTTAAATAGAACCAAGAGGAGTCTCTCTGTACATCTTTGTGCTTGGGGAAAATGAACCTTACTCTAAAGGACAATGAGATTCATTGAATCCAAGAATAAGCCCAGAGACAACTGAACAGCTTAAGTAACATCCTCCCTATCTGTATATAGGGAGGTTTATAGATTTAATATAGGTACAGAAGCTTTGTGAATATGGCACTTCCCTGCTCAAACCCATAGAATGGTGGGTTTTTTCTATCCTAACTACGTTCTGTGTTGGCCTAAGACTCGAGATACTCCTCTGTCTAATTCCTACAGAAAATAGAGAGATCTCTTGCCCTAGACTGCAAATTCTCTTTCCAGCCATCCTGTACAGATTGGAGGAACCCATAGGATTGTCAGTGAGGGGAGAGCCCAACATATGGGAGTAACGTTATCTCAGCTGCTTCCAGACTTTCTTGGTCATAGTCTTAAATCTTCCATGAGATACAAACCCAAGTTTAACCTTTAAAAAATTAAACTGTGTAGATTTCATGTAACTTTAGGTATATTTTTATTTTTTAATAAAACAGAAAATGATCGGAGAATTATAAAAAATGATGATAATGATAGCTAAATTTTGGTGTGTCTCTAGGATATACTTAGACTGTACTATGTTCTGTCAATTGATTGTCTCAATTAGCCTTACCAACAAGCCTATGGAGTAGTTTCTTTTATTATCCTTCTTTTATAGGTGAAGAAACTGAGACTCCGAGAGGTTTAAGTGACTTGCCCAAGGTCACCAGGCTGGTAAAGGGTAGAGCTGTGTTTCCAACTTAGAGCTAGAAATAATCTTAGCGATCATCAAATTCAGGGCTCAGCAAACTTGTTCTGTAAAGGACCAGATCATAAGAATTTCAGGCTTTGTGTTGTAACGGCTGCATTCTGCTATTGCAGCGTGAAAGGAGCCATAACCAATACACACGCAAGTGGGAATGGCTGTGTTGCAATACGTCCAAAACAGGTGGTGGTCTGGATTTGACCCACAGGCTGTAGTTTGCTGACTCCTAATCTAGTCCATATTACCCATTTTATATGTGAGAAAACTGAGGCCCAAAAGGGTGAGAGCATTTATACTGCTATTATTAGAAACAGGATGAAAGGTCTGGTGGGTCTCAGTCCTATAATCTTTTCATTATGCCAAATTCAAGAGGTTTCACCAATTAATATGGTAATAAATTGTAATATCCTGTATTAAAACAGAGGCAAAATTCACATGAAACTGTGTTGGTCCCTTATAGATCTTTTTGTTCAATAAAAGCTGATTTTGAAGTGAGACTTATCTCCCTTATCTGGTTTGTATTGATGTGGTAGGCACAGCTCTAAGACCAAGCAGAAAAATCCAAAACACATCTCATTAAGTCAAATGAGGAATTAGGGGAGGCCGGTGCTCAAATTGTGACAGACAAGATGATGAAGCCAGCTGAAGAGTCTCACCAACACGTATGCAGAAATTCGATTGTGAGGAAAACAAGACACAAGCCCTTAACTCAGCTCCTTACCCCTCACAGTAGCTAACTAGAATTTTCTCCAAGGCTTCATGTAAACCTGTTAATACATTCCCTAATTGAAAAGGGCATATTTCCCTCCCACTATCTCTATTGTCAAAATTCACAGCCTCTGAAATTTCACTGGAAATGCAATTCATCACAAAATTGCATAACGATTGTTCCAAGTTCTGACGCCTTGGAACATTTTTTTTATTAATTTTAACTTAAAATGTTTTAAATAAGAAAGTCACCAAGAAAAAAATAAAGATTGGGTTTTATCAAAGAGGTGGCGAGGATTTGATCTCTGACTGATGAAATGAGACCTTTAACAATCATAGTAACTAGTAAGAAGAATATTAACAGCTAACATTTACTGAGTCTTTGTTTTATGCCAGACTGTATCCTAAAGATTTTATATTTAGTCCTCAAAACCACAGATGAAGACACAGAGGATCAGAGAGGTAAAGCAAAATGTTTGCCCACAGTTGTATGAATTTTAAGTTGGCAAGACTGGAATCCAGGCAGCTGACCCGAGAGCCCGAGCGAGCGACCTATCTCCAGTGCCTGCAGCCCAGAGTCAGGTTCCCAAGATTCATGCCCTGTGCACCCTCCCAACCCTGTGGGTGACTGGGTGACTTTGAGCCCGTCAAATTCTCTGAGTCTTAGTTTCCTTATCTATGAGACAAGCATAATTTATGTACCTTCTTACAGTATTTGTGTATATATATCCACGCTTAGCCATGCACCAACTTAAATTCCCGGGATTATTATTATAAGTATCAATATTATTACATTTCTTTAAATAGATAAACATTCCCTCAAACCCTTAGTGCCAAACAGACCTGGATTTAAATTCTAACTCCACAATTGACCAGCTATGTGATTTCAAGTTAGATAGTTAAATGTTCTGATCCTCAATCAGTTTCTTCTTCTTTAAGATGGGGATAAAAATACTGATTTCACGGAATTCACATAAAGATACAAAGAGGTGATGCCTTCAGGGTCCTTATCACAGGGCCAGGGAAGGTGTTGGGAAATTGTCAATCACCCTCAGCCTTGCCCCACCCTCCTGGCTCCTTTCTGGCTGTGAGAATATCACAGCCTTCAAAGCTCTGCTCTGCTAGACCTCAGGCACTGTCCTGGGCACGAACTTGAAACAGCTAATGGGGTTCTCACCTCTCACCAAGCATAGAGTCTAGTGGGAGAGAAAGGCAAGGAAATAACAGTAATTACAGTAAAGCAAACACAGGATGACAGGGAAACACCGAAACCATGGGTTAGGTATGGGACCAACAGAGTGTCTCAGAAACACTCTGAGAATTAGTAACAATTAGCAAAGCAAGAGAAATTTTGTAAATGCCCCAGGCAGAAGGAAAGCATAAGAGAAAGCCCTGAGGCATATAAAGTAGGACATTCCAGAAACTGAGATCCATTTTCAGTATGGCTGGAGCCTCAATTTCTAGAGAGAGAACCTAAGAGATGAGGCTGCAGAAGGAGGGCCTGGAAAAATCACCGATTCCCTGCAGGGATTTTCAGTGGGGTGGGATAGGCTGATATCCTCAGATTGGCATTTTTAGAAAGATTATTCCAGGTGTATCTTCTTGGGTCCTACTGCACCCTACAATGTTATACCCCCACTCTGAATAATCACAACTCCGAAAATTTGTGCCATTCACTTAACATATAGTCACGTAGAGTTTATCATTTTAGTTATACACATTCTTTGTATATTTTTGTGCTTTACTTCTTTATATCTTTCACAGAGCTCTACACACTAAGTACTCAAAATTGTTGGCCTGTCCCGTCACTTCCTAAAGCCAGGGCCATTGTCTTATAGTCCTTTTATACCCTCCACAGTATCGAGCAGGTACATAGCTAAGTAATGAATAGTTTTAAACTAACTGGGGGAACAAATGATGTTCTTCTTGTCTTTTTCATTCAAAGCTGCCCTCAACCCACTTTGTTTCTGGTAGTTCTGAATATATAATCTAAAAGGGAAACCCTTTTAGTAAATAGACTTTTAAGTAAATAAACAACACAAGCACATTTCTCACACATATACTATCTTCACTGCCAGCTAAGATGTCCTTCTTATTCAATTATTTGTCATCATTATGATTTCGGAAATTCATAAAAGCTTGAAGCCCATTAGCACAGAAAGCAATCAAAGAAAGAGGGGGACGTGTGCCAGCAGGAAATCAGGAGGCAGGTAGGCAAGCTTCTTAACAAAAACAAAGAGTGACAGATCCTAGTCTGCCCATGAACCTGGATGGAGGCAGCCCTCTCCGTGCAGAGCAGGTACCTCTGACAGCTCAGGGAACAAAGTGGCCAATTTCATCACATGTTAGAGAAACACTGCCCCGGCAAATAGGTGAAAGGGCCGGTCGGTTACCACTAAAGGGGTTAATTAAAACATTCCATGGAGATGGTGACAACAGTTGACATTTGGTTGCCTGCTTGAAACCGTACAGAAACAATGCTGAAGAAAGGAATTTTATCCTGTGTGAGAACCATGAATTGCCCAATTCTGGTGCCCTAGTGCCATTTCCTAAAGCAGTTCAATGGAGAAAATGGAAGTGATGCCTTTGTAAGTCAGCTCTTCAATGATGTATAAAATTCCTATTTTCCTCCAAATAGTCCTCTGATTTAACAGGTAACTTGAATGTCTCTTCAATGACTCATAGCAATGTTAAAAGTAAGTCACTCTGAACATCAGCTGGAGAGATGGGAGCGTTAGCTCTGAGGTCTGAAAACATGACACACCAGCTACAGATGGTGAGAACACAGTCAGATAAGAAACTCATTCCAGGTTTTGTGTTAAAAAAGGAAGAAACTCATTAAGCTGCCTCAAACTAACATCACTGTGACTGTAACGATGCGGGTATTCTTTAAGAAAAGAGGGCCACAAAATATTTTATGCGTATTTTTAACAATGATTCGCCTTAAAAAGACACATTCCCAGGAGCAATCGGTAGTCAGTGAGAAACTCTGTGACCATAAATCAAAACTGTTATTAAGACCATATTAGTCTCAAAGCAATTGCCCTTGGAGTGGTAAACCCTTCTGGGAGGTCTGTTAGTGAGTCAGCTTGGGTGTCTTGAAGCCCAGGGATAATATCTGGGAGAGGAGAAGAACTAACCATGTTGATAATCTTCATGGATTTAGAGTAATCAAAATACAGAGTTCAGTTTTCAGTAACTTAGTAAATGAGAGTGAGAGAGAGAGAAAGCTTTGCCGGGTACAGATAAGGCTGTAGTCCCGGAGTGCACCTCTGAGTATAGACTACACCCCCAGGCAGTGTGCCCATTTAATGGAGATGGGGTTTAAAGGATGGTAACGTTGTGATAAAGATACTGATAATAATTATCATAATCATAGCAGCAATCACCCACTGGTTATCTGTTTTGAGCCATGCCCTATACTTCTTATATTATATGACCTCTTATTCTCACAAGAACCCTCAATTTAAATGACATCACCTTCACTGATAGTCACAAAGGCCAAGATCCATCAGTTCCTCTTTCTGACAAATTTCTTTCTAAAAACATATACTCTGAAAATGGCAAGGGAATTTAACAGAGCTGGTGGAGACCTAAATAGCCTCATGCCATACAGAGAAGATCTCAGTGACATCTTTTGGGCATTGATTGGTTCTATTTGGACACCTAGCTGGGTGGACCTTCCATCTGCATGTTAAAGGTCAACATAATAAATTGTTTCCATTCCTCATATGGCAACAAATTGGACACCACTGTTTTTTTAATGCCTTGTCCAAGGTTCAAGGCAGATGTAAGGTGCAAATCTATTTGTCCTACTGGGATTTTGGCTAGAACATAAATCCTGTTCACTTTCCTTCAAAACTTTGAGGTTTGGGTATCACTAAACTTCTGAATGAGCTAAATCCCTCAAATACTCTCTATTTGAAGTTGTTCTACTCTAAATCCCACCAGCTTTTTACAACTTGTATCTAGCCTTCAGTGTCAAACTTCCTGCCATTTCCTCCTCTCTGGCCATTGATTTTCCTTTTTTCGGTCTGCAGTCCCATGGCACATGCTATCTATATTTGCTCTGTCCAATCATAGCCACCAGCCTCATATGGCTATTGAGCACTTGAAATGTGGTTGGTTTGAACTGAGATTTCTGTGAGTGTAAAACATACACTGGATTTTGAAGACAAAGTGAAAAAGGAATGTAAAATAAATCAATAATATATATAAATATATCAATCATTTTGATTACATATTAAAGTGATATTTTTTATACATTGGATTAAGTCAAAATAGTACTACAATTAATTTCAACTACTTCTTTTTACTTTTTTAAGATGACCCCTAGAAAAGTTAAAGTTACATATGTGGCTCACATTTCTAGTTCATGTTATACTTCTATTGGACAATGTTGAACTATAGCTTTCCAACTCAAAGTACAGTTCACAGGCCAGCATCATTTGACCTGGGAGTTTGTTATAAATGCAGAATCTCAGAATCACTAACCAACTAGTGGTATATGCCACTAATTTTGACACCTTCAGTATAACAGTATACATGTTACATCTCAACAAGATGCATTTTGGAGTAAGACAAAAATTTGTATTTCTTGTATAATTCTCATAGTACCTATAAAAGAAATAGACACCTAAGATACACTGAATATATTACTTAACAATTAAAAAATTATTCTTTATGAAGTCAGATGTTTCTACCATTTTCCACGTCAATTCTTACATGTGTTAAATTTTAATCTGGGTTCAAAAATATTTTGCAAGATGGTGAATTAAATCTTCAAATGAAATAAATGGAAAATACAATGGCTGAATTATGGTGTTAAGCTCATTTATATACTTTGTAGCTCTACCTCAAAATAAACTTTGAAGAGGTGAAGGATTTACTAAAATCTAGTAATGCCACAACTGACTTTTCTATATGGGAAGTCTCATAAAATATAAAGTTATTATATTCTTCCTTTCTTTGAATTTCCATCTGCTGTTAAATATGCTCCTTTCTTATAAATAAGAAAATCATTATAGAAATGTATGTTAAACCTGGAGTAATTATAAACAGAACTTTAGTTGCTCATGTGCCTGGTGTATATGATCAGAAAATAAGTTGTTAACGATGATTTTTTTTTTTTAAAGGATGGAAGAGAGGAAGCTAGAGATGGGGACATATTCAGTGCAATTCCTTACAATGTCTATGTCTACTTTGCAGCATGAAGAACTGTCCTAACCTCATTGACAATCAAATGAGATAGAAGATGTAAATACTCTTTAAAAGGATAAAAAACTACACATCTGTAGTATTCCCAGGGAAGAATGATGTTCAGAACGATGATCTTGAGACGTTGGCCACAATTTATCATCATTGGAAGATTCTATTATGGACACTAAAATCACTAAGGAAAGAAGGTCAACTATTGTATGTTTGAATAGTAGTGAAAACTGACTTACTTCAATTAAATTGCCTGGAATACCCTTGTTCTCTGAGCATTCTATTTTTGAGGTTTTTCATCAGAAGGTCCCCCAAGTTGGGTTTCAAGTCCTTCCAGAGATTAGGTAGTCTGGGATTTTATATTTAAAAATTCCATGTTAGTATTGTTCTGAAATGAGTCAGAACAGTTAACCTCAAAAGCAGTTTTGGTGTATGGTTATTATCGTTGTTCAATCTCAAAGCAACTAAAATTTCTATTAGCCTATAATGTGTCACCATAACGCCTACATTAGTTATTGTAATTTCCCTATGATGTCAGGATAATGTAATAGAGATACCCAAATCATTTGTTGAATGGAGACTAAAATGGTTCAGAAATATTTTACTACCTCACAATTCCCACTGGAACCATGAGGGCAAGCACTCTAACATCTTGAGCCCTGCTTACAGAAGGGAACTCTTCCTGAAGTACATAAAAGTAAAGACCCTTCTTCCCATTATAATACTACGTCAATCCCCTCACCAATGCAAGGAAGAGAAAAGTGAAGGGTGGCAGGAAGGAGAATTTGGTCATTCTCTTTATGGGGACCCATATATTCCTTTTGTGGGCTGCTGCCATTAGCGTATTTCTCTATAAATATTTCCCAATGGATACAAGTTCTCTCAAGCCCTTGGTGCTAAGAATACCATTTATACCTGTATGTATTCACACCTGGTAGAGTAAGATGAGCAAAAATAGTTTATATACTCATTTAGCAAAGAGAAAAAAAGCAAAGAACTTCATCTCTAACTACCCAGCTATATCCTAATCACAGTGGAGCCGTAAAAGTTCCCTGAAACAAGAGGAACTGCAGACCACTACCAGCTGGCTCTACCTTAGCTGAGTAAATGCTGGTTGGGAGTGAAGGTGTTATTTGTCACTTTCTACCCAGGGCACAAAAAAATAGCAGAATACAAAATAACCAGTGTGTCAAGTTTAGACTATCCAATGACCCAAAGGCAATTTCTTCCTTATAATTTACTCCAATTTCATTTTCATATTCCCTATTTAGAACTTCTCAACAAAATAAAGATTGAAAAAAAGAAGAAAGAGCTTTTAGGGCATTACCTTCTCATGGAATTTGGAAAACGGAATTAGATATATTCCCGTTAGAAGAGCGATAAAAGACAAATGTGTTGAAGTCAGATGAGAGAAATCATACATAGGACAATCAGAACCCTGGGTTATAAGGGATGGGGAGGGATGAGGAAGTAGTATGGTTTATTCTAGCATTGTGCTTTCTTCAAGGTTCCTGGAATATTACAGCCAACAATTTGTGGTTGTTCTGCAGCTTATAAATACCAGTTGCCATCCGGGTAGTAACAGAGGCAGGCAAAGAGTTGTGGGTTAACATTGTCTGTTTAAATGTTGACTGTCATCCTGGTCTTTGGTAATTATTACTTTTTTTCCCCTTAAACTGGCTTGTTTTTAGCAGCACTGTGCATAAATTGCCCATGGCATATCAACTGGAAGAAAGCTAAAACTTTAAATACTGGCTAACAAAATAAAAGGCATTTTATTACACAGAGGAAATTAACGAAAATAAACAAATACCTTTTACAAGGTTAGTCATTCCTTTTGTGTTGTATGTTTGTAAACTACTTTCAACAGCTCAGGAAAGGTTTACAAAACCATTACTCCTGCACAATTTCTATTTCTCACCTTGATAACAATAAATAATCCCCAAGCTTAAGTTTTCTACCCTACGAGCACCTCCCAAATATGTAAGCCTATGAAGTCACAGCCCAGCACGCAGATTGTTTTCCTACCTTTGATTTATCAAAGCCAATTGTGTAGTTAAAGATCATATGCACAGTCCAAATCTTAGCTAAATAAACAGCATTTCCACGGTCCATTTCAGCCAGAATGTATAAGAAGAAAATATCCCAAGGATAAATATTCTCATGTATCTAGTATTGTATGGTTACAAACAAAATAGTAGATAAAATATCCAATTTTTTGGATGACAGCCTTCTAAATGCATAGATTATGCTGGCCTTTCTACTTGGATACTCTAAGGAAAGTCACTAGGAAGTCCAATTAGTAATCACAACTTGTTCTCTGAGCATTTCTTTCACATTCTTGCTCTAACTAGAATCTGGCTCTTCCTTGGGGGACACTGCTTCCCCTGAAGCCCTCTCAAAAGGAGTCAACGTTTTTCTCACACAGCTCTTTTTTATTTTTTCTTTTAAAGAATTTATGTATTTATTTATTATTTATTTTTAGCTGCATTGGGTCTTCGTTGCTGTGCTAGAGAAATAGTGGCCACGAGCGGGGTCTCTTTTCGTTGCGGTGCACGGGCTTCTCATTGCGGTGGCTTCTGTTGCCGAACACTGGCTCTAGGCCTACTGGCTCAGTAGTTATGGCTCACAGGCTCTAGAGCGCAGGCTCAGTAGTTGTGGCGCACGGGCTTAGTTGTTCCGTGGCATGTGGGATCTTCCCGGACCAGGGCTCGAACACGTGTCCCCTGCATTGGCAGGCGGATTCTTAACCACGCGCCACCAGGGAAGCCCATCTCACACAGCTCTTGTCCTACTGGGTTGTACATGGAAAAATGATCTCTATGCTTTTCCTTGCAGCTCTCAGACCATTCTCCCTACACTCTTCTCAGAAAAAAACCAAGCTTTGGATCTCAGCAGACTACGTCACTCTACCCTTCAATATTGCTGTCATTCAGTGGCAGCTCCCGTCTCCACCTCCGCCACACAGAGCCAGGTCATTTCTTCTCATTTTAATTCCTGGCTCACACTCACTAAGGGTAGTACTTAGACTTCTCTTCTTTTTGGTGGTTATGGAAATGAGCCCTCTAACAAGTTGATCTCTCAATTCTTTGGGATTTTTTCCTCCATTGATCTTTTACTCCACCCTGACTCACTACTTTCTCTTAATGGTCACACTCGAAACCCTATCATCAGCAATAATAAAATCTTTCCCTAATCCCACTCTCCTGCCCCTCACTCTGCTGACCATCTCCATTCTTTCCAGTTCATTCCTTTTATATCCCCACCGTAACAAGTTTTTGACCCTATGAGGACCTCTAATGGTGATGACCCTACAACCTTTCAATAACTTTCAACTCTTCATGTCTTCACATCCCTCCTTATCCACTTTAAACTCCCTCATCCACCACTCCATTGTAAATCACCTGTACTCTTTTGCTTCTCACTTCTTGCTTTGATAAACTCCCTTAACAAAACTACAATCCTGTCTAAAGTCAACTCTTCTCTTACCCCACCCATGTATTCATGCAGTTGAATAGGCTGGAGTAAAATACACAACTGCTCTGATGAATCTCACTATTAATTCATGAATTTCAAGTGGCTCCTTAGTACGGCCAGGCAATCATATTATAAATGATTATAGTATATATCACATTATATATCACATCCCATCATAGATTATATTTTTAAAGTGTACGTCTCAATCATATTATATATCCCTAGTTCATTAATTCAGCCACTCCTCTAGATGACTATTTTACATCCTATTTTATCTGGAAACCCCAATGTCTCCTTCACTATTCTCATTCTCAAGTGATGACTCTTGTTTCCTACTTCACTAAAAAGTCAAATCATTCAGGGAGTCCTCTTCCAAGTCCATGTGGTTGTTGGCAGAATATATTTCCTTTCAGCTCTAAAACTGGTGTCAGCTTGCCTCTTCAAGGCCAGCAGGAGGGTGTCTCTATCCTCTAGACCAGCAGTCCCCAACCTTTTCAGCACCAGGGACCGCTTTCTTGGAAGACAATTTTTCCAAGGACCTGGGTGGGAGGCAAGGGCGGGGATGGTTCAGGAGGTAATGCAAGTGATGGTTCAAGCGGTAATGCGAGCGATGGGAAGCAATGGGGAGCGGCAGATGAAGCTTCGCTGGCTCACCCACAGCTCACTTCCCGCTGTGCGGCCCGGTTCCTAACAGGCCACAGACCAGTACCGGTCCACGGCCCAGGGGCTGGGGACCCCTGCTCTAGACCATCTTTTAAGTACATACCTAATTCAGTCAGGCTTACTCAGGATAATCTCCCTTTGATTAACCCAAAGTCAAATGATGAGGGACCATAAGGGATCTGCAAAATCCCTTCACCTTTGCCATATAACATAACCTAACTGTAGGAGTGAAATCCCATCATATTCATAGGTCCTGCTCATACTCAAGGGGAGGTGCTTACACAGGGAGTGTATGCTAGGAAGCAGGAAGATTAAGGGCCACCTTAGAATTCTGCTTACCTCATTAAATAATTCAATAAATTGGAATAATGACCCCTCCTTGTCCTAAGCATATAAGAAGGAAAAAAGACAATTGATAGTGTGGTGCAGTAGTCCCCCCTTATCCGTTGGGGATATGTTCCAAGACCCCCAGTGGACGCCTGAAACTGCAGATAGTAACAAACCTGATATGTACTATGTTTTTTCCTGTACACACGTACCTATGATTAAAGTTTAATTTATAGATTAGGCACAGTAAGAGATTAAAAACAACAACTGATAATAGAATAGAACAATTATAACAAGATACAGTTGGCCCTTAAACAATGTGGGTTTGAACTGTGCAGGTCCACTTATGTGTGGATATTTTTCAATAGTAAATACTATAGCACTACATGGTCCGTGGTTGGTTGGTTCTGTGGATGCAGAAGAACCTTGGATATGAAAAGCCAACTATAAATTACATGCAAATTAATGCCCACGCTGTTCAAGAGTCAACTGTACTGTAATAAAAGTTATGTGACTGTGATCTCTCTCTCTTTTTCAAAATATATTGTGCTGTACTCACCCTTCTCGTGTTGATATGAGATGATAAAACTCCTACATGATGAGAGGAAGGGAGTGAACGACATAAGCATGGTGATGTAGAGTTAGACTACTATTGACCTTCTGACAATATGTCAAAGGAAGAATCATCTGCTTTGGGTAATCCTGGACCTGGGTAATCATCTGCTTTGGGTAAGCCCTGACACTGTTGATGGTTGGATGTCAGGAGCAGATGATGTTGATGGTTGGGGATTCCAAGCGGGATGAAGCAGAAAGGCACATAATTTCATCATGCTACTCGTAACGACACACAATTTAAAACTTATGAATTGTTTATTTCTGGAATTTTCCATTTAATATTTTTGGGCCATGGTTGACCCCTGTAACTGAAACCATGGAAAGCAAAACCATGGATAAGGGTGGACTATGGTATAATAAAAATATCATATTCGGTCTTTCTACCTATTCCTGCCACAAGCTCTTCAAAAACTCTTGGAATTTACTGAACAGCAGGAATGTTTTTGTTATGCTACTGAGGTTGGCGTGGGTGGTGGTGGTGGGGGGGGGCCTAGATAGCCTCTGGGGAATAGTGGGACCTATTGAGTGAGTCAACTCAGTGGTTGACTCGAGTTTAAATAGCAATGACCAATGATTTAATCAATCATGCCTATGCAATAAAACCTGGACAGAAACTCTTGAACAATGAGGTTTGGGAAGTTTCTGTGTTGGACACATGGATGTGCTAGGAGAGTGGCAGGCCCTAAGAGGGGCCCCATGGCCTCACATCTTGCCTTATGTGTCTCTTCCATTTGCCTATTCCTGAGTTGTACCTTTCATAATAAAACTATAATTTATTTATTTATTTATTTTATTTTTGGCTGCATTGGGTCTTAGTTGTGGCATGCAGGCTCTTCATTGTGGCGTGCGGGCTTAGTTGCCCTGCAGCATGTGGGATCTTAGTTCCCTGACCAGGGATCGAACTCACATCCCCTGCATTGGAAGGTGGATTCTTAACCACTGGACCACCAGGGAAGTCCCTAAAACTATAATTTTAAGTATAGTACTTTCCTGAGTTCTGTAAGTCATTCTCGTGAATTATCAAACTTGAGAGAGGGTCGTGAGAACCCCCCAAATTTGTAATCAACTAACAAAAATGTAGGTGCCTTGGGGACACCTGGGGCTTACAGGTGGCATCTAAAATAGGGCCAGTCTTGTGATATAGACCCCCTTAACCTGGGCTTAAAAGGTAATGTCAAAATTGAACTGAATTGTAGGACACCAAGGTCGTGTCAGAGAATTGATGTTGGAAAACCAAAGAAATAGATTCAGATCTCTAATTAACTTTTAACAATCACCTAATATAGAGTTTCAGAATAATCTGGAAGCAGTAATAAAGACACTGAAACTAAGAGGCAACAAATTCCAGCAAAATATATAAAGGTACACATAGAAAAGATTATCAAAATCTGTAAGAATAATAATCACAAACTGAACCAACAACCACTTATTCCCTTAGTCACAAAGGATGAAGTTTCTCACCAGATTTCCTGTGAGAAGGAACTGAAAGTTGGAACCAGAACTCTACAACATACCTTTTTCACTTTGTTGGATATATTTATGCCTGATTTAGCTAGACAGCAGCATGGCACGAAGTCCTGATTTCAGGATGTGAGTCCTGTTGCTCTCAGCATCATTTTGTAATTTTCATAAAGCCCTGAATCTGAGAGTCCCCTCCACATTTGGTGGGTATCAGACAGAAGTGAATGAAGAAAGGGAATGGCTATTGTAGAAGTAGGTGTATCATCCCTGAGCCAAGAAAAGTGAGAATTTGAGGGAAGGCATGATCAAAAGTGCCAAAACTTTGGAGAGGCAAAAGGAAAGAACCATTGATTGATTATTACAAAGCCCTTTTCAGGAGGCATTTTATCAAGTCTCTTCTTCAAATGGAGAGCTAGACATTAACACAATATCCCAGAAGCTGTGGGCTCACTGCAGAGTGTAAGGAACCAAGCATGCCCTTCAGAGGCCCAGCTGACTGCTTCTAATATTTAGTCTTAAACAGCTTTCCCAGGTGTTCCCCACCAGAAGCCCCCGTACTCTTCTCAAGAGATCACCGGGCTATTCCCCAACAAAGGAAACACAGATTCAACAAAAGGAGATTCTGATTAGCTGCAACTACTGAATGGCCTAGAGAGCAGGAGATCTGAAGTTCACAGTCAGTGGGAGGTACTGGCTGTTAATATGGTCTCTTGTTTCAGGTTCAGGTTCCCCAGGATGGGGGAAGTTGCTGAGGCTAAAGTCATCAAGTGGCTCCCAGGTGAGGGGACAAAAGAACAGGAGCGACCCGTGTAGCATAACTGTCTCATAACATAAAACTTATATCTTTGACCTTCCTAGTTGGATTCTATAACCTCAGGTCCACTAGATTAGAAAACAGAAGTTAATAATTCCAGGGCTCAACTCTACTATTCTGTGTCACTTTGAACAAGATACTTGACCTTTCAGCTGCACATTTTTGCTCCTCTATAAAATGATAATAATAACATTTTACCACCTACCTCTTAGCAATTTTGTTTTTTTTGTTTTTTTTTTTTGCATTCCCACAATGTGCTGGTGAATGTACAATGCTGCTCTCCAGAGGTTAAGTTCATAGGTGAGCTAATATGCACAGCACACATACATCATAGTTTTTGTATGCCTGTCACGTCTACAGAGCTCATATTCCTAGAGCCACCGTTTAACAACTCAGTCTTGAGCACGACAGCCTATAAATGCTACATGCACACAGAGCAGTGGTTGCTAAAAGTTAGTGACACACTGCATTTGTTTTTTATTTCAGTTCCTCATATTGACCGACTTAAAAACCTACTCCTAGGACTTCCCTGGTGGCACAGTGGTTAAGAATCCGCCTGCCAATGCAGGGGACACGGGTTCGAGCCCTATGCCACGGAGCAACTAAGCCCATGCACCACAACTACCGAGCTCGCGAGCCACAACTGCTGAAGCCTGTGCACCTAGAGCCCGTGCTCCGCAACAAGAGAAGCCACCACAATGAGAAGCCTACGCACCACAATGAAGAGTAGCCCCCCCTCGCCGCAACTAGAGAAAAGCCCGTGCACAGCAACGAAGACCTAATGCAGCCAAAAATAAACAAATTAATTAATTAATTAATTATTTTTTAAAAAACCTACTCCTAGAAAGTGATTTAAAGAGAAATCTCTGTCCCTCGTTTGTCCTGGGTTAGTATTCTTAGTCTGCTCACTTTGCCATAACAAATACCATGGAGTGGGTGGCTTATACAACAGAAATTTATTTTCTCACAGTTCTGGAGACTAGAAGTCCAAGATCTGGATGTTTCCGTTCCTGGTCAGAAGTCTCTTCCTGGCTTGCAGACTCTGCTATGTCCTCACATAGCTGTTCCGGGTGTGTGCTCTTGGGGAGAGAAGGAAAGCTCTCTTGTACCTCTTCTTATAAGAACACTAATCCTATTGGATCAAGGCCTTACACTTATGACCTCATTTAACCTTAATTACCTCCTAAAAACTCTATCTCCAAACTCAGTTACATCGGAGTTTAGGGCCTTAACATATAAATTTTAGAGAAACACAATTCAGTCCATAGCAGTTCTACAAGAAGCATGCTTTGTGGGAGGTTTGGAATAAAGAGAGAAACAATCTTGATAAAGTGGAAGGTGAGATGCTGGTCCAGTGTGTTTAATACCATGAGAAATCGGATTGACTAAATCAAAGGCTCTCAAACTTTTTAGAGAAGTAGACTCTTACCTTCAAATTAGATTTGACAAGGAAGCCCAATACATTAAATAGGTAAAAATGGAGTAGTTCTCCTTAAAGCTAAGGTGAGAGGCTCTTCACTCCACTCCAGAACTTCAACTCCACAGTACCTTCTCAAAGAGAACCATGAGAGGTTCCTCAGACTACTTTATGGAAAATAGCCCTAACTATTTGTAATCGTAAATCAAAGTTTCCAGCACCAACAAAGCACTCCATCTCTTTTCAATTTCTTCCGGAAAAATACTTAAGTTTAACTAAGAGTAGACTCTTACTTAGGTTTTCATGTGTCTATCCCTTTCTCTCAAACATGGTGTGATTTCTTGCCGGTAGATGATACACTTCAGATCTCTTTTATCTTCGAAATCATATCTCATGTCTTATACCCCAAATATTGCAGCTTGAAATTTTTGATGGATAATGGACTTCCACCTGGTCATATATTAGCATAGAATCACAGAATCTTAGCAAAGGACAGGATCTTGGAGATCACCTAGTTAAATCTGCTTATTTTACAGAGGAAACTAAGGCCAAGGGAATCTCCCAAACAATCAGTGTCTAAATGGTGAAGAGAACTCACATCTCTGCATCCCCAGACCAGCTGTATTTTTGCTAAGGCCCGTGCATGCTCAGAATTAATTACTTGCAATCCCTAGTTTTGAACACAGAGGCTCATATTTGGAAAATTCTGTGAGCTAAATTTTACTGGAAGTCCAGAATCTCAGCAAATTCAAAGTAAACGGGGGATGCTCATCCAGTGATTTTCATTAAACATCTGACATTTGTCTTATAAGAGGTGAGTTTATCTTACCACAATTCTTCATTGCAGTCATGGGAAAACAGCAGTACTTACTGTGTGAAGGTAAATATTATGGCAAGATAAATATTAACTTTTGAAAGAAACCACTGTAGCTGGTTAAAAATCACAAATGACATCAGTTGTTTAAGGTTTACACTTTCATAGTGTCTCCATGGACAATAGAGTTTCTTGAACTAAATCAGATCTTCTCATAGATTTAATATTGGGGTAAAGGTATCAGATGCTCTACTCAACACAAAGGAATGTCTTAGTAGCCACGGACAATGTGTGGTACAGAAGGGATTCATCCAGGGGTATTTGACCTCTCTCTACGTGGCTACACTTCTCTCTTCACGAGGCTTATCCCTTCTGTGCCTACAACTATTGAATCTGAGACATAGAAATCCCTCCTGACTTAATCTCTGGCTCAGCAGTGTTTAAGACATCCAGAGATTTTCAAGCAGTTTTAGTCAGATGATGACTTGGCAATGCCTTCAAATCACCTATACACTGTTTGCTCCTCCTTGTCACTTGGGCATGGTGGGGGGGGGGGTTCATACTAGAATAAATAATTAATCTGCCCCTCCTCCCTCACCAGAGTCTGGAGGAAAAAGATGGAGGGAGGTTAGGTTGTACTTTATGCCATGGCTGGAACAGCCTATTCACTATTTTTTTCTTTTTTTTTTAAATTTAATTTAATTAATTTATTTTTTATACAGCAGGTTCTTATTAGTTATCTATTTTATACATATTAGTGTTTATATGTCAATCCCAATCTCCCAATTCATCCCACCTCCACACCCCACTCCCCCAGCCTATTAACTATTTGCAGAATGCTTTGTAAGCCATTGCTTCACATAATAAGGTTTGTTCCATCTTGCTCTTCTTCAGAGAAAGTGTCTTGTCCTGTCTTCAAGTCACCATCTTATAAAAGGGCCCATGGAATGAATTAAAAGATAGAGAATCATCATTCAAATGCTTACACTAAGCTCCCAGAACAAAAGAAATCTTCCAGTGATAGATGTCCTCTGGTGGATTGCCACTGTCTATACGTACATGGAGATGGCCTCGCATCATATAGTGACGGAGGAGCTACAGTGAAAGAACCATGTTAAATGGGAGACACAAGGTTTCGGCTACATGAATATATAGAAATCAGCTTAAAGGACTTTGAAGAATTTCTTGATGAAAGAAATGTTTTTGATATGCATGTGTGTGTGTGTGTGTGTGCATTTTCATCTGGGCCAAGTTAGGGAATAACTGGTTCATGGGAAACATTTCCAATGAAACTGAAAAAACCAGGTAAGCTGCAATGCTCTAACAGCTCTGAGTGCTCACTGGAAGGTCAAAAATAAAAATGATCAAACAAGGAAAAAAATGTTCTATTGTCAATAAAGTGTAGTTACATTATTAAATGAATATACAAAGCTTATCTAAATAATTTATACAATTTTAGACTCACAGAGGACAGTGAGAGTTAAGTCACTTATTCTGGTGATGACCCCATAGATTCAGAAAATTTTGAATCTCTTTTTTCAGAACTGTGTCAGGGAACGGGATCCATTCTTTTAGCTCTTCACAACAGTATAGTTCTTCTTCCTTTGATGACAGATTTTACTGTTAGCAATGGTCACTTGCAGTCAATTCTTATAACCAGATAATTAATAGAAAAGGATAAGAATGTTATTGGCGAAGATAGATGGTAGAAGACTATAAACTATGAGTTGACAATTTAAATACCAATGAAATATTTTCTTAGAAATTGCACACTGACTCCAGAGGAAATTCAAATAGAGAAGTTTCTGGAAAAGTTTAAGCAATGGCAGAGCTCCCGGAATTGGTACATAGCTTCCCAAAGAGATTATTTTAAAAAGGCAACATTTACTTGTAGGAAAAATGCCACCTATTTAAAAGTAAGAAGGCCCATAGCTTTATGGTTTTACCTTCTGCAAGCTGATTAAATACAGACCAAAGCAATGACAATTTCACAGACTCTTGAAAGAGATCTGTTCACAGAAAGACCTCTTGGCAATAATGTTGTAAAAGCCATTGTTTATGTAGAGTATTGCAAAGAAATCCAGCTACACAGAAGAAATGCAAAAAGAAGGAAAGTGCTTGTCGCGGAGGCAAAGCTGCTGGAAAATGGGAACAATATGAGACATGAGTCTCCTGAGATTAGTGAGTCCAGGGGGGTTCACTTTTGTTACAAACTGCAAATCGGGTCTCCCATGAGGTAGTTTCAGGTTTGGAATTTAGGGTTCCCCAAGGCTTCTGTTTCAAAGAATGAACCATCAATGATGACAAAATGTTGAGGGTACCACATCAAAATCATATCTTTATGTGCATGGTTGGGCTTTAAATCACTCTTTCTGGAGGAGAAAAATAAAATGACAAATTTGAATTCAGCGACACAGGAAATGTTTAAATAGTAATACTAATAAAAATAAAGCAGGCACAAAAAGGGAAAAGAGAAACATGCACTTGCTTTCTAGTTCAGGGTGTGTGGAAGAAATACACGATGCCCTTGGGTATGAGACACTTCATGCAGGAAAGAGAGAATTTTGTCAATTTAGGCTCGGGAATGTGTTCAGATTTTAACTTTGTTGTTGAAGCTTCTGTTCCATGGATAAAACAAACTCTTCACTTTTGGAGAAGTAGTTCAAATTAAACTTAAATTGACAAAAGATTACCCAGGCATCAAGAGCTCTTAGCAATAAAATGGTGATGTTGTTAACTATATCTTGACTAGGTGAATGTTAACTTAGCGTGTCTAAGCTGAAGGAAGCTAGAGCGTGTTTGCCAGCCAGGGGAATGCAAAATAGCTAGAGTCTAACTCAGAACATGGACAAAGTAACTTTTAAAACACACCTGGGTTTTCCTATTCAATTCAGTGAGCCAACACATCTGAATGATTTTATAAACCTTCAACTTTATTGATGTCCAACCTTTTTCTCATTAGATGAAGTAATACAGCACTATTTGTTGTTTGATTATAAAATTCTTAAAGTATAGCATATTGGATCCTGTGCTCAAAAAAAAAATACTGGTTAGTTGGATTTGTTTGAAATATTCTGGAAAATATTGGCTAGGGGAAAAATAAAATGACAAAAGGGACTATGTTTTTAAAAAAGTCATCTCATCCCCCAAAGAAATCAGAATTCTCTTCTGAAATCTTCCCAGTAGGAACCATGGAAAAATGACAGGGAGCTGCTAGTTGGTTTTTCTTGCTGCTAAAACATATGTTGTTGTGTCATGTCCTAAACAGAAAACTGAAGCATCCCTTTCAAATCCTCAGCACTACTGACACTTCCAACAAGTGCTTTCGTATTGGTTTTGGTCTTATCTGTTTCTAACAGACAGCCTCATGCCTTGGAAATTTGACCTGAAATAAAAATTCAGCCCCAAGTATCTGCTGTCAATTGCGCAGAAAATAGGAGATGACAGCAAAGTCACTTCTGCATGCTGAATTAGATCTCTTTCCAACATCTTCTAATGTCATTATTAGCACTTAAATACACTGTGTCAAAATGTGTCTGTGTAGGGAGATGGACCAGGCAACATTGAGTTTCCCTCTTAGTCAATTTGACAAGCTGTTTTTAATACACACTTCTGCATAGGGAATTATTTAGGAAAGGCACCTAGCTCATCATAGAGATTTGTAGATGAAGGCATTCAAAATGGACAAATACAGTCAATCCAGTTACAATTAGCCACTTCCAAACTTAGGGCAAGGCAGATGTAAATCTGGCCTATGGAATCTATAATCCAAAGAAGTCAGCTCAACTTGGAAATTCTATGAATTAAATGGCTCAGAAATGATAGTTAATTTTGATTCACGATTTTTCACGATGGTTCTGTCAAAAATGAAGCTTCCATCTCCCTGTGAATTTGTTCTATGTATACAGAATTATGCTGAAGTAATGAGGCTAATTCTACAATTAGCCAGTAATTTATTATAAGCATGCTGCATACATAGTCATGGGCGAACGAACTTTGAGTTTTCACTAAATTTCACCTACCTCATCCCCAAAGCTCTACATGAAATATTTTGATAAAGTAAACTTAATGAAATTATTTGACAGATTATGTATTATATAGCTTCCATACAAGATAACAAGATTTGTTCTCATGACTTAGAAAGAAAATCTAGGATAAATGGATAGAAACATGAAGTCAATGGAATTAAATGCAATATGAAATGGAAAATTCTCACATTCCTTCAGAGTCTGAGAAAGGAAAAATTATTTTAAGAGGAAGTCTTCCTGTTACACAAATTAGTCAATTGTTTGGATGCTCAAGGGTAGATTGAACATTAGCAATAGTTGTATTAATTGAATTTGAATGCCCCTTCTTCAAACCCTGAAAATCTATGATTCCATTATTCTTTGGTTCAAAATAAATCAAGGCCATTTCTATTCAAGTTAAGTACTTGTGCCATTTCCAAAATCCCAGAGAAAACATTCTGAAACTGTAGTTAATTAAGAACTATATGCCTTGCTCGGTTCCTGACACTTGCTTTAAATAACAAAATTATAACCTGATGTCTGCTTTCCAAACTGTCTCTGATGCCCTCAGCTCCTGGCTTCTTGTCTTTTGTCCACTCTTTATTGTCTTGTGCACATCACTAGACCTGACACCTCATACATGTTCCCTGATACTAACCTTAGCTTCCACTCTTGATTACAACATGAGCTCATTCCTTGAATTATGTCTCCTTCTGGCTGCCTTGGGGAAATATACCAATGAATCCATTCTCGTGGTCAGGAATTGACATCACTACACTCCATGCAAATCCAGTGCTTCTCCTAGGCCTATAAACTGCACATCAGAGTAAGAACTTATGTATCCTCCAGTTTACACAAGATGTACTTTAGCAAAAATGTTTTATAGATATAAAAAGAATTTCAAAATAATAGTAATATCCAAATATCGTATATTCTATTTGGCTCTGACCTAAACCACACAGAAATTCTGAGGGTTATCAGCATCATTCTTTATCTTCCTCCCTTTTTTCTGGCTTCCCCTTAGCCAGATACTTCACACACACACACACACACACACACACACACATATACACACACACATGCACATATACGTGCACACACATTTTTTTAGTAAGAATTCTCAGTCTCAAAAGATTTGATCAACCAGAGAATGCAACAGCTCTCCATGCAACATGAGGTTGTCCGAACAAGCGTCAGGATTGACCCTTGCTCAGGCACATGTTAGGAGAGGTGGAAGGTGGCAGTTAAGTCAGAAACTCGTGAAATCATCATGAAGTTTTCACTTACCGTTTGGCCAGTTATCCAGGTAATGTTCCGGAGGCCAGCTCTGAACATACTTGTGGAAGGAGTCTCCTCTGGCTTCCACTGGACCCAACAGAACTTCTCTGACAGAAGCTGCCTATCAAATGAGCATAGGAAGAAAAGAAGCATTTATTGGCAATCTATTATGTGCCATCGATGTCCTGGGCATATATGTATACTCTCGTTCATTTCTATCTCACTAAACCCTATAAATTAGGTATAATCGTCCCCTTGTTACAGATCAAGTAAAGCATAAAATCCTGAAACTCTTCCCCCATTGCTCCTCTGTTTGCTCAGAATTCTTTCCTTCCCTCCTCCCAAAGTGAAGTATTTCCAAGTTTCTATTCTTCCCCTGTCACAAGAGAGATGAGTGATGCTGGGTCACTTCGGCAAAAGGCAGAGAGCACTTGTGGTTTTTACCTGTAGACGTGGTGCGTGGAGGTAGAGAATAAAGGTAGCTAAGAGGGAAAGCTGAGGTTGGAGCAAGAAACTATGGTTCCCAGGTGGTGTCTGGAAAGAAGTCTGAGATGAGCTTTGAGAGCTGAAACAGCAGAAACAGGTCATGGACACAAGAGCAAAGATCTGCAGGTCAGAATGATTGAAATGATCATTGGTCCAGACAGATTTTGGACCTGGGGCCATCACACATGGCTCTCATAGCACAGCTGTGGTCCTAGCCCTTGTTTGTGTGGTTTCATTCTGAAAGGATGGAGGTGTGACAAGTGGACCACTCATCCTTCAGTAATCACTTTCCCTCCAAAGGTTCCCAAAGCCCCCCCACTCCTGTGGCCCAGGCCATTAGTCATCACTTCCTTGATGTTGTAGTATCACTTTGTATCCATCTCTATCAACACTTACCTCACCACACTGTAATCGCACATGTCTGTCTAAATTCAGAGCTCCTGTTCACATGAACCATGTCTTAACACACCTCATTCATAGCCCTGAAGGTCATACACCAAACACTCAATGAATAACTGCTGAATGAGGCGATGTGTGCCTGAAGGAACTGTCGAGTTACTCTGGACTTAGGTGCAGTGCGTCCTCACGGCCTCTCTAGAACGGATTACACTCCAATTTTTAGATGCACATTTATGTTAAACACCTTAACATTTTCAAAACTGGAACGTTTTTAACAAAATGACATATACTTTAATGTATTGGGTTCCCCAGCTTCATCCTGCCACACACATACGCTGTTATTAAAACAATGGTATGCCTTCTATACAATAGAATCAAGGAAATAGAGAGTATATTTTTATGAGCGGAGGAAAGATTCTTAGAGGTGCCAAGTCTTATTCCAAAGAACTCTCTCTTTCAGTGGTGGAGTCCTTGCACCCTACCACAGTAGGGGGCATGTAACCTGAACTCTTCCAAGTCCCACTGGCCACCACCTTCCTAAGGTGGAGCAGCACTACCCGAGAAGCTACGGGAAGAGTTGCTTCTGCACCCTAACCCTGAAGCACTCTCCAGGGAGAATCCTCTCATGTGCATCTTGTGAACAAGGAGTGAGAAACGATACAAAGCTGTCAGAGAGTAGGCTATTAGACCACTGGCCGAAGGTCAGTGGTACAAACACTAAACAGAAAACATGCAAATGCGCATTCTGAATTTCCAGTCATCTATCTGTGCTGCTTTCAGCACAATAGCACTTTTCTTTCCTGTGCAACAGTGTTGTTAATATGCCGCATCTCCCTTTCCAAGCTGTTTTTCTCAAGGGCTGGGACCATGCCTAATTCATTTTTCCAGCATTGTCAGGTAATTATTAGACTAGCAGGTAATATTAGAGTGCTTATTACATAGGAAAACACTGTGCTAAGACTTTGCATGTTTTATTTCAGTTAATTTAATAAGTCTTTACACAGCCTGATTATTATCTCCATTTTACAGATGAAATAACTGTGATTTAGAGGAGCTGTGTTGCTCCAAATTGCAGAGCTAGTAAGTGGCAGATTAGAGACACAAACTCGGCTTGGACTGACTCCACACCCTCTCTTTATTGTAAGAGATTTCATTCAAGTTCATGTTGTGAAAATATACCCTGAATATTTCTCTGTCTTGAAATAGGAGGTGCCAGTGCTATTGTGTTTTGCAAGCATCCTTCAAATATGGTTAATACAAGACTTAATTCGAAAACATTACATGAAGTAAGAACATATGTGGTATTGAATTTCAAACCTTGAGTGTCTTTATATATGCTAGGAACCCATTTTAGAGATAGGTGAGGCCACAGAGAGCAGTGAGACTAATTCTCATCGTTTTTACAGAGTAAAAAAAAAATACATAATACTGGTCAAACAGCTAGTTAGTAGAAGATGCATCCATACATAAAGTCAGCTCCAGCTTTCTTTCTGAAATAATGCTTGGTTTTCATTCTGACATCCCGTTGCTTTCCTAAAGAGGTTTCTTTGTGCAGGAATATTTTGGTTCGATGCAAAAATATCTGCACTCTGATTTTGTGATGTGTTGCTAAAAATAAATAGTGGTCACAAATGACTACTTATTCATCACAAAGTATTAGCAGTTGTAAGTCTTTTAGAAAGCATAAAATGCAATTAAAATATGAACTAACACAGTAAAGCCAATCTTCCACAGTTTCGGGGGTGCTAGGAGGAAATGCAGAAAATAATGGAAGAGTGTAAGTTGAGAGGATCTAATAAATTACTTTGGAAAACGCTTGTCATATTTTAATTCTAACACCAGTAATAAGAAAGCGAGCTAGGAGTGCACTAAATACATTGCCCTCATCCCAGGAGCTTGGCCATTTGTGCTGTAACCTTGCTGACATGGAGGTTTCAAAGTTTTTCCATCCCCTAAATGCAAAGGACACTCTGCCTTTATCACTCATCACTGTTACTCATTTTACATCATTTTGGTTTTTGGTCCTCAAATTTCAGATGGCTTCTTACTGTCCCCACATAGAGAATACAATCCCATTTCCTGGCTCTGGGGTGCAAGATCCTCCCTGGCGGACTCTCTACTGACCTTTGTGGGTATGCTGCCCAATGCACTTTGTTTCTTTCCTGAACCTTATTGCTCTGGTTTTTGTTCTGGTTGTTTTCTCTACCTGACATGCCTTTTCATGTAACGTTTGCCATCAATAGTTAGCTATATTTCATGCTCACTTAAAACTTACCCTGCCCATTAAGTCATCCAAACTTCCTCAGCTGGAATGAATTTCTCACTCTACAATACTCTCTCTGCATCTTTGTACTTCCATTAGCACTCAATTACATTATATTCTAGATCATTAGCAGCATTTTTGTCAGTAGATAGCTCCTTTATCATGCCGGTGGATACTTAATTATTATTCTTTTTGGACCTCCTCATAGCGCCTAGAAGTGTGTGTGTGTGTGTGTGTGTGTGAGCGCGCCCACACATGCATTCAGTAGGTGCTCTCTACATGTCTGTTTAACTTAATAAAATGGTCTTTGTAAAATTTTACATACTGAGCAACCAAAAAAAAAGCATTTTAAACACTCAGATTGTTTGAGTTTCACCTCTTAACTCTACCCTTTCAAGCAGGCCTCAGCCCAGAAGAATCTCTAAATTTATTATCATTTTATAGCGAGATCTCACCTGCTCAGTGAAATCAGTTGGAACTGAACATGGTATTTTCTGACCGTCTCTTTACCACATCCCTTTATTCAGCAGATGAGACGTGTCTGGCCCGACAAATCTCCAAGTGGCAACCCAGACGCCACTGCACCTTCCGGAGACCAGTTGCCTCCTCCACTCTCAGGAAAAGGTCTTATTTGATGTTTGGATCAAGACACTATAAAGACAGGACTAATCATTTTATTCAACAAATATTTCTGAAGTGTCAGTAAGTTTTAGGCATTCAGAGTAATACTGAGAGACGATACAATCCCTGACTGCTCCTGAAAATGTCCAAGAGGAGGTTGGACTTTGGAGGCTGGTGGACACAGTTCAGATCCTAGCTCTGCTGCCTACTGTGTGTTCTTTGGTAGTACTAAATGGTAACCAATGTGACATGCCCTCTGAGCCCCTGTTGTACGGCCATCACTTATTACTATTGTCACTTATGTAAATATTGTAAGTGGTTCAAAGGAAGAAATTGCGTATTTTATAATATTATATTTTTCACAGAAAATAGCAAAGTCTCTGGCATGTAGTGACTACTTTTTAAAAAGTTTGTCGATTGAGTGAACCAGTTGTCAAAATATGAGCTAAGAACAGTAAATGCTGAGGAAATTCAGAGAAAGGTTGTCTGCTGTAAGCTGGGGGGAGGGAAGGCAGTGAAGTCCTCCTGTAGGTGAATAGTGCAAATAGGGTTGAGACTAGCAGAGCAAAGGGAATAGATAACAAGCTTCCTGGGGGCAGAAATTGTGCCTGTGTGTATGTGTCCCCAGCTTGTAGCATATGGCCTGATTGTGGTAGGAATTTAATAAGTATCGGTTATATGAATGAATGGCTTCTATGTGTAAGGAAGATTGTTAATAGCAATAAATCAGGATTGACTACAGTATGTGTTAAGAAAAAAGATGAGATGAGGAAGGCAGTCTGATGACCAGATGGACAGACAGCATGGAGATACGGTCAGCAAGGAAAAAATGAAACAGATGTTGGGAAGCCTTGAATATCAAGTTGAGTGTGGGGAATGGGGAGCCATCTTGGGTTTGTGTGCAGGGGTATTACGTACAGAACTGGAAAGCGTTGGAAAACTAGGACATTAGGTGGCAGGAGGTGATGAGGCATGGACTGAGTGTTGGCAGAGAGAATAGAAAGGAAGGATCAATAGGCTCAGTAGCTGATGGGATAAGGGCAAAAGACAAGCAAGACTTGATGTTTTAACTCTTTGACACTGAGAGAATGGTGGTGCCCCAGAAATGTGAATGTGAGAGGTTGGGATGAGTTCCGAGGAGACATGATGTGTCTATTTTTGTCTGTTGCATCTGAGCTAATGGAGGGCATCTAGGGCATTTTTGTCTTACTCAAAAAATATTTTTCAAGTGCCTATATGTTTGGGACTCTCAGAAGGATGCAGAGTGATGATATAGTCCATGACTGTCTCTGAGTGTGCCAAAGAGGAGGATAAACTGTGGAGTCAGATGGACATAGTAATAAGTGATGATATTTCTTAGACCTGGAGCTTCAAGTTCAGAATTCAAGTTTCAGATGAGATGTCATAGCTAGATCCTTACCATGAGTTAGATCCAGTTTCCCAAGACAAAACAGTAGAGAGAAGCAGCAGAGGGCAATGACCAGAAAACAGAGCATGGTGTTCCATAGTTTTGGCCTGGTGGGATCATGAGATATCACCCTTTGCATAACTAGCTTCTTTTCCTCCTTCATGTCTTAGCTTAAATGTTCCCTGAAAAAGGCTTTCCTCTTCCACCACATTATGCTACTTCAAACACATGCATTTTCTTGTTGTTACAGCAGAGAACACAGTATTCACGTCCTTACTTTGGAAAAAAAAAAAAAAGCCTTTACCCACCACTATAATTACCAGCAAGGACCATAGTTTTCTTATTTACCATTAAATCTTTGGAACCATGTGGCCCAATGGAACCTTCTGCAATGGTGGAAATGTCCATATCTGTGCTGTCCAATATGGTAGCCGGTAGCCACAGTGACGATTTAACATTTGAAATGTGGCTTATGTGATTAAGCGTATTTTAAATTTATTTATTTAGTTCAAGTTAAATTTAAATAGCCGCATGTGACTAATTGCTACAAGATTGGTCTACAGGGTAATCTAGCTTAAGTATCTCTGGAGATTTATTTATTTAGTTATTTATTTTTGGCTGCGTTGGGTCTTCTTTGCTGCGTGCGGGCTTTCTCTAGTTGCGGCGAGCGGGGGCTACTCTTCATTGCAGTGCATGGGCTTCAGTAGTTGTGGCATGTGGGCTCAGTAGTTGTGGCTTGTGGGCTCTAGAGCGCAGGCTCAGTAGTTGTGGCACATGGGCTTAGTTGCTCCATGGCATGTGGGATCTTCCTGGACCAGGGCTCGAACCCATGTCGCCTCCATTGACAGGTGGATTCTTAACCACTGTGCCACCAGGAAAGTCCCGGGTCATTTGTCTTTTTGTCATTGAGTTATATGAGTTCTTTATATATTCTGGATACTAAACCCTGATCAGATACATCCTTTGCAAATAGAAAAAAAAAAATGTTTCTTTTTGATCATTGAAAATAATCAGTCACTAAATAGCAAAAGAAAAGAAAAATAAATAAATAAAAATATTATTTTCAACTTCATTATTCTAACTTTTCTGCCACAATTTTATTACCCCATGTCTCTAATTCTTTATTGCAAATATAAATAAAATTACCAAATATGAAAAAAAATCAGGAATGAAATTCCCCCTATTATTGCTGGTTCCTTCTCCAGAATTGTTCATGTAGGCCCATGACACGGCTAAAATAGTGAGATAATAAAATGAATTTCATTGTTCAGTAACGTGTAGACAAAGGGTCCAATGCGAGTCAGGTAGTAGCTGTTCTAAAGGAAACTCACTTGAGATTTTCCTTTCTCATCTCAGATTATAGTCCATACACTTCTCCACCTGATGATCACTGAATGCTTTTGTTATAAATTTAAGTTTCTAGTCTTAGGCTAGAAAGGGCACTAACAGGAAGGGGAAAGGGAGGGGGAGGTGAAACAAGAGGAATAATCTGGATAAATTTGAGTGAAGGCTCTGCAAGTTTGGACCCTGAAAAGTGTCAAGCTGCCATGTGGGCACCTCTAGACTTCTCTCTGGGAAATTAGTCCTCCTTCTTGAACAGAGCCAGACCTTCCCAACCCGTTTGCCATGGACCACAGCTCATGGGCTGTATGTGTGTCGACATCCTACAAGTCCTCAGGGCAGCCAGGCAGGACCTAGAGTAAAAGTGGTGGCGCAGGATATGTAGGCTACTAAAAAGAGAATCGTTTTCTCTGTGTGCCTTGCTATAGAGGTCTGAGATGTATTTGTGTACTGAACCAAAATTGAGTCTGCTTGCCCATGGGCAGTAAAGCCAATCTACTGACACCAGGTTGTCGTGAAAGAAAGTGCAGCTTTTAATGCAGGGCACCAAGCAAGGAGTCCAGGGCAGCTAGTGTTCAAAATACCCAAATTCCCCAATGGGCTTGAGGAAAGCAATTCTAAAGCCCAGGTGAGGGAGTGGAGTTGCAGGGTATGTGGTTAGCTCGTGCACAATTCTCTGATTGGTTGATGGTGAGGTAACCAGATGGTGTCACTTATCAATCCTCAAGCTCCAGTAGGTCTAGGGGCTACATGCTCATGGTCATCAGATAGTTAATTTCTTTTACTTGATGGGGGTTTTAGCATCTGCAAAACAACTCAGGACCTGTGCATCAGCTACTATTATCTAAGTACTTCAGAGAGGAGCTAACACAGAATATATAGGGGAGGGGTCTGTCATGGGAAAGCCCCATAGGGTCCTGCTCGGTTACATTTGCCTGGATAAAAAGAAAAAAAAAAAAGCCTTTGCAATGTGCCCATATCCATCAGCTATATCTAAAGCTTTTAAACATCAAGACCTTCCTTGGACATCTTTAAATAAATTACCTGTTTTGCATATAGTCTAATATCTCCAGTATTTCAGGACCTATTGAAAAGAATGATCCAAATGCCTTTTTCCCTCAGTGAAAAAATGGTGATTGAAAAACTTTTCAGACAGAGAAAAGCAGGAAGAGAATATGACTCAGATATGAACTGCAGTTTAGTTAACATTTCCCTTATCCACACATGTGTATTTAGGATAGCTTCTCTAATCTTATATAAATGATCTTTTAAGATTTAATATCCTTTTTCTTGTTTAAATATGTATCAAATTCTACAATGGACTTACCATAAAAATAAATCAAGCTACATAATGTCAGAAAATAACACTTTATGCATATGAAGTTCCAAGGCCATGGAAATAGTAATATAAACCCTCAGTGTAATGCCTGTTTTATGAGCCCAGTGAGATTTAAAATCATGACCTTCTTTTACCTGAAGCATTCAGAATCATTCTGAATAAATACTGAACCAATGGGCAGTCATTGTTATCTGCCCTATGGGTAAACCATTAAAATTCTCTGAGACTTAGTTTCTACATCTGTGAAATGGGGGAAACATATATCTGAGTGGGCTATTGAGAAGGCAAAATGCAACAATGTTAATAAATTTCCTGACACAAGGGCCAGCAGCATGTTGGTAGTACTCAATAATTGTAGCATTAATAAAATAATTTGAAAAATCCTCTTGATCTATTAAAACTCTTGTTATACTTGAATAAGTGGAGAAGTAGAATTTTAATTTCAAAAATCCCCTCCCGTTTTAAAATTCAGCATAACACGTCAATGTGAAAATCCCATTTTTCTTTTGAGTTCAATGAATGAGAGAAGAATTTGTCACCATGAAGTTGTCTATGAAACTAACTTTCAGTGATTACTAAAGCACCCATACATGTCAAAACAAAACATATTTCTACCGTGAAATAAACTGCCATCGAAGTTACTTGGACTTCAGCTTTCACAGGAACTGGTTTTGTTCTGCTTTGTTTTGTTTGTTTAGATTTGTACAGAGTTCTGTCTTCAATAGCAGATGTGAGCTTGCTGCAGAAGAAGTCGAAATAAACCACATGACAAAGAATCTTAATGGGAAGCATAAGTGTTGGCAACGCTATGTGATCTATATCTCAGAAAACACATTAACACCACACACTTCCAGGATGTATAGACAGAGATCAATAAAAAGATGTTCTTGCAAATGGAATATTGAAAGGCAAGCAATTGTACACTTCTGCCTTCAGCATCTTTCCAATGAAAAGCAAGTTGCAATACAGCAGAGGCTGCTTTTTCGTTCTTTTTTCCCCTGAATGCAGAGCTAGTTCAGCTTTCAGGTATCACACAAACCTCTCTTGAAAGAATCGCCATTAGGAATTACATCTATGAATGCAGTGATAAAAAAAAGGAACTTGTCTACAGCTGGTCCATCCCCAAAATGGAAGGGAACACTTACTGTCAATCTCAAACACCCTCTTCCCACTTCTCTCTGTGTGTGCGTGCACATGTGTGTGCCTGTGCTCACAAGCATCTCAAGCTCTCCGTGGGAGGAAAACGGTTTCAACGCCCGTGTATACGTGTACTAGCGGATTCTGGGTGGCGGCTGCTGTTCCATCTGTAGACAAATGAGATGTGCTGTCGAGACAGAGTGGATTGGTTGTTGGGGGTGGGGGGGTCCGGAGGGGGAGGAGAGGTGAGAGGAGGATGGAGATTCGTGCATCATGTACTCTCTTTTTTTTTAATCCCCATCAGGCTACAAAGGGGGCTAATTTATGCCTCACATCAGTTCATTATACGTATTTGTATCCTTTTCCTGTCACTTGAAAAAACATTATGCAATTTAAAAAATTCATAGGGATGTTATTTTTTCATCAGAACGTGGTGCTGCGCCCCACGCCTGCTTTGTTGTCGGAAACAGGGGTCTCCTCCCAGCAGTTTCTGGATATGCTGCAGGTGCAGCAGCTGAATATAGGAAAATCTGGAAACCAAGAAAAGGCTTAGGAAATGAATAGGTGTAGTGACAGGGACAGTCTTTCCGACAGTGAAAGATGTGACTCTGGTCTGGTTTATGGGTCCATGCTATTAGTCAAAATCTGTGTTCCTGTGAAATGCAATGTTTTTAAACCACCATCTAATTAGCTTTAAAAGAAAAAGAAAAAAGAAAAGTTCTATTGGATAAATTGATAAGTCACACTTTTCTAAAAATCTAAATTGTCTTTTGATTGGTTTTCTGGTAATTGCTATAGGGTAATCGGAAGCTTTCAGCATGTTTTTCCCCTTGCAGTTTCAGATTTTTTTTTAAGCCAGTTATAATTAAGCGTTTGTAGCTGCTGTTATTTTGTTCTGGTCATTACCAACATGGTCAATTCTTTGTGTCTCCCCCTCCTATAGTTTATTTTTTCTGACCATCAAATGTTCGTTTGTAGGGCATATAAGTGATATGTCTTCAGAAGGAAAAAAGTTTATGAATCAAATGAAACTAAATTTTTATTATGCTCCATAAGAAAACTTCCCCTTTCCTTATCACATTTCCCCTTAACACATCTGTCCTTGGGGCATTGTCCTATTTTCTCTCACTCTATCATCAGCCAACATCAAAAAATATCTTTAATTACAGAAGATAATTATAGGAACCATTTTTCCTGGCTCTAGACACCATACAAATTTTCCAACTTATGAGGCCTCTTATTTGAAAGTCCCTTGATGACACTTCATTCTTTGAATCAAGAGATGGTCCCTTTGATATATTCTCTAACTACGAAAAGATGATTCCTCTTTCCATTTCATCAGGCATGCACTTTTGACTCCATTGATATCAACCTAGATAAGATCTCTAAATGTTTGGTGTTAGATTTTTTTTTCCAAAAAAATAATAAGCATGAGCGGAGAAATTAGTTAATTGCTTAAATCCCCCAGCAGGATGTTAGACATGAAGCAATGGTGTTTCCAACTTCTGAGTTAAGTTCTGCACTTTACAATGATGAGTTTGAAGTGATAATGGAAGATGAAAAAAGGATTTGTGATTACTGGGATAAAGTGCTAATCTGCACCACAGAACCTGCTGCATCCACCCCTAACATTTACTCTAAAATGCTTTCAGCTTTTAAATCCACCCTCCAAAATTAGTAGGGGGTTAAAGTAGAACCCATTGGGAGGTTACATTTATTTAATATTCAGTCCTTTCTTGGATGAAATATTGCAGTCTATCCTCACAGGTATTTGTCAAACCATTAGAGTAATGGTTTATAGCTATTAAATGAAATTGCAGTTCTGTTTGTAAGTTCCATTTACACAGGATAAGCAAAGTGCCTTCATTTAGATTTAAAATACCTGAAATCTTAGCTGTGGCACATGAAGATTATGTAGACTGTTAACTAATTCATCACCTTTGTGCGAACCCATCACAGATGAACCTGCTCTAGGTGTCTGTGCCACACAAAACCCTGGTGGGCAGCCAGAGTCACACTGTCATGTACTGTGTCATTCATTTCTTCAGAGCTGGAAGACCAGGCACTGGTTTTGTTTTTTTTGTAACAGCCTACATGCTTTTGTTTTTTTTCGAATCAAATGAAAAGGTGCTTTTAATCATTGTTTCCAGCACAGGAATATTTGATATAGTTCCCTCTGATAATAAATGGAGAATCATGCCTAGAGTTAAAATAAAGCTTTCCTCAGAAGACTTCTATGTGCCTTTTCCCCCATGCTTTTCACTTTATAAGCAATTTGCACAGACACTGCTGAGTACAAAGGAACTGAGATAAATGAAGTCTTTAGAACTTCACCCTTCTCACTGGGTGATGAGTTTGATTGCTTTCAACAGAAGAGACACTCTTATATTCAAATGATTAATTACCAAAACTCACATTTTTGGTTGGAAAAGATCCTCCACATCCTGCCCCTTCCTCCAGAGAATAAGTTAATGCTATGCTAATGGGCCTTCTAGTTTACAGTGTGAGTTCCCAATGGATCTCACCAGAGTGCCCCCCTCCTACTCATGACTTGAGGCTCATGTATGCACACAGATACTACTCTTCTCAAAGTTTCTATGCTTTCAGGTAGCATAAAATGCCTTAACCAGACACCCCTGACCCGACACACCTTTGTGTGAATTAGACGAAAGTGTCCCCTCCAGGTGTACCTGCTCCACAGGGGTCCGGCTTAGCAGTTGCAGCAGGATTTGGATTTCACGCCTCTCTTTACCTCTTGACCACTGCTGTTGTGCAGGGTCCAGTCTGAACGGTTGTCCAAGGCAGCTCTGACTTATCCTAAATAACAACAGAAACAGCTGTGATGGCCATGTAAACCTACTGTTCCGATCTCATCCTGCAGGAGGCATGCTGACTGACAGATCCAGTTACTGCCCCTTTGAAACTACCATCCATTTGTGCCAAGGCCACATTCCCCTAGCTGCTCCTGGCAGTGAGTTAGCATGGCAGAATACTAGTCGTGACCTGTTCCTGTAGGATGCAGCACCCTCCAAAGGACAAGTTCAGCTTGAAGACTTCCCATTAGCCTGGCCAAAACTTCCTCAGAACTGCGCTGCAGCCCGAGACTCGCTCGGCCCAACCCTTCCTTCCCCCTCTCCTTTCTCAGGTGTCAGATGAGTCCTCCTTGCCTTCACTGGCTTCCTCCCCTTTATCCTTCACAGGCGTATTCCTCAATTAATCTCTTGCCCATCTAAGCTTAGCTTGATGTCTGCTGCTCAAAAGACTCAACACAACAGCTAAGAGTCTTTCCACGCACCAGCCACCAAGCTAAATGCTTTACCTTTGATTTCTCACGTAACCCTCCCGACAACGCAATGAAGGAGACGCTCTTTGGGCTCTCTTCACTTTGTAGATGGTTCAGTGGAGGTTTAGGGAAGGTGAACATCTTTCCCACATCACACAAGTTGCATGAGGCAGAGCTAGGATTGGATGACAGGTTTTTTTTCAATCCGTTGCTCTGAATGACTCTATTATACTAGCTGCTATATTTTTTAAATTTGGTAGGACTGATAGAAACTAGAAGGACTTTAAAACTGGAGGTATTTTTTTTTTCTCACAAAAAAGGGAAAAGTCAAATACTCCCTTTGTCCTGAGAAAATCACCTAAATGGCCTACTTTAACCCAAAGGTAGTGCAATAGATACTTACCATTCTAGGAGAAAACTCTGTTGTAACAATTATCTAGAATTCAAATGCTTTCAGACTGAGAAATTAAGGCTTTTGTTTGGTATAATTATTATAAGAGAAGTTGCTGGTCTGGAGCAGAAAACTAGCCATGGAAGTCAAGCAGTGCTGCCAAAGTCAAGGAGGGGACTCTGTCACTCCAACATTCACGGCTGCTGGGAAGAGCAAGAAGGTTGTCCAAGTTCTATGTTTCAGACATCTCACTGAGGCTGGCTTCTACTCAATCACAAAAAAAGAAAAACTACAGAAAAAGTTGGGTCAACTTCTGAATGAGGATCCTCATGAGTTCTGGGGAAGTCTGGGACAGTTGTGGCCTTTGAGAGGAATAAACTACTGAACTTCTGGACTTCTTGGATTGTGGCAGATCTGTGACAAACTTTCTTTTCTGGAGATAGACTAGGACACCTGAGGTGCAGTCCAAACTGTGTGGTTTGCTGGATCGCAGGTCCGGAGTTTCTTACTCAGTAAGTCTGAGAATTTGCATGTATAACAAGCTCCCAGATGATGTTAATGCTGCTGGTCCAGGGAGCTCACTTTAAAAACCACTGATCTGGAGGTCTTCATTTTCTTTCCTTGCATCTAGGGTTTAATGTTAGAAAACCAAAAAAGCTCAGATTCCTGAACTAATGGAATTGATAAAGCACCAGTTAACAGAACAAAAATTCAGAGCTGTGACAACATGTCATGGTGGGACTAGGATTCTAAGACCCCAGATTATCGTGTCCCACGCTTTGTCTAAGAGGACTCTGCCAGAGAGAGATCAGGACCAGTGCATAGTGTGTAGCACTAGCCCTGAGGCAGGGTGGGGATTGTGTCTGTAATAAAGTTGCTCTGAACAAGTAAGACATTGAGATATTAAGAAAGGTGCACTCATGAAGCAACCTGTGGTATTTTTATTCTCTTTGCCCTGAGGAAATTTCAGCCAGGTCCCACAAATTCTCTGGACACTCTTGGCTATTAAGATGCTCTCTGGACCTGTTAATCTCCAGGATGTCTCCTATCAATAATTAAATTACCAAGTACCATGTCATGTACTTGGTCATTTCCAAGCTCTGCACTGCATTTAGATTTCCAGTTTCTTCCCACTTCCCCAGCTCAGGTCTGCTTCAGGTTAGAAGCCGACAGTGAAGGGAGGGGGCACAGGTGACTTTCTTATTCCCCTACCTAGAAATTCTATTCTTTTTCCCCCACTGGGTGGGTGGCCTGCGGCATCCCCAAGGTTAAAGAGGTCATAAAGGAAGGAGAGGAGATACAGGGCAGGAAATCTTACTTTACTGACACCTGTGTGATCTGTGCTGGTTTCCTCCACCCCTGGCTAGTGTGTGAAGCCCTCTCTCCCGCACGCTCGGGTGGGACACGCCATGCGGGCAGCCTCTCTCTTTTGGCTTGTGGCTCCCCCTCAGCTCCGACATCTGAGCAGAACATGGCAGCCTGTGTTGGCTGAGTTCCTTCAGTCCCTGCAGGAGGCCCTCCTGGGCTTCATTTGTAAATGACCCTAGGCAGACACTACAGATTCTTTATCTGGTCCCTGGGAAACAGGAACCCCTGACCTGCTGTCAGGCGAAGGTGGTCCCTTCTCAGATGCAGCCCCTGCTCTGCTGCCACAGGTCACTTTAGCTGTTATCCAATCTATAGAGTTTTTTTAGGTTTGAATCAAATATACCAGGCTCCCGGATTCCAGGAACCACTCTGAAAGCCTTCTAAGTAATGTCTTTGAATCCTTTTTTTTTTTTTTGCTCCGGACTTAGACAGAAAAGGGGATATTTAAACCTAGTGTTACACAGCCCTACAAATCGAAGCTGTCTCATAGGCTACTATGAAAGTCCTCCCTTTGCTAAACTGACAAAACTACCCATCAGTCACACCATCCTTGAGTAGCTCACTCAGATGGCAGGTGTGGGAGGACATAGTGTTTTAGCAGATGGAACCTCTAAGACAAAGGGACACCGTGATATTCCAGAGTTTATTCCTGAGGGACTAGTACTATCTTGAAATATCATGTAAGTGGAAAAAACAACAGTTTCCTATCCTTTCAGGTGTTAAAGCAATTTTACTTTCCTTCAGTGGCTATGGAGCAACCTTAATAAATAATACAGTTTCCTTAGGTTTTAAAGAATCAGGGATATGGACTAGACTAGACGACAGAGTAGATAGTTTTCTTCTTCAGGAGAGCTGAGTAAACACACAAGGTTACCCGTCCTCCCTTGCAAAATTTCAAAGATATCACAGAATAAATCGGCAAATAAATCCTAAAAGGCACTGGAAAGCAGAATACGCAGGGTAAAGGGAGTGAAGGTGCCAGGAAAACATAGAACGAGGAATTTGTAAAAGATACAAGAAATAAACTGAGTGAGACAAACTGACAACAAAAGCCACATAGACAAAAGAGAGGACGATGGAGAGTCTGCCAGAAAACTGGGTGGATACTTGAAAGATTCCAGGTAAAACTGGCAGAAGGGTCACTTATGGCTACCATGCAAGGGGGAACAGTCCTGCCCACACATCCACCTACTGAGGAAGAGATACCATTCAGCTCCCTGAAGTGAGACTTCTGATACCGAAGACTGTCAGAGAAGATTCTGTGACTGGAAACAAATGTCCCTGTTAGGGCAACCACAAGGAAGAAATGGGGTGCCCCTGCACCCAAAGGCAAACTCCCACCACACCCCACAGCAAATCCCACCCAGCAGCATGTCAGCTCTTTCTCTAAACAAATTGTGGGTTAAAGAGGAAATCAAAGCTAAAAATATAGACATTGTAGAAAGCAATGACAATAACAGCACTACGTAGCAACATCTATGGGATGCTTCTGTACCTCATCCTAAAATCAGTGCATGGAATTTCTCCTGAGTTTATTCCGCAGCCCTGTTTGTGTTTCTTTGACATACAAATGATGTAGGTCCCAACTTTAGCCCTTATAATAAGGCACCTCTATAGATAATGGGGCTTCAAGTCCCACGCACTGCTTTGGGGTCCCTTTTCATCCCCGCAACTAGAGATTTCCTTTCTTGTTATTGTGCTCAGAAAGGTACTTTCAGAATGTGAGGGCAACCTGGCTGTGACATCTGTCACCCCATTGATCACCAGGGCTGATTCAGCTGATCTGCTGCCTAGGCAGGTGTCCCCGTCCCCCCCTCACCTCTCCATGTGCATGCCTCCTGAAGCTGCATGCTCAGTCAAAGAGGACAACCTTCTCTGATACAGGAGGACCATTCTTCAATCCAAGGTATGTGAGTAGTTGCACTCTCCTGCTAGAATCTCCAAACAAGCTCTCAAGAAAGGTACTTTTAAAAACACTCCATTTATTTAGCTTGGATGGGGAACTTCCCATACATCAGCTCATTCTGCCATCTTGAAGAGAATTTCTGAATTAATTTCGATTTAAAAATATGCCTA
Source organism: Balaenoptera musculus (assembly GCF_009873245.2). Classification (NCBI taxonomy): domain Eukaryota; kingdom Metazoa; phylum Chordata; class Mammalia; order Artiodactyla; family Balaenopteridae; genus Balaenoptera; species Balaenoptera musculus. The sequence goes on along the minus strand of NC_045785.1, from coordinate 84,271,125 downwards.
AGTGTGATTTGATTATTTACTTCTCCATGTCTCGTTTCTCACTGCAAGCACTCCAACTATACTATTTGCTGTTTCCCAAATCATGCTTTTATTTTTTGTTGTTGTTATTTCTCCATTCTTTACATATGAACAATAGATGTTCATCTTTCACAAAACTGTTCAAGCATCACCTTTCCTGTGAAGCCTTTCTGGGATCCTCCAGAGGGAGTTAGTAACTCTCTCCTCCATGTTCACATGCCCTCATTCATCACAACTGTATGACAGCACTTCTTCTTTTGTTCTGTAATTACTTAGGTGTCTGTGTTCTCTCTAGGCTATGAGCTCCTTTTTGAGATTGCTGGAATCTAAATAATGTTTTGGTACCACCAGCACCCAGCACTGTACAAAAAGTAGGTAGCCACAAACTAGAATAAATGAATGACTCCCCAGGTAGAAGGGGTAAGTAGTTATGTAAAGCAAAGGCACACCCTGTCCAATTGACCGGAGTAGACATTATTAGCAAGTAATGAAAATTGGTTGGAAAAAAACTCAGATGCCTAGGGTCAAATGCACAGTGTACTGAGAAGTCGTTTCAATATATTAGTCAAAGTAGAAGCTTGGTAATATGATTTCTTGTAGCAACACTTAAAATTAATTGGAAGGAAGAAAAGGCTAAAGGGTAAAGGGGTCAGTAAGGAGTAAATGGCAAACTTCAGAGTTCCTAAGAAAGGTGTGTGGGAAAGCCCTTAGGATGGTTAATAAACTCTAATAATCCTTCCGACCTTCTCCCACAAGCTCCACAGGATACAATTACCTTTCTGCCAGTTCTACCTGGAAGCTCTGAAATATCCACAGTTTGCCCATGGGCTGTCAGATTTTAAAGTGTGGCGACGGCTTATAAAATAGCCCAAGAACTGTAACTAAGTGTTCACCTCCTCCTTGCTTTCCGGGCGTACTTGCCTTCTCCATGATTTGCCCCAGATTGCTCTTGACACATTATTCTGAATGATATTTATGGGGAACTCCCAATAAATCCTCATCAATACAAATAATAATGCATGACTTTTCTAGAAAGATAATTACCAACCTTCTATGTAGCCATTAGTTCATTGTTCTCCACCTAATTTCTAGATGTTGACATTTGAAAAATACCTCTGGCTAACAAAGTTCTCATAAAACTTGTAGGTGAGCAACAAATGTTATTGAATGAATGATTTATTAATATGTTTTAATGGTGTGGGATGGTCTCAAATTTCAGTTTAAGACATTCTGAATTATAGACCCTATTTATCCCTTAATATAAGTCATACACAATAAATCCCCAATCTCTAAGAAACAGTTGCTTCCAGCTATAAACAACCAGTTCAATCAATGATTTTAAATTGTATCTTAAATATTTAAAAATCATGTATCTTACCCCATATTCAAGTGAATTAGCAAGATCAAAGTTATCATATTTAGAGTCTCTGAGTGACTAAAAATAGATTATAAAAGCATACATGTTAAATGGTTCCATGAGCAAAATAATTCGACAATATTTTTTATCTTTAAACTTATAAATAATATACATTAACCAATAAAATACTCCTACACCAAAACCTTGAATTTCCAGATTCTTTGGTAACCAGAATTTCTGGTTCACTGGCTATTCTAATTAATGAAAAATAACTATACCCACACCATAACCAGATCACCAATTTTCAAGGAAAGGTAATAAAATGCACTTAGGCTTGGCTTAAAATAATTTGACTTGTGGATTCAGATGTTACTTTAGGACATCAATGATACCTCAAGCTTGTCAATATAATTTTAGCTATCGAAGAATTATCTTAACGAAGAGCATTGTTGTCTTAGCATTTCAGAATGAATGGTATTTTATTAACTATTCATCAGCACAAGTGAGACTTCACCCCAAATAAAATTTGACCAGCTAATTTACAATGTGAGAGCCAGAAATGTACATATTTGGGAATTTAAAATGAAGTGATTGGGAAATGAAAGTTTTAAATGGTGGGGCATGTTCAGTGGACACATATTAGAAGATGTACTATATCTCTAACAACCTACAGAATAAAGTGATTTAACATGTGCATTCAGCGTGCTTCCCAGGGTCACCATATTGCTAAAGTCAACTCTACATGAGCCTGGTGTTTCTAATCTTATTTTATTGGTATTTCCTGCCTGGCCCTGTCTTTCTACCTCCCTGATTGGCTTTTATCTTCTTGACTCTTCTCCTACCAGGTGGTAAACAAATCCCTGCTGAGTGGTAAACAAACCTGGAGGCTAGGCGGACCTCTGGGAGTTGCAGCTGCCACAGTTATAAAAAGAAGTTTAAACTCTTAAAGAGATGAAGAACCTTTAAAGGAAGTGGAGAGCAAAGCCTTGAAGTTTTTCTACAGTTTCACCATTTGTACTAAAGATGGCTGAAAAGAAGTCAGTAAGACTGAAAGACAGCTACAGGCAACAGAACATGGAGAAGAGCTAGTCAAAGCAATGATCTTCAAACATCTCCTCTGAAAGAATAACAAAGCTCTAAGTCAAATATTATTTCACTGGCAACCACCATAGTTTCTGCTATTGTAATAATATTTTCTTATACTTCTATGCTGCTTTGAAGTTTACAAAGCTCTTTCCCATATATTATCTCATTTGCTGATCACAACCTGCCCCAAACTCCCTTTACAGGCTTCTCCCCAGGACCCTGAGCTAGGATCTACCTAGCTCAGGGTCCTCTGACCAGACCCTACATACTGTTATCTTTAAGCATTCATCTTTAAGCATTCACTGTGATCCTCATGTTTACGCATTTCAATTTTCCTCTTCCAATTGGCCTATCCAAATCTTATTTGGCATCTAAGACCAAGCTCATAATATTATTTCCTCTGAAAAGCCTTCCCTGGTGAGTCACCTGGAGGAATCACACCTTCTTTTGTACACTATGACAATCAATGACCATTAATGTCACTTAATAACAATTGTGTTCTGTGTCTCATTTGATCTGTTCTATTATTGTCATTTTGAAATCTCCTACTACTGGAACTTTTTCCACCAGGTCTACTTCCTTAACTAAACTATAAATCTCATGAGATCAAGTCTGAGAACCTGAACAGTTAATTTGCACAGGGTACAATCAAGAGCCCCTCCCACAGTGTAAGCCCTAGTGGCAGAGTAGTAGGAAATGGAGCTGATTCACGGACAATTAGTGTCTCTGGGGAACACGGAGCAGAATGCAGAATTTGTGCATTCCTCTGCCACATGTGTTGTTCTACTTAATTATAAGCTTCTTAAAGGTAGACACCCAGTTTTATTAATAGAATGTATTTCAATGAATTAAACCAGAAATAAGAGAACTAAAGAGGAAGGAGGTCAACCAGTAATTAAGAAACCAGAGTAGATAGTAAAGCATGCCAACAGTTAAGTACTAGCAAGACAGGACTAAGTAAACAAGGGAGAGAAATTTTGGAAACCCAAAAAGTAGCCATGTGGCAGGACAAGTGATAAAGGCTTAGATCAAATCTCCAAACAAATGGCTTCAGACCCAAGTGGAAGAATTGAGAGATCTAAGAGTCAGTTGTGTAGGAGGGATTTGAGAGGCTTCCATCCAGGATTGCTCATCATAGTCTTAAAGATCATGGAACAGAATGGGTCAGGAAGTAGAATCTGTGTTTTCTATTCATTGGAATTCCAGCAGAGTGGACTGCATACAGCAAGGGCTCAATAAACATGCACTCAGTTGAGTTATTGAGGAACATACGTTATTTTGTGTGTGTATGTACATCTGTATTGCCACCGCTAGGTTTTCTATTTATTCTAAGATTGACAGGTCAACCTGATCCAGGCAGGAAAGGCTTTTGTCAGTGTGAGAAGAGTCCAGTTTGGGAAGCAGACACTACTTAGCAGATCCTACCCTCCTTATATCACAGCTCTTAAGAGAGGCTATCATTTGTAGTTCCTCCTTCTTTAACTTATATGTTAGGAATTCACCACTCAGAAACTTAGTTGTCTCTAATGACTAATCACTCCTGGAGTCGTGAATCACACTCTGCTGGTTATTCAAATGTTGAAGCAAATATACTTGCTGAACTAAGGGGCAGATCTAAGTCAGCTGACCCATGGAGAATTTTGACCTTAGCAAGTAAAGTACTAGAAGCAATGATCACACTTGTTGGTAACAAAAAATTTAATTGCAGAAACTGATTTAAAAAAATAGTGTATTGTAACAATCTACAATGTCCAACTCCCAAAGTTATTCTCATCCTAGCATGGTGTTATAAAATTCTATTAAGTGAGAAATCTGTTTTTGTGCTTTGCAGGCTTTTTCCAGTGTTAAGTTACTATTGCATACAAATTACCCCCAACAATTAGCAACTTAGAATAACAGTGTATATTTGTTATCATCTCTCAGAGTTTCTGTGGGTCAGGAATCTGAGCATTGCTTAGCTGAGTGGTCTGACTCAGGATCTTTTATGAGGTTGCAGTCTGACATTGGCCAGGGCAGCTATCATCAAAAGTTTTGACTGGAGCTGGAGCATCCACTTCTAAGATGTCTCACTCTCACGGCTGGTAAATCGGTGTGGTTGTGGATGCCTCACTCAGTTCATTGCCACATGGGCCTTTCCCATATAGGAATACTGGAGTGTCCTTATCACATGGTAAGCGATCCGAGGGAACGAGGTGGAGTGGCAATGTCTTAAGTGATCTATTTCAGAAGATACACTCCTTCACTTCCACTGCATACTATTGATCACAAAGGCCAACTCTGATGCAATGTGGGTACGGACTATACAAAGACATCAGTGCCAGATGGGGAAGATCACTGGGGCCCATCTTGGAGGCTGGCTACCACATGGGTGCTATAAACTGATAAGCCAAAAAACATCGCCTTTTGACATGGTACACTTTTCAGAAATATTCAGTTAAAATAGTGTCAGCTATATCCATACATAAGCAATACAGTACTATTATTCTCAAAGACGCAGGAGTAAAGAATTTAAAACAAGTAATATTTAAGTCATAGAATTCTTTAAAAAATTATTTGAGAAGAACAAATGGAGCAGAACAATAAGGTTTTCACCAGGAAATGTGGTGGGAAAATGTCAGCCTCGTTTATTTGGCTACGAGTGCCAAGAACTTCAGAGACCGTTGTGAACGATGGTTAAAACCAACACAAGTCGGTCCTAGTCAGAGCAAAACAGTATTCACGTGTCCTCATTGGAAGAAATGGAAATCTTCCTCCCTTCCTTCTATAAAAATGGAAATTTGAGATTCTGTAACATAAATCCACGTCCATTAACAGTAAAAGATAATTACCTTAAATTGAATAAGCTTTCAACAAAATACTCCTCCATTATACGCAATGTTATAGCTGAGATGGATTGAGCCCAGAGTAAACCAGAATCCCAAGGGTTAAAAATATTTAGCATTCAATCGCTAGTTCACTTCTTGCCCTCTGATAACCAGGAACAAAATTGCTTTTCTGTTGCATAAAGTATCTTTCAAATTCAATTGCTTATCTCCTCATTCATTCAAGAAAGAGAGACCTCAGATTTACAGGAACCAGAGCCCATAATACAAATACAGTATATTAAACATACAGTAGACATCTTCCGAAAAATAACCAAAACACAGTCTATTGATTCTAACCTTCTATATCAAGGTATTCTCCAGTGGTCTCAACTGGATGCTGGATATGAGAAATTCCAATTATTTGAATTTCTATATATAGGATAAGCATTTAGTTATCAACACACACCATAAAACATATTTTCATCTGTTATTAAAGCACTATTACTATGTGGAATTGAATGTATTTCTACTGTGAACTCAACTGCCAGTGAAGCGGGCGAGGCAGCATTTTCTGTAGAGATTCCCTTTGCAGACCTGTTTTATAAGCACTGTCCTGTAGCAACCTTTGGATTGGCATTTGGATAAATAAAATAAAACATCATGGAGAGATTTTTGAGAGTCCTTCTTCTTCCCTCACTCCCTTTCTCCTCTTCTTATATGCAGTTATGCATTGCCTTGGTTTTAATGAACTTATTTATTGTTAAAATTTTTTTTCCTACAGTAATCACTGTGCCCGATGCCTGCAAGCTTGTAGAAACCCTTCTGGTGCAGGGTGATCTCTTACAGAATCCTGAGCTCACTTAATTTCAGCAAAATACCAAACAGTGGGGCTGAGATGTACATAACTTCTTATTGCGCTAATTCCAATTCTGATCAAAACAAGTTTGCAGACTGGAAATGGAGCCAAATTTTTAGAATGGCATGGAAGCCGGTGATATCAGTGTTTGCTAGAATCTCCTAAAGAGCATCACTGCCCTTCATGGTTCAGAGAACAGCAGAATTGGAGCAGGATGGAGAGGAGAGATGAGGAAGACTGCCAGAGGGAGAGGAGAGCTGGTTTCATCAGGAAAGTAAAAAAAAAAACCTAATTTATATCCTCTTGCTGTAAGAACTGAGCAGTTGATTTCTGAGAAAGCTTCATGGGTTTCCCATGTACTTTTATAGATGATTTACCTATAGTTGAGTATCCATAGAAGGGCAAAGAAAGCAAGCTCAGGGCTTTATTAGGTTTAACTTTCGTTTTACTGTAAAACTTTATAACTCTTATGATTTACTTCAGATTATAAAAGGAATAAGTAGAAATGCAGAAAATAAAAAAAGAATAAAAGTCATCTACAATCCCAGAATAACCACTGCTAGCAATCCAGTACATATGTGTCCAGAGTTTTCCATGCACATATTATTTGCATGGATGAAATCGTGCTATCTGTACAATTTTATATCCTATGTTGTTTGCTAATGTTATTATTACTATTTCCTCATTGTACAACACTTATTTAATATTTTTAGCTATGAAATAATTCAGCATACAAATATGCCATAATTTCTTGACCATTTTGGTTTCATTTAACTTTTTACCATTAAATATAACATCAAATACTTCAATAAACAACTTGCATATATTATTTTGGTCTATACTTCTAATTGTTGTCCCAGAAAGAATATCTAAATTGGGAATGTGTAACTGCAATTTATTTAGGTAAAGACACTCTCCAAAATGATCATTTGCTCAATAAATCATTTAAAGGAAAAGAATATAAAATCTAATCAAGCTCAAAAATCTTGTATCCAAATTTTTGGTAAGTCCTTGGTGTACTTGCTTTTATTTTTTTTACCCTTGCTTTTACTCAAGTATAATTTGCATACAGTGAAACATTCTGTTTTTAAGTTTGATGAGTTTTGACAAATGAATACAACAATATAACTGTGGCCGCATATATACCCATATAACCATATCCCTATCAATATATATATCAAATATTTCCATCATCACCCCAGAAAGTTCACAGCTGCCCCTTCTCAGTCAACCTCCACACCAGAAGAAACTACTATTGTGATCTTTTTCACTGTAGGTTAGTTTTACCTGTTCTAGATCTTCACAGACAATTGTTCTTATGTTCCTTGTTTCTTTCCTTCAGCATAATGTTCTTGAAATTCATCCATGTTGCTGCATCTGTCAGCATTTAGGTTTTTTTTTATTGTTGAGTAGTGTTGTATGACTATACTAAATTGTTCTCTCCATTCTCCTGTTGGTGGAAATTTGGGTTGTTTCTAGTTTGGGGGCTATTGTGATTAAAGCTGCTCTGAAATTCTTTTTAGACATATTATTTCATTTTTCTTGGGTAAATACCTAGGAGTATAATTTCTGGGTCATAAGGTAGGTTATATTTAACTTTATAAGAAACTGCCAAACGCTCTTAGATAGCCTCAACCACCAGAGGGCAGCCAGCAGAAGCAAGAAAAACTACAATCCTGCAGCCTGTGGACCAAAAACCACAGTTACAGAAAGATAGACAAGATGAAAAGGCAGAGGGCTATGCACCAGATGAAGGAACAAGAAAAAACCCCAGAAAAACAACTAAATGAAGTGGAGATAGGCAACCTTCCAGAAAAAGAATTCAGAATAATGATAGTGAAGATGATCCAGGACCTCGGAATAATAATAGAGGCAAAGATTGAGAAGATGCAAGAAATGATTAACAAAGACCTAGAAGAATTAAAGAACAAACAAACAGAGATGACCAATACAATAACTGAAATGAAAACTACACTAGAAGGAATCAATAGCAGAATAACTGAGGCAGAAGAACGGATAAGTGACCTGGAAGACAGAATGGTGGAATTCACTGCTGCGGAACAGACTAAAGAAAAAAGAATGAAAAGAAATGAAGACAGCCTAAGAGACCTCTGGGACAACATTAAACGCAACAACATTCGCATTATAGGGGTCCCAGAAGGTGAAGAGAGAGAGAAAGGACCAGAGAAAATATTTGAAGAGATTATAGTCGAAAACTTCCCTAACATGGGAATGGAAATAGCCACCCAAGTCCAGGAAGCACAGAGAGTCCCATACAGGATAAACCCAAGGAGAAACACGCCGAGACACATAGTAATCAAATTGGCAAAAATTAAAGACAAAGAAAAATTATTGAAAGCAGCAAGGGAAAAACGACAAATAACATACAAGGGAACTCCCATAAGGTTAACAGCTGATTTCTCAGCAGAAACTCTGCAAGCCAGAAGGGAGTGGCATGATATACTTAAAGTGATGACAGGGAAGAACCTACAAACAAGATTACTCTACCCGGCAAGGATCTCACTTAGATTTGATGGAGAAATCAAAAGCTTTACAGACAAGCAAGAGCTAAGAGAATTCAGCACCACCAAACCAGCTCTACAACAAATGCTAAAGGAACTTCTCTAAGTGGGAAACACAAGAGAAGAAAAGGACCTACAAAAACAAACCCAAAACAATTAAGAAAATGGTCAGAGGAACATACATATCGATAATTACCTTAAACGTGAATGGATTAAATGCCCCAACCAAAAGACATAGACTGGCTGAATGGATACAAAAACAAGACCCATATATATGCTGTCCACAAGAGACCCACTTTAGACCGAGGGACACATACAGACTGAAAGTGAGGGAATGGAAAAAGATATTCCATGCAAATGGAAATCAAAAGAAAGCTGGAGTAGCTATACTCATATCAGATAAAATAGACTTTAAAATAAAGAATGTTACAAGAGACAAGGAAGGACACTACATAATGATCAAGGGATCAATCCAAGAAGAAGATATAACAATTATAAATACATATGCACCCAACATAGGAGCACCTCAATACATAAGGCAACTGCTAACAGCTATAAAAGAGGAAATTGACAGTAACACAATCATAGTGGGGGACTTTAACACCTCACTTACACCAATGGACAGATCATCCAAAATGAAAATAAATAAGGAAACAGAAGCTTTAAATGACACAATAGACCAGATAGATTTAATTGATATATATAGGACATTCCATCCAAAAACAGCAGATTACACGTTCTTATCAACTGCGCACGGAACATTCTCCAGGATAGATCACATCTTGGGTCACAAATCAAGCCTCAGTAAATTTAAGAAAATTGAAATCATATCAAGCATCTTTTCTGACCACAACGCTATGAGATTAGAAATGAATTACAGGGAAAAAAATGTAAAAAAGACAAACACATGGAGGCTAAACAATACGTTACTAAATAACAAAGAGATCACTGAAGAAATCAAAGAGGAAATCAAAAAATACCTAGAGACAAATGACAATGAAAACACGAAGACCCAAAACCTATGGGATGCAGCGAAAGCAGTTCTAAGAGGGAAGTTTATAGCTATACAAGCCTACCTAAAGAAACAGGAAAAATCTTAAGTAAACAATCTAACCTTACACCTAAAGAAACTAGAGAAAGAAGAACAAACAAAACCCAAAGTTAGCAGAAGGAAAGAAATCATAAAGATCAGAGCAGAAATAAATGAAATAGAAACAAAGAAAACAATAGCAAAGATCAATAAAACTAAAAGTTGGTTCTTTGAGAAGATAAACAAAATTGATAAGCCATTAGCCACACTCATCAAGAAAAACAGGGAGAGGACTCAAATCAATAAAATCAGAAATGAAAAAGGAGAAGTTACAACAGACACCGCAGAAATACAAAGCATCCTAAGAGACTACTACAAGCAACTTTATGCCAATAAAATGGACAACCTGGAAGAAATGGACAAATTTTTAGAAAGGTATAACCTTCCAAGACTGAACCAGGAAGAAACAGAAAATATGAACAGACCAATCACAAGTAATGAAATTGAAACTGTGATTAAAAATCTTCCAACAAACAGAAGTCCAGGACCAGATGGCTTCACAGGTGAATTCTATCAAACATTTAGAGAAGAGCTAACACCTATCCTTCTCAAACTCTTCCAAAAAATTGCAGAGGAAGGAACACTCCCAAACTCATTCTATGAGGCCACCATCACCCTGATACCAAAACCAGACAAAGACACTACAAAAAAAGAAAATTACAGACCAATATCACTGATGAATATAGATGCAAAAATCCTCAACAAAATACTAGCAAACAGAATCCAACAACACATTAAAAGGATCATACACCATGAACAAGTGGGATTTATCCCAGGGATGCAAGGATTCTTCAATATACGCAAATCAATCAATGTGATACACCATATTAACAAATTGAAGAATAAAAGCCATATGATCATCTCAATAGATGCAGAAAAAGCTTTTGACAAAATTCAACACCCATTTATGATAAAAACTCTCCAGAAAGTGGGCGTAGAGGGAACCTACCTCAACATAATAAAGGCCATATATGACAAACCCACAGCAAACATCATTCTCAATGGTGAAAAACTGAAAGCATTTCCTCTAAGATCAGGAACGAGACAAGGATGTCCACTCTCACCACTATTATTCAACATAGTTCTGGAAGTCCTAGCCACGGCAATCAGAGAAGAAAAAGAAATAAAAGGAATACAAATTGGAAAAGAAGAAGTAAAACTGTCACTGTTTGCGGATGACATGATACTATACATAGAGAATCCTAAAACTGCCACCAGAAAACTGCTAGAGCTAATTAATGAATATGGTAACGTTGCAGGATACAAAATTAATGCATGGAAATCTCTTGCATTCCTATACACTAATGATGAAAAATCTGAAAGAGAAATTAGGGAAACACTCCCATTTACCATTGCAACAAAAAGAATAAAATACCTAGGAATAAACTTACCTAGGGAGACAAAAGACCTGTATGCAGAAAACTATAAGACACTGATGAAAGAAATTAAAGATGATACCAACAGATGGAGAGATATACCATGTTCTTGGATTGGAAGAATCAACATTGTGAAAATGAGTATACTACCCAAAGCAATCTACAGATTCAATGCAATCCCTATCAAATTACCAGTGCCATTTTTTACGGAGCTAGAACAAATCATCTTAAAATTTGTATGGAGACACAAAAGATCCCGAATAGCCAAAGCAGTCTTGAGGCAAAAAAATGGAGCTGGAGGAATCAGACTCCCTGACTTCAGACTATACTACAAAGCTACAGTAATCAAGACAATATGGTACTGGCACAAAAACAGAAACATAGATCAATGGAACAAGATAGAAAGCCCAGAGATTAACCCACGCACCTATGGTCAACTAATCTATGACAAAGGAGGCAAAGATATACAATGGAGAAAAGACAGTCTCTTCAATAAGTGGTGCTGGGAAAACTGGACAGCTACATGTAAAAGAATGAAATTAGAATACTTCCTAACACCATACACAAAAATAAACTCAAAATGGATTAGAGACCTAAATATAAGACTGGACACTATAAAACTCTTAGAGGAAAACATAGGAAGAACACTCTTTGACATAAATCACAGCAAGATCTTTTTTGATCCACCTCCTAGAGTAATGGAAATAAAAACAAAAATAAACAAATAGGACCTAATGAAACTTCAAAGCTTTTGCACAGCAAAGGAAACCATAAACAAGACGAAAAGACAACCCTCAGAATGGGAGAAAATATTTGCAAACAAATCAACGGACAAAGGATTAATCTCCAAAATATATAAACAGCTCATTCAGCTCAATATTAAAGAAACAAACACCCTAATCCAAAAATGGGCAGAAGACCTAAATAGACATTTCTCCAAAGAAGACATACAGACGGCCACGAAGCACATGAAAAGATGCTCAACATCACTAATTATTAGAGAAATGCAAATCAAAACTACAATGAGGTATCACCTCACTCCTGTTAGAATGGGCATCATCAGAAAATCTACAAACAACAAATGCTGGAGAGGGTGTGGAGAAAAGGGAACCCTCTTGCACTGTTGGTGGGAATGTAAATTGATACAGCCACTATGGAGAACAATATGGAGGTTCCTTAAAAAACTAAAAATAAAATTACCATATGACACAGCAATCCCACTACTGGGCATATACCCAGAGAAAACCGTAATTCAAAAAGACACATGCACCCGAATGATCATTGAAGCACTATTTACAATAGCCAGGTCATGGAAGCAACCTAAATTCCCATCAACAGACGAATGGATAAAGAAGATGTGGTACATATATACAATGGAATATTACTCAGCCATAAAAAGGAACGAAATTGAGTCATTTGTTGAGACGTGGATGGATCTAGAGACTGTCATACAGAGTGAAGTAAGTCAGAAAGAGAAAAACAAATATCGTATATTAATGCATGTATGTGGAACCTAGAAAAATGGTACAGATGAGCAGGTTTGCAGGGCAGAAGTTGAGACACAGATGTAGAGAATGGACATATGGACACCAAGGGGGGAAAACTGCGGTGGTGTGGGGATGGTGACGTGCTGAATTGGGCGATTGGGATTGACATGTATACAGTGATGTGTATAAAATTGATGCCTAATAAGAACCTGCAGTATAAAAAAAAACAAACAAACAAAACAACTAATACTAAACTTTCATTGGGTTATTTGTAGGGAAATATGTTAATATAAATGTTTCAGATATTACATGAAATTTCTAAGAATCTTATATTTGTATTTGTATGGAAATATGTATGGAAATATGTTAATATAAATGTTTCAGACATTATATGAAATTTCTAAAAATCTTATATTTGTATTTGTATGGAAATATGTTAATATAAATGTTTCAGACATTACATGAAATTTCTAAAAATCTTATATGTTCTGGTATAATGCTATAAGTAATAATCCTAGTTATTACTTTAAAATGTATATCTCAGAAATAACTAATTTTCTTGTCAACTGCATTATTATGAACTTTCATCAAAAAAAAAAAAAAAAAGAAACTGCCAAACTATATTCTAACTGGTTATACCATTTGACACTCCCTCCAGCAGTGTTTATGGGTTTCAGTTGTTCTCTCTCCTCGCCAACATTTACTGTTCATAGACTTTTTAATTTCAGCCATTCTGGTAGGTGTGAAGTGGTATCTAATTCTGACGATATTTGCATTTCCCCTGTGACTAATAATGTCAAGCAGTTTTTTTATGTGCTTATTTATCATGTTTCCTTGGGAAGGGTCTGAACTGTTCAAATCTTTTGCCAATTTTTTTGTTGTTGTTGTTATTGGACTGAAGAAATACTTTGATATAGCTGGATTTGTGGTCTTTATTTAATATGTATATTTATTTTATTTAATTAAATATTTAATATACAATACACATTTTAGTATATATAATATTTTATTACAGTCTGTGGCTTATCTAATTATTTTCCTAGCAGTCTCTTTCCATGAGCAGAAGTTTTTCATTTTACAAAGTATATTTTATTATTTAAAAAATTATTATTGCTGTTTATCCTGTTTATAAAATCTTTGCATACACTAAATTATTCTTAAGCTTTGTAGTTTTAGATTTTATAAGTCTAAAATCCATATTGGATTAATTTTTGTGTATGATATGAAATAGGGCCAAAGTATATGATTATCCACATGGATTTCTAGGTGTTCCAGAACCAGTTTTTTTGACAATTTTTTTTTATTAGTTGCTTTGGCCCCTTTGTTGAAAATCTATTGACTTATAAATATAGGTCTACTCCTGGAGTCTCTGTTCTGTTCCACTGATTAAATCATGAACAGTTCAAAGCAACAACTATCTGGTTTCATAGTCTACGATGACCACTTCGTCCATACCTCTCAAATTGCACCAGCCAAGGCATTCCCTTCCACTGGGATCCCATCACAGCTCATCACTGCTTTCAACAACTGCACCACGATAGCAAGCCAAGGACAATCAGGACTCTACTTACTACCTGTGATTGAGTCCTCATTACCAGCTGGCCTCTGGGTGCTCCAGCTCCAAAATCCCATTTTAAAGTCTACTTCCTAGGACCACTCCTGGAACCAAATGGACACAGGCACTCAGAGATTTGCATGCAGGAGGTTTATTGGGAAGTGCTCTTGGGAATGGCAGCTGCAGGGGAGAAAGAGAAGCAGCAATGGACAGAAGGAAGAGTTGAACTATAATGCAGTTGTACAGAAGCCTCAGCCATCCCAACTCTGTGGTTGGTTAGGAAGCTGGGCATACCCTTCGGAGGTACATCAAATTGAGGCAAGGGAGGGCCAAGCTTTGAACCCATGCATCAATCAGTTATTTGATGTAGGCTGACACTGGGGAGGGTACCTAACCTTGGGTAAAGCAGCTCCCTTCCACTGAGACAACAAGCCTATCCAAATAAAAACACTGGCTTTGTTACCTGCAGAATTAAGGGAAAAAATACTTAAAACGTACTGCCAGTTTGTCAACATAAGTGTAGATGTCTACCATGGTACCCCTGGCCCACGCAGATAGGGTAAGTAAAAGGGGTAAAGAGAGGTTAATCCATTGTCTGAGTCTGTTACCCCCAAAAGCAGGTCCTGAGAAAGAGCCTTGAGTTCAGGCAGTTGTAGGGGGATGTGATCCAAGGAAGAACAAGTGAGGGAGAAGGGATAGTGAGACAGAAAAGAAAGAAAACCCAGTAAATGACATGTCAATGAACAGGTTATCATTGTTGAAAACTGGGGCTCAGTTCTGCTGGAATCTAGTAGAATATTTCTCAAAATGTCTCCCAGAAGGATGAGAAAGCTAGAGTACTAATCCGCCGACTCCCATTTCTCATGACTTGAGGGCTGCCCCAGAGGCACTTCCTGGCTATCCTGCTAAATAAGCTTCCAAAAATAGAGATATACAAGTGTCTGAGGTAGAAAGCATTCAATGCATATGAAACTCAGACATGGGCCCAGGGGATATCAGCTGGATACGAAGGGTACCTGCTCCAGCCACCAATACTACATTCTTAATCTGCTCTGGAGATGGCAGGCATAGGCAGAAGAGCTAAGGTACTTTACAGAATGAAGAGACCCACTACCCATCAAGGGGTTCATGTTGCCCATTATCCCAGAAAGAATTTGGGAGTTGGGGGAAATGTATAACCAGTGGTGATGAGTGCATCTCTCATTGTGCTTGCCTGTACTCCTCCTCCATTGGCAGGTTTTACACTATTTTATAGAGGTGATATAAGCACACTAACATGTCTTTATTTATGTACTTACTTTGGGGAGAGTGTGGTTCAGTAAATAATAATATATAATAATGGATGAAATAATTTTCTACGATGTGACAGAAAATGTTCTAAATATGTTACATGTATCATCTCAATGAATCTGCAAACACTGGGGAAATATGTATAGCACAGCTACTACTTCACATTATAGATCAGGCATTTGAGGCATAGAGAAATTGTATTAGTCAGCTATTGTTATGACAATGCTGCATAACAAACGACACAAAATTTCAATGACTTACAACAAAGATTTATTTTTCTCACTAATAAGTTTATGGGTTGTCTAGGAAGTCTCTGTGGACTAAATTGGGATTAGCTGACTAGGCTCCAGGCTGCAAGTGTGGTTTGACTCCAAGCTGCAAACTGGGTTTAGGTCTGCTCAAAATTTCTCTCTTCTGGGTCTGGGATTAGCAGCTACCCAGAGCATGCTCTTCTCATGGCTGATAGCAGAAGCACAAGAGACCAAACCAAATCACTTAACATTGGTACTCTATGCTGTTAACATTCTGATCAAACTTCTCTTGATATCTTGAACAGAGTAAATGCCACAGCCAAAATCAACATCATTGGAGTTGAAAAATATAGACCCCCAAGGAAGAGGTAGAACAAAGTGAAACTTTGCAGAACACTAATTCAGTCTACCACCAATATTAAATAACTTGCTCTGGGCACTAATAAATAGTAGAACAAGACCAAAACCCAGTTCTTTTTTTTTAACCCCTGTTCTAAACCTTTACAATATTCTGACTCATCAGGAGGGGTCAAAGGGAACTGGTGGAAATTTGGTGAAACTTAAAAGCTAAACGTTTAGAAATATATTTCTAAAATAATCTATATATGCCAAGTGACTGGTGGGCAAGTAGGAGAATGGGAAAAATAGGTTCTATTCTTAGTATTTTGGAGGACATAATTCAACAAGTTAACTGTAAATTGCTAGGAAGTTAAAACAAATGATCCAAGAATGTCCAATGAAAATGAGTCCAGAGACCTGGTTTCAAGTCTTTATATTGCTACTGTTTAAATAGGTGGCCTCAATTTGGTTTCTGGTCTGTTCAAGCCTCAGCTTCCTCCACTGAAAAATGAGGGACAGCACTTAGAGCACTTGAACTCTCTGCTTTTAATAAACCCTTTAGGCTGATTTGAGAGAACTTTTGAAAGAGGCCTCCTCCCACTACGCCTCCATAGTATGTAGGTAGTTAGAAATGCAAAATTGGAGTAAGCACCAACTTCATGTAATGTACAACATAATGACTAGTTAACAATGTTGCATGGTCTATTTGAAAGTTAGAATAAATCCTCAATGTTTTCATAGCAAGGAAAAAATTTAAAACCATATGAGATTATAGATGCTAACTAAACTTACTGTTGTAATCATTTCACAATATGTACACAAGTCAAGTCATTATACTGTACACCTTAACCTTATACAGAGCTGTAAGTCAATTATATCTCAATAAAACTGGAAAAAGATAAGTTTGGGGGATATGTCTCACAAAACAAATCTTCTACAAACTTGTTGACTATAATGAATTTCTTTAACTCTTCCTTAATTCATAAGAATTTGTTAGACTTTTCTACAAATGCTCAAATTCCTTCTTGACATTGGGTGTTTAACTTGACAGCAAGTTGGCTAAGTCAAAAATTTCAAGCACACCTTTTCAGGGAAGTCTATAGTTTACACAAAGTATTATTTGGATTTCATGAGCTATTCCACCAAAGGGCAATGAAATACCATTCCAAGAATACCTCAAATATCAAAGAAAGGAAAGGCCCTGTTGACTTTTTTCTTCTCAAGCTGATTAAGAAAAGAAAAACTATTAGGATTGTTCCACGTACACTGCAGACCAAGGTGAAGGGAGAAGCACTTGCCCAGTGGCTGTACAAGGCCTGATATCTCACAGGCAGTATTCTAGACTGTGATTCCTTGAGGCCTTGGAACATGTATTATTCTCATGTGTATTTCCTATAGTACCTAGCCCTGTTTTGCATATTTAAAGTTTCAAATAAAGTTTTGTTGAATGAATGAACAATTAATAAATAAATCTCAATGATTGCAGTTCTCCTTGTATCCACATTAGTCACAATGGATATAGACTGGATATCATGTAGCCGAAAGATTTTTAACAAGAAGATATGGCTCATGCTTCTTAAGCATAGTGATCAGATATTTATAAGGACAAGGGGAATAAAAGAGTTAATGGATACTTGTAGAACACAGTCATCTACTATATATAAAACCCACAATTGTCCCCACAAGCATAGCCAAGGTGAATCCCAAGATGGAGACCCAGGCAATGCAAGATAATCCTCAAGATAAATCACCACATAGATCCTCCCAAAGCCAGCACATCTAACACAGGTTTTCTCAATTTTAAAAGAGCTTGGATGATGTTCAAGTTCATGTTAAAAATATGGCAAGTAAAATTTCAGTTATTCAAAGAAAGGATAAAAGAAATTAGGCTAGTTAATCTGGTGTGAGGATGGCCCACTTTGGATTTCTCAGGCCAAACCAGAACTCAGGATTCCATTCTTTACTTGCCTCAGGGTAAAACTTAAACTTTTTAAAGGGAAAAACATCCTAAAACTTGCTCTTATGATCACAAGCTACCATTTATATCTATAAATGCTAGGCTCTCTCTCTCCGTATATGTATATATTTCCCACAGTAGCTCTAAGTATCTATAAGTATCCTTATCTTATTTTATAGATGAAGAAACTCACATTCAGATCAATACCTTGCCCATGGTCATTTAACCAGCAAGTAGCAGAGGTAGCAGAGCATGGTCCAGACCAAGATCTGACTCCATGTTCTTTGTAATACCCTATATCATCAGGAGGTCAAGCACACCTTTATCCATCAGAAGCTTTTCTATATCCTTAGCTGGAAGAAGACCTGGCTTGTGTCAGATTATCTGCATCTCTTACTATGTCTTACCCTTACACTCAATCAGATGAGTCTGAGTTGTCTTTCCCTTTGTTTCCATTTCCTGACTACCACTCTCCTTCCCCAGAAGCTCTTTGAACTCCAGTCACTTATTCATAGTATTTACACCCCTGCTGAACATTCAAACTTTCTTCCTATTAGTGGGCACCTCCTGTTCAGCTCCTTCAGTTCTGCCTTCTCCAGCTTCTATCTGCAGCCAGCTTGCATCAGGCCAGCCATCGAAATGTGCCTCACCACCTCCTACACCATTGACCAAACTGTGTCTGCCATTCCATCCTCTAGAATTAGAGTCTAACACAGAGCCAAGCCCATGGTATTTTTCCTATGAAAAAATACCATGACTTGGTCATATAAAATGCCCAGTCTTTATGTCTATGTTGCCCCAAGGCAACAGAGTGCTTCCTGAAATAACCCCATAACTTGAGTAACCAGCTCCAACTACAATTTGGCTTCTCCAAAATCTCCTGTCACCTCTCATAGAAATCCTGGTTCATAATCTGAAGTGGGTATTCCAAACCTTCTCCTCAGTCCTAAACTACCAAATCGCTCTTCCCAGCCCCCAGACTTTCCCACCTCTCCCTCTCTGACACTGCCTCCTGATTCAAGTTGATGGACCTGAAGTTAATATCTCAAAGGAGAGACTTTCACATGTTCCTCCCTTTTTATTTCCACATATACCTGCTCTGTTTCAACTATTCTCTTCAAAAGGGCTAGGCTTTGGAACCCACAGACCTGAATTAACATCTCAGCTTTACAATTTTATTTGTAGCTACAGGCTCTTAGACAAATTTCTCAACTTTTCCAAGGCTTGGTTTCCACATCACTAAAAGGGAAATAAAGCCTATTGTAGAGAGTTTATGAGATTCCAACGCTACATCATGTAGTGGGCATAATTGAGAGGTTTATTTGGGTTCTTCCCCATCTTCTAGCTATAGAACCACACTCTCCCTTTGGCTCGTTGAGGCTGTTTGCTCCAATGGGATGGGACAAAGGGCCCTGGCCTGGCCAATAAGAGAACCAATGCCCTTGACCACATGGGTTGTCTCGTGGACATGATCCAAGTGGGGACAATTGGAGTGCACCTGGCAGCTCACCTGATAATCACTGGGACAGAACATCATGTAATTGCTGGAATTGCTAACTACAAGGGACATGCCAGTCTGGAGTCGTCAGTGGTTATTTTTGCCCCAGGGAAAGGAAGCCAGCCTAACAATGGAGTTAAAGTAGAGGAAAGTAGAGCTGAGCAATTTAAACAGGCAGAGTTTTCAAGCTGTTAAAGCACTCAATTCCTGGACTTTCTAGTATAGTGCAGCAATGCATTCCATTTTTCTTAAATTAGTTTGAGTTTGGTTTCTGTCACATGCAACCAGAACTTCTAACTAATAAACGTCTGCAGCCTCCAGTGTGGTGCTGACACAGGCAGTACTTCACATGCCTGCTGTGCAGTATTAACTTCTCTGCCACCTTCCTCTCTACCCATAATCCCATCCCATAATCCCCTCAATGATATTATGCCCACAATTATCACTTTCCTCTCCAACATCTTGAGTTTCTCTGCTTGCTTGATTACTGCTTCTAATATGTCCAATAGTAAATATTCGTTGTTTATGTTTTTTTTAAACACTTGGTAGTTTACAAAGCACTTTGATATACAACTAATCCTATGGGATCAGTCACCATAACTTGACTCTTCCTCCTTCAAAATGTCTCTCCTCTTTTTCTTTCCTATAGCTGTAACTTAGGTCCACCTCCCCTAGATAATCATACTCATTAAAAAATGTTCCACCTATGAATCCTGCCACTAAATTAAGCTTCTTAAAATGCCACTCTCAGCAAGCATGCCTCTTTTCTACTGAAGAGTAAAAAATATTCCAGGTAGCTTTTCAAATAAAACCCACCCTTTTCTCTCAATTAATCCAGTATTGTCTCCTAGTTGGCACAACTTCACTTATCTAGTCTTATTTGTAGCCAGATAGTTCTACCTCTTACCAAGTTCTAACTTTTACCAGCTGTGTGACTTTGATCAATTTATTTCTCTGCTCTGGGACTCTAGCCTTATTACTACAACCATGTCAATTTCCGTGTCATCCCTTACTCATACTAGCCTCATTTCCTTCTGTTGTTTTTTTAAAACATTTTAAAGCATAATATACATAACATAAAATTCACCTACTTTAGGTTTATAATTCATTTTTTAGTAAGTTTACCCAGTTGTGCAACCATCACCATAATGTAGTCTTAGAATATTTTCATCACTCTAAGAAGATCCTTCATGCTCATTTACAGTTAACCCCATCTGCACCTGCAGCCCCATTTTCTATCTCCATAGACTTGACTTCTCTGGACATTTAGTATAAGTGGAATTATAAAATGTGTGGTCTTTTGTGTTTGGCTTCTTTCACTTAACATAATGTACCAGACTCATTTCTGCCTTCATCCTTTGTAGGTTCTCTCTCACACCTTCTCTCTTCCTTTCCACCCACACAAATCCTTCATTGTTGTTGTTGATGATGTTGTTTTGAGGTATGATTTGAGACACACCACTTTTATAACATCATCTTAGACTCAATCTACAATTTCTATTGTCTTTACTGTGAATCTCCATGGGACCTCTAGGTTTGAGTTCCCTTAGTTGTTCCAAACAGTTATCTTATTTTTCTTTCTGAGAAAAGTGAAAATTCTTTATGGAAAGTGTTAGACAAATTTGGGAACAAAATAAATGTTCTTTGAAAAAAAATAATGAATTGGGTATGCCTACATATACTTCCCTTTACCAAGATCAGTTTCCAAGAACCATAGTCACGTAGGGCTTACTTTAAGAGTTCATTTGATTCATCTTTAGGAGGGAAAGATCTGGGTGCATGATCTGCTGATTTCTTTATATCTTATGCCAAAAGCTGCTGACAGACCGGGCATAGCCCATGGTTTTGAAAGACCCTATTCTCCTCTTATCATCAGTTCCCCCATATACCCCCAAATTTCAGGAACTGTCAATTTCTTAAGGATAAACCCAATGCCTGCTGGTCGATCTTTGTTCCCACCTTAGTCCATAGCTACTGTCTTGCAGAGAGTGGGTGTGGAATCAATGTCTCTAATGAATGAATACATGAGTGCACACACAAGCGAGACTAAGTGAGCAAGCAGGACGTGGCCACTGCAATCTCCAAAGGCCCAAATAGTCAGAAGTTAGTATTAGCTTTAGTTAAGAATTCCAGTTTGGATATTGCAAATGCTAAGTAAATGTCTATTCTTATTGCACATCAATTTGTCAGAAGCACGAACAAAAAATATAAGAATTTAGCCATGGAGACAACACAGAAAAAGTACAGACCCCAGATCAAAAGCAAGTGAAAAGTGAATCTCTCATACTCACAAAATCACATCCCTCTACTTTCCCAGGCTAACTCACTGTTGCTTCAGGGTGCTGTTATATGTCACTTCCTCTGGTTAACATTCTTTTATATCCCGGGTTTGGTTATATACCTATTTTTCTCCTATCATATTTAAACTTTCAACAAATATTTATTGAACATATACTATGTGCAGGCATTGTTGGAAGGGCTTGTAATACAGTAGTGAACAAAACAGAACAAAGCACCACCCTGTATTCGTGGAGCTTCCATTTCAGTGGGTCACATGTTATCATATTTTCCTCCTTCATTGTATGTATGCTAAATCCCCAAGGGCCAGAAATCAATCCTATATTGGTTGAATAGGTAATAAATAAGCTACTGTTTATTGGGCATATCAATATCTCATTTAATCTTCATTATTACCCTAAAAGGAGCATATATACACACCCTTGTATAAATAACGTTTTGCTGCTCTGGTTTAGAGAGGTCGGTTAACTTGGCCACACCACAAAGTCAATGAGTTAGAGATCCAGAATTTGAATACAATTATTTAACCCCAAAACTAGGTTCTGCTTGGTGAAAGCAAAAGGATAATTATGAGAAGATTCATGAGGATGAAGATCCAGTTTAACTGGATTTTCATGGACCAGATGAAAACTCCACATCTTACTTAAAGTGTTTGGAAGCTAATTTCTGAAGGAACCACCTATACTGCAAAAGGATAAGATACGATTTGGAAATCAATGACAAAAGAACAACAGAACTGTTGTTAGACCTTGAAAATTAATCAGATAGCACCTCAAAAAGTCATTCACCATTACATCTACCTAAATTACATTTTCCTAAAATGTTCTGCTTTCTCCAGTCCTAAGAATAAAAGTGGTAGAAAAAATATTTAAAAATAAATAACAGCTACATTATTTGCCCCCAAACCTAAAAATATTGGAGTTATCTTACAACTATTTATTTTGATTATTTACAGGGTTATATTGTTTTCTAATTATTACATATTTCTAAGTCTCATTCCCCCAAACCTGCAGAAATGCAAGGTCCCCGTGGGCATAAATTTCTTTTATGCACCACAGCATCTAACATGATGCTGAGTATAGACTTAGCTCAGAGTCCAAGAAATGGAGATAAATTTAGAAAATCTGGTCCAGGGCTGACTGTTTTCCCGGTCAAATTTTGCCTCCAATATTTTTTCCAGTTAATCCATGTCATTGAGAACAACGCCAGCTTTTGTTACATTTCTGCATCATTCCAAAGGCCACATCAGTGGTTATTTGTCTCATCACATAATAGGGAGAAAAGCAGATTTTATTTTAAAATTAGCTTTGCTCCACTTACCGAATTTGTTAGAAAATGTGCCTAAATTCACATAAATGATGGGATGAATCTGTGCCTGTGAGAGAGAGAGAGAAAGAAGGCAAGTGTTTGCACGCACACTTGCGGGTGGGTAAGCATCTTCATAAACCCCTCAGCTTCTCCGGAGGAGCTTACGGTACGTGCCATGGAAACAGTGGTTACCATGGAAAGAGTGCGCCATGGTGACGAGCTCAAGAGATGCCTATGTAAAACCATCTTACCATGTAACCTTACACTTTCCAGCATTTTTTAAAAATATGACAGGATTAGAGCACAGTACTCTGGGAAGTCTCAGCCCTCTCAATGATCTTCCAAAACAATCTAGAAAGTGAGGTGATAAATTGCAGGGCGTTGTGTACCTTGCTGAAGGGCTTGACAAGCAGTTAGGCAGAGAAATTGCCAACATCGTTTATCTATGGACTGCACTGCACACTATTAAATATTTTCTGTTAAAACCCACAAAGTATTACAAATGAAGAGAAAACATGGATAAAATTAACTTAAAGCGAATGGTTTCCTGACTTACTGAGATCAGAATGGATGTGTTTCATCTAACTTATCTGTTAATAGGCTTTCTTGATGCCCTAGTGTTACCATAATCTCCAAAGCACTGGACAAACCAGTACATTTGTTTATCTTTATCACTCTTTGCTTACTAAAGAACTTGCTTTTATTAAAGAGATCAATCACCTGCACACAGTGTAATAGCCTGAGCAGTACATACAAGGTGAAAAAAAAAGCAACAAAGGGTAAAGGGTGAGACCCCTGTTTTAACAAAGCCCCCAAAGCATTAAAGAGGCAATAAAATAAGCTTTCGATAATATATATGTATACATATATACTCTTAGAGGTAGAAAACTTGATATCAAAATTAGTAATCTAAAACATTTCTAAATGGGAACGTGAAGGCTTCAGAGCCATCAGTGCCTCTAACTCTGCACTCAATTTTGTCTGGCTACTTTAATAAGCAGCCAAACAATGCTAAGTGGAGAGACGTGGAGTACCTTACGTGTCTGATACTCGGCTCCTCTCACCGCCTTTCATGGGGAAGCCAGACATTTGTGCCTCCCAGCCCAGCCGTGAAACCAGGAATCCACCCTGATTCAATGAGGATGTGGCATCTGAGGGCCACTGTCTTAGACCTCAGCTATGAGGCATCACTGAAATGCTGGGGTAGAGCTCACTGCCCACACTGTAGTGGAAGGAGGAGCGCTGCTACCTACACTGAAAAACAACCCTCGTCACAAGCTCTCAGGGCAACGAACATAATATCATATTTTATCTAGTCTTCTGGGATTAAACATATTGATTGAAATTTTCATTGGAAGCTTTTCTTAAAAGACACTTTCTTCCAAACCTCTTCTTTCTATTCCGTTGCAAGTCTGCTATTTTCCTTGCCAAAATGCAGGAAAGCAATTAGGCTCAAGGGTTTTATAAGCTGCACCGGTTCAGGGCAAATCTATTGAACTTTGTTGAGAAATTCTTGTTCATTCACTGTGAAAATGTTGATGGTTTTATCCTCTTTCTTGATGACCACTTAGTTGGAGAAACCCGCGTTACGTGTGTAGAGCAGGATTTAAAGAGAAGCCAGCCTAATTAAAGTGTTGTGATGTTAAACAGAAAGGTACTAAATATATTCCTTTAATAATTGCAATTTCTAGCTCAAATATATGTTGGAAAGAACTGAAGCTAAAATACAAAGGAAATTTAGCAGAAGCAGCAATGGCTGAGAGAAAATATTAAGCTGACCTGCAAAGTGCCTCACAGGTTTTGAGAATAAAGCAGGAGGAAGTGAGGGGCCGAGCCTTCCTCTCCCATCAGCTGTTCCTGTGGTTGGTGATTATAGCCATATTTCACAGAGAACATATGGCCATGTTTATAGCCATCAGGCAGCATTTCACAGAGCGACGACACCATGTGTCCACCAACTAGCCTTCCTGATTACAGTTAATTAAAGAGGAGGTGGGAGGCATTTTAAAAATACTATTAAGGTGCAAGGATGCCCAAAGTTCCCAGGTCTATTTGCAAGAGCAGGTGACAAGAAAGAATGATAATAAAATTATAAGAAGCCAAGAGAAGTGGACATTCTGCTCAAGTATTTGGCTAAGAAACAAGCCAAATACAACAACAACAAAACAAATAAAAAGGAAGTGTAAGACACCAAGGCAGGAGAGCAGCACAGTACACCATGCAAGGTGTTACTTGGGAAGCTTGGTACATCAAGAAAATACCTGAACTCTCCTCAAGCACATTCTCCAGGGAAAGATTCCAAATCAAAACTACCATAACCACGTCTCCAAGAGTCACTTGATAGTCAGCAAATCCAAGATGCAGTGGTATCAGGATCATATGCCACTGAATAAATGCTTTCACCCAGTTTTGTGGTCCAGCAATGCTGTTCTTTCTTCCCTTCATTCCCAAAGTAAAATACAAGGCAACGTATGTCACCAGGTATAATAAATATGATTTAAGGGTCTCAGCTTTTCAAACCTCCTTCTTTTGAATTTGCAAAATTTCTTCCATAAGCTCCTAGAAAACAGACTTGGCTGTAGAATATTCCAGAGACAGTGAATTGGGCTCACATCCAAATGAAGCTTTAGTTTAGTAATTCTCTTCCTCCTCTAGTTTACAAACTTCCCGTCTGAAGGGGTGGCTCTGTGTGTGTGTGTGTGTGTGTGTGTGTGTGTGTGTGTGTGTGTACCATTCCATCTACCACAGATACTTCTTCCTTCAGACTCTTTGGAAAGTCTGAGCACACATACATTGGTAATTTAATCATTTTTTTTCTTATTTCTCTGCTTTGCTGGAACTGGGCTATATTGGCATTAGATAGGTTGCATGATGGCAATTTAATGGCCTGAACTCAATCCAGAGGTATATCATCATGGTCACCTTGGGATCTGTTCCCATTGCTGTGACATGACAGAAAATGCCAGCAGTCAGAATGGATGGCCATCTGCAAGGGTGGAGACGGTGTGTCAATGAGTACAGAAGACCTGACTCTGAAAGACCAGGGCAGCCCAGCAGCTGTGAAGTCACCCTCGCCGCTCTCTCACCAGCCCCACCCCTGCGGTTAACACAGGACACTTCACTCAACACTGTTCATCTATCACACTCTCTGCTCAGCACTGAGGGCATAGGAGCAAAAAGAACACGCACAGGCGTGGCCCTCAAGCAGCTTATTGTTTCTTAGGGGAAGACACATAAGAAGTTTAAATAAGCAAATGCACTAAAACACCATAGAAGCCATTATGATAGACCCATGTACCCAGTATAATGGTGGCACATAATACTGGTGCCACCATTGGTGGCAGTGGAGATGAGCAGCCTTTAAAAGTCCAATACGGTTGGAAGGAGACTTGAATGGAGGAAGTTAAGGTCTAGAAATTTTAAAAACCCATAGTAAATCCAAAATACCTGCAATGCTTTTACAGGCCCTTGTGAATAATCGGTTGTATTGTGGCCTCCCTCAGAGAATGTATATGACAAAGTTAAGAAATTCTCTGAGCACACTGGGAAGAAAAAAATATAAATTCAAAGCATTATAATGTTTAGACAATTAATGAGATGTAATAGCCAGAGCCCTGGTGAATGCTTTGATTTCTTAGGGAAATTTAGAGCACTGTACTCTCATTTTTTTCAGTAAACCACACAATAGTGATCATCTTTTTCACAGGTAAAAAAATCAGAAGAGATTGTGTGTGTGTGTGTGTGTGTGTGTGTGTGTGTGTGTATGTAACATTTTATATCATATAATGTGGAAATATATTTATATTAAATATAAAAATACAATGTGAATATTAATTTATATTAAACTATTTTGTAGAATTGAGGGCACCATCAGAATGTTAGTAGATCTTGTTGTGCTTTTATCTCTTTCATCTTGTTCTTGCTGGGGCTAACTCTAAAACAGAGGGCAGCAAGTTATGGCCCATGGGCACAGCGCTGCCAACACAGGCCGATCCACTGACATGTTATCCAAGGCTTTTGCACTCTGACAGCAGGCTGAGCAGTTGGCCAGGGACCATACAGCTGCAGACCCCAAAATATTGACCATCTGGCCCTTCACAGAAAAGTTTGATGACCCCTGCTCTAAAATACGTAATCACGTGATATCAATCTACCTTTTCCAATTTTTTCTTTTTTTTTTTTTTTTTTTTTTGGTATTTGGCTTTTTGGCAGAAACCTGATTCCTGGGGAAAAAAGTTCTATAACCAGATGAGTGGAAAACATTATATACTGTATTTCCCCTCTGGAAGACTTAAAATACACCTTGGCATATTGAAGGCTTTAAGAAGTCCTGTGTAAAAGAAACCTAAATAGATTTATTTCCCAAACATAATTGGCCATTTTTTTCCTCCATGAACATGTATTAACAAATCTGGCAGATGCAATGGATCGGTCACCCACGAGTAACTCAGAGCCCACTTCTCCTGCCTTCTGCAGTACAGAGGCTAGCACATTAAGTACCTTATAGTTCAGCCTGCCTTGTGTTTAACCTTGCCCGTGAGCCACAGTTATGTCCAGTAAGAGGTGGAGACCCTCCGGGCAGGCACCTTCCAGAATCTATAAGCAAGGCCCCACCTCTATCCTTTCCTGGTTGCCTTTGCCCTTCCCCTTTCCTCTTGGCCAGACACAAGTGGGGCGGTAGTCACCTTGTGTTCAAAGACCGATGGATGAAGGCAAAACCCTACATGCTGAGGAAGGCAGAGCAAAAAGATGGCCAAAGCCTAGGTGCCCAATTGCATCACTGTGACACCGCACTGAGCCAGAGCGGCCTACTCCTGGACTTCTTACTGAATTAAATAAATAAATGTTTTCTATTTACGGCAGTGTAATGGAAAGGAAAGTGTTTCTCAGACTTTAATATGTAAATGAATCCCCTGGGATTTGTTGCAATGCAAATTCTGATTCAGCAGATCTGGACTGGGGCCCCTGCCCACCTCGCAGGTGATGCAGATGCTGGTCTATGAATCACATGTTGAGTAGCAACGTAATAGAGTTTTCTGTTCTTTGCAGCAAAACACCACCGTAAGTGATGGCTCCTCTGGAATTCATCTTCTAGGGAGCACACGTCAGGAAATTCTGAGGATTCTCACTCATCTTCTAGGGAGCACACATCAGGAAATTCTGAGGATTCTCACGGTCATGCTCCCTGTTACCACAAAACATTTAGAACGTAGGTTCCACCTAGGGTACCATTCAGAGGATCTGGACTTTCTTCCTCCATCATTTCTCATACAACATATTTTTTTTATTATGACCCATGAGGCAGTGCAAAGCTACAGTGAACCACTGTGCACTAAGAGGTGAAATTTTCCACAGATGTCCTCAGGATAACAACAAATGTAATGAAGAGATTATTATTTTAACATCATAAAATGATAGATTCCTTAAAGAGTCACCCAATTCCTTATTTATAGGTTAGGAATCTATGGCAAGAGAGGCCAACTGATTCCCTAAGTCACCTGGGGAAATGGAGGGGGGAGGGCAGAGCTGAGTGGGGTTGTACCTGTGAGTTCAGGTGTCGGTGCCTCAATCTGTCCAATACTATCTCCTGCTTTGAACAGAAAAACTTTTCAAAAGAAAAGGTGAGCTCCTCAGAAAAAAGTGTGCCCCTTATGTCACAGATACATTACATAGCAATGGGAAAATATCACATTCACATTTCCAAACTCTTCCTGCTGCCAGTGTATGAAGTGACAGCAAAGGCAGCCATTTCCCTTCTCATCACGATTAACACAGAGCCTTAGCAAGTCGCCAATCTATTTAGAGGTACAGATCCGCGAAGGAGGTTTTCCTGATTCTGTCTCTAAAATATAGTTCCACTTGACCTAACTGCAGTTTGGGGAGATTCCAGATTTCATTTTTTTCATCTTTCCAAGTTGAACTCTAAGTTTGACAATGGGGTGTGTGAATTTGCTGAAGCATTTCATGCAGCCTTTATTAATTAAAGAAAAAGGTTTCATCCTAGGGTCTGGAGAGTTTTAAGAGAAAATGAAAAGTAGAGAAAAGGCATGAAGGGCTAAAATAGCTGAAATGTTCTATTTTTTCTTTTTTAATAATTGGTGCTAAAGAAGGAGCGTGGGCTTTAGATTTTAAGAGCTATCATCGGGGGAAGGAGCTAACTTCTAAGTATTTTGACATGCAGAGGAGGGTGGAGGGCCAGCAATAACTCTGCCCTGATCTCTCTTTGATAGCACACCCACGCCTGTGTCCACCAGCGAGCTTTTAACATCAAGTACTGTTCCTTCCTTCGGAGGCTCTCCCTGCTCATTTGGTTCCTTAGGATGCTTTCATTAGTTATCAGCCAATTTCATTTTAAGTTTCTCTGATAATCCTGTTTCAAAGCTCACATAACTAAGGTCAAATTTAAAAGGTGATTTCCTCAAGGCCAGAAAGCCAGGCCATTGCATTCCCTAAAAATAGCCATTGAAACTTCTAAGTGTTTGTCCCGGTCAATGATTCTAACACAATTTCTGTGAATTTCCACCCAAGGACTCTTTATTTGCGACAGTAGACTAAGCACCTGTCTACTCAAATAGAAGTTGCATAGGCCAGAAGGTCCACAGATCTGGATTCTAGACTCAGCTCAGACCTTCCCTGGGAACTCAGGCAAGCCTGTTATGCTCTGGGATGCCTGATCTTATCAACTGTCACTTAGGAATATATGGTAGACTGAGTAATGGTCCCCTCAAAGATATTTACGTCCTAATCCCTGGAACCTGTGATGATCTTACTCCCCACCCAAAAAATCACATTGAAGTCCTAACTGTCCCCTGTGCTATGAACATAACCTTATTTGAAAAATAGGGTCTTTGTAGATGTAATCAAATTAAGATGAGGTCATGAAGGTAGGTCCTAATCCAATATGACTGGTGTTTTCATAGGAAGAAAATGCCATGGGAAGGCAGAGAAACAGAGGGAGAACGCCTGCGCCCACAGAGGCAGAGACTGGAGTGAGGCACCTGCTCACCGAAGAATGCCAAGGGCTGTAGCAGCCTCCAGAAGCTAGGAAGAGACAAGGAAGGATTCTATCAAGAGTCTCAGAAGGAATATGGCTTTGTTGACACTTGATTTTGGATCTCTAGCTTCCAGAACTGTGAAACAGTAAGTTTCTGTTGTTTTAAGCCACCAAGTTTGTGGTATTAACTTCCAGCTTCTAGCCAATGGGACTGAAAGAAGGGTGCCAAATAAGTTCTCCCTTAGAGTATGCCAACACCCTTCCAATCTTCACCCATTGAAAATATCACTAAGTTTACTGAACGTGGCCAGTCTCCTTTGGGGTAGCTTTATTCCTTTGGATCACTCCTGGTGACTCATTAGTAGCCAGACATCTCCTTACAAATAGCCATGTTTTCTGTGCATTAGGGCATTTCCCCTTTCAGGGTTGGAGACAGGTGTTCAAAGGATGATCCTAGCCGACAATGCAAGATCTGGCATTTAGCATCTTGCCGTGACTGACTGTCTGATATATTACCCCAAAGTGAAGCAAAGCCTTAGAATGCAAAATGATTCCTGCAGCGCCAGTGCTCCCAGTGAGATGGGAAACACTGAATGTGAAGCTTTTATATTGTTGGAGCAGAGGGGAGAAAGCAAAAAGAAGTTGTAAAACATGATCAATTTCATAACTCCAGAAACCAAACCTAAATAAGTATCAAAAAGATTACATGGGGGCCATTTAAGAGATACAGAAAATGTAAAAGGCTTGCATAAAAATATGATACTATTTGGAACTGTGATTTCTCAAAATAACAACAGTGGTCTGGCTATTTGGCTATGGTCAAAACCATAGGTTTGGGACTTAAGAGGCAAAGGGTCTAGGTCCCAGTATGATTACCCACTAGAAATGTGATGTTGGAAAGAGATGTCACGTATTTCATATGTAACTTAGTGTCCAAATATGCAAAAGTGGGTTCATTGCTACCTTAGTAGGTAGTCCTGAGAATTTTTTGAAATAACTTACATAAACTGCTAGCATAGCACCTGGCACAGAGCCATGTTCTTGAAAGATGACCATTTACTGAGCAGTTACCATGTGGTAGGCACTGTACTGAGTGTTCTGGTTATATTACTGAAGGCATGGGGTGTAGTGGTTCCAAGTACAGACTGCTGGGTTCATAACCCAGCTCCACCAAGAGCTCTTTACATAACCTTGAGAAAGTTACTTAACTTCCGTGGGCCTCAGCTTCCCCGTCTCTAAAAGCAGATAGTATTGTTGGCTTCCCAGATCTGTGGTCAGAAATAAATAAGCAAATATGTCAAATGAACTTAGAAACAGTCCCTGGGACATGATTAGCATTCGTAAGTATTTGTTAATGTTATTGGTGTCCCTTTAATCTTTACAATCCTTTGCTGTACATGCTATATTAGATCCATTTCGTCAACAAAGAAGCTGAGTCAAAAGAGTCTAAGCGAATGGTGGATCCAGGATTCAAGTACAGGTAGTCTTGCACTTGGTCCAAACTTGGATTATTGTTGAAAGTCAGAGCCCACCAAATCTATTTTGACCTTCCATCTACCCTTTCCAAAATGAACTGGCTTTATGAGTCTGGGAAATTCCTTAAGCACTCAATGTTGCATTTGTATACTGGGGAAAACAATATGGATGCCTTATCAGGAGGTGAGGATATAATGAGATGTTATGATAAATTCCATATCTCAGAGCCTGAAAATGTGTCAGCTGCCATGATAAATATCATTAGTAAAAGCACTGAAGACTAGCAATCATTTAGTGCTGTACCACCTTTTGAAAAAAATGAGACCAAGTTTCATTTTTAGTTCCAGTTGTATTCCGATATAATTGACATACAGCACTGCATAAATTTAAGGTGTACAGCATAATGATTTGACTTACATACATCATGAAATGATTATCGCAGAACATCCAACATCTCATATAGATACAAAATTAAACAAATTTAAAAAATATATATTTTTCCTTGTGATGAGAACTCTCAGGATTTACCGTTTTAACTTTCATATATAATGTACAGCAGTGTTAAATATACTTATCATGTTGTACATTAAATCCCTAGTACTTATTTATCTTTTTACTGGAACTTTGTACATTTTGACCTCCTTCATCCAATTCTCCCTCCCCCTCCCCCTCACCTCTGATAACCACAAATCTGATCTCTTTTTCTGAGAGCTTGTTTGTGTGTTTTTAAAGTATAATTGACCTACAGCATTGTCTTAGTTCCTGGTGTATAGAATCAGCATAGTGATTCTATATTTCTATACATTTCCAAATGATCACGATGATAAGTCTACTTACCATCTGTCACCATACAAAGGTATTACATCATTACTGACTATATTCCCCACACTGTACATTTCATCCCCATGACTCATTTATTTTGTAACTGAAAGTTTATACCTATTTTAGACAAAGTTTTAATTCTCAGTGCTTATCTAGGACATTTTCCTCATATTGTGACATTGTCCTAGGACTTTTCTGAAATAGCGGTCCAATTGCTCCTGGAAGAAACACTTGTCCATTTCTCCAATGTTGGGAAACAGTCTTTGTGTCTTTTGATAATGGACAGAGCCTTACTTTGGACTGGATCTGATGATGAGCAAAGTGTCGGCTGGTCAGTGCAGAGATAACTGAGCCGGCAAACAAATGATTCAACTGGCCCTGGAGTATTCACTAGTGCAGACATGGGGT
Organism: Balaenoptera musculus; assembly: GCF_009873245.2. Taxonomy (NCBI): domain Eukaryota; kingdom Metazoa; phylum Chordata; class Mammalia; order Artiodactyla; family Balaenopteridae; genus Balaenoptera; species Balaenoptera musculus. The sequence goes on along the minus strand of NC_045785.1, from coordinate 84,238,333 downwards.
ATGGAAACTAAAAAGTAGAGAGTGACATCATGGCACTGGGACATTGGTTGGAAAAGGAAAATCGTTCAAGGTTAAGCGTGGGGTGAGAACTACCAGTGATAAAGCAGTACAACTTCCACGGGGGCCAACTGTATTCTCTGAACCATTAGTATAACTCTACTTCTCACACAGTGTTGAAAATGATGGTGGGATAATTGATTTTGCATTAGCGATTTCAAGCATAGTATGTAAGAAATATTACAAGCCTACTCCCTAGGTGCTTGCCAAAGCAACCTTAAGAAACTGAGAAGAAAACATTCTTTTTTTAAGCACAGTGAGGGCCCTTTACGCTCCAGGTGCTGTGGAGCAGGACCAACCCCTCCTCACGCGCTCACAGAGCCCTATCAACCCTGAGATGTTGGCGGTGCCCTATTAAATATTCATTAGATTTGTCGGGTTTGGGGGAATACCTGAAACCTGGTGGAGGGGAATGGATCTCGGCAAACACAAGCGTGGCTAAAATACACTTGTGTTGTATCTGTGTGACAATCAGTTCCCTGTGGCAAGCACCCAGAGAGACCTTTGCTCACTGTCAGAATGGACACCCAGAGAGCTACTGCCTAGGGTGAGGTGAGCTGATGCAAATCTCACCAATGACCACTGGGGAAGGAGAAAGAACTCTCTGATGACTCCAAAATCATGAAAATAAGCACTGAGCTCTAAAAGAAAGCAGACCACTGGCCTCAAAAGAGCATTTCTTTCTACCCCCCTTTTTGTGAAGGGTTCAATAATATTTTCATAGGATTCTGCACAAGTGAGAGCATCTTGTTTCTGACTCCAAGTTACATGTATTTTTTTCACGTACTGATAGGAGAAGCAGTGGCTAGCAATATGGTTCAGATCAGGCTACAGATTAATTCAAATGCTGTGAATAAAGAGGGCCTGATGCAAATGTATTTTCAACATAGGAAAAAGTAATTAAACAAGAGTAAAAATAGGTGACGATCTTGGTTCCTCACAAGCTGAATATGTCAGCAAAGGCCATGAAATGTTGTGACCTTTCTCTAGCAAGGTCTATTTCTACCAAAATAACAGCAATAGCCACAATAGTTTTAATAATGGTAGTGTTAAGTGCTTTAAGCTAATCATGATAACAAACTGAACCACAAGTGAGAGAATCCAGGTTGTGCTTATACAATTTGGGTTCTGTCTTTGAGAAGAAGAATACAGCATTACTAATGTACTATTTCTAGGCTACCTCCCAGGTAGGGTTACCAGATAAAATATAGGAATCTTGGTCAGATTTGAACTTCAGATAAACAATGAATAGTTTTTATTAGAAATATATGCCATGCAAAATTTGGGACATACTTATACTAAAAGAAATTCATGTTTTTAATTATCTGAAATTCAAATTTATTACTGTGTGTCCTGTATTTTTGTATTTGCTAAATCTGGCAATCATATGCCTAGGGTTTTGGAAGAAGCCCAGAAAAAGTAAGAGAAGCCCAGAGGTGAAACATCCTTAATTTCACATCAATCTGTCCCTGAACATGGGTTGTTAATTGCTGCATTTCACAGATGCAGAAATTGAGGCTATGCTTAGCCTTAGAGTTTTGGATTTGGGGAACCACATATTTAAAAGGATTTGTAACTATTGTAAAGGTTTTACAGGAGTGTGCAAAAGGTGAATGAAAATATTTTGCACATCTTATGGCTTAGAGGGAAGTCTTCATCTCCAAAGTTAATTCAATGAAAGGAAATGGACTGTAGAAAAACAGCAGATATTTGGATACAATGAAGAACTTGTGAATTTACTTTTAAGTCCTCAAGTTTTGGGTCTCTATACCTTCAAAATGCTAATCTGTCTTCCCTCTACTACCTCTTTACTTGCTTTACTATACTAATGCCAGCTGATTTTTCAATTTAAAGTGACAGCTCTTCCAGGCAGACTTCCCTAACCCCATAGTCAGGGTGAGGTTCTCTTCCTGGCCTCCCTCCACACCCTATGGATGTCTCTATCAAAGCACTCTCTACCACTTCAGAATCGTCTGCTGAGATGCCACCTCTCCAACTGGACTGCTGGTGCCAAAGACCCTGAATTATCAGGCCATAGGTTGCCTTTGTAACACAATGCGTTGCACCCAGGAAGGGTGCAAAAATATGTACTGATGGACATAAATAAAGTGATAAAACACTGGAGTGGACACCCGTGGGACAATCTGGGAAGGTCTAGTGTTCATCAAAGGCATGACATCTGATAGGGATGCGTCCCTCGGGATTCTTCTTCCACTCATTCAGTCTTCATTTACGATGCCCAAGGCATCCCATACAAAGAGCATGGAGTTGAACATCTGGTAATAGAGTAATGAGACCTAATAGGAGCCACACACAAATCTCTGCTTACTTCCAGAGACCGTCACCTGCTTAAGCCCCTCTAGGCTGGAACTTCTCTGGTAGCCAAGGGATTTACAATGGCGTGACTGCAACAGAAACTGAAAAGGCAGGTGGGGAGGAGGTTTCCAGAGGATGGCTTTCATACTGCAGGAATACCGGCCAAGAGGAGAACACGGGGAATGGGGCTGGCCTTGCTCCTGAGTGCCCCGGCTCCCTCCTGCACCATCTGCACAAGGCAGGGCAGGGAACACAGCGACCTGCTCCGATGGTCAGGCAGATAAGAGCCACTAGGCATGAGCAAAATTGCAGAAGCACTTTAAAACACACGGCGACTGAGGAGTGTGGTGAAAAAGGAAACCAGAATTCTCAGGACAAGATTAAATTAACCCACTGAAGGAACCATCTCAACTAATCTGCTACTAGGCTTAGTGCTGACAATGTTTATGGATAAAATGAGGCCAGACTTGCCAAAGGGATATGTATGGGCTCCAAGCCTTCTATACCCTCGCAGCCACACCCAGCTAATAAACTTTGGGAGGAAGATTTTACTTGGTGTATTGGATATCTTTGTCTTGCTTATCTAAACTATCACAAATGGCTGTGTAAAAATACATATTAAAATGACTGTTGTTTTATGAACAAAAAAGTATTGTTTAGAAATTCCAATTAGGCAAATATCTTCTTTTTTTTTTTTTAGTTTCCTGAGGTCTTTTTTTTTTTGTAGAAAGCAAATTAACCCTATTTGAGGTAGGCCCTGAATGTTATTCAGTTCTGTTGAGGGCTTTTGCTCTTGGCTGTGACTAGAAAAGAAGATTCATAGTGAAGAGGCCTGTAGGGGTGACTGCCATTCACTCCCGTGTTTTCACAAATGGAAGCAGCCAGGCAAAGAGCACAGCTGTCACCATGCCCCAAACAGGCATGGGGTTGGGAGCCCCTGGAGCAAGGGCCAATGCCATAGGCAGGTTTCCTCACACAGCAAATCTAAAATTTCATTAACAACGATTTGAACTATTCAGGCAGGTTCAATGCCTTTTATGTATAAAAATACATCTGTTCACTCATCCTGCATTTGCCCTGGTTCTTTCTCAGTTCTGAAACTAAACTGTCATGTGCCCGCTGTTCCCTAATATTTGAAATGGTCAGCGATCAAAAGAAGATTGAAGCAACCAGATAGGAAATGAAAGATTCACCAGATAGGCCAGAATGAAAGATTCACCTGGAGCAGAAATGTGAAAAGGTTTGTTTAGTCTTTCTCTCAAGCGCATCTTTGTGTTGCAAATTCCAGTTGGAGTGGAAATGCCAGGTTGCTCAGAGAGAAGGTTGTCCTTGTAATGAGTCTTGGCCAATTGGAAATTGGCAGGACTCGTGCTCTCTTGAGAAATTGTTCTTGCCAAGCTTCTGGGACATTTCCCAAAACCAAGTGGATTGGCCAATTGGACAACATTTCGCTAAACACACAAACTTTTCATAGTGCAATCCAGACTTTCCAGAACTGTCGTTAGCAAAGTAGACAAAAATAATCAAGTTTCACTCTTCCCTACTCAGGTTCTTCAGAATGTCACCGTCACAGTCTCCCTAAAAGTGAAAAATAACACAGATCTGTTCTAAGGTAAAGGAGAATTGAGACACACCTAAACTGAGAAGAAAAACACAAACACAGATAAAAACACTTTTGACACATTAAATTCAATTGTGGTCCTTAATAGAACTTAACCTTTTGTTCAGGATCAGTTATAACATCATTAACTTTATCGAAAGAAATATATTTATCCTGGGCACAGAACAGAAAAGGTCAGGAAGGAGATTCCAAAACTTTAAAAGAGAAAGATATATCTCTCAATTACTAAGTGAATTCAACCTTTCAGAAAAACATTTTGTATTCATTAAAACCCTTTTTACTGTAAGGGGAAAAATTACTACATCCTTGGCTAAGGACCAATGGTGGGAATTACGTGAATGCCCACTTCACTGGAACCCTTCTAAAATTATGGTGTTGATTCATGTGTAATTAAAAACATTCTACATATTCTACAGCCTGTGATGGAGGTCATTAAATAAATTAGACTAATTATGACTTTACAAATGCAATTGTAAATTAAATAAAGTATCAAAACCAAATCCAAATCCAATCACAGCTGTTAGGAAGAGTTTGTCGCTTAAAAACTTCAACTTATCACCAGATAATATAATTAGGCAATTACCAAGTGACAACTGAGTGATGACTAGAGCATGCAAGCAAAAGGGCAGAAGTCTTAAACTCCCAGAAAAGTCACTCACAGACAGATAGCAATAAACCAAAGAAGGTATTTCTTGCCTAATTTTGTCTGACTTTCTGGGAAGCAATAGGTAAGCAATAGCTTTTTTGCCAAACGATGCCTAGACCCATGATCAATATACGCTTTAGTCATTTTAGGCAAAGAACCCAGGGCTCACGATTCTTTTAAGGGCCTATGAAAATGTTTTCACTTATTTTAAAAGCATAAGGGAAAATACATAAACTTTTAGGTCAAAAAATGTTTAATATGTAATATTTTTACATTCATCTCAATGCCATGACAGTCATAAAATATAATATTTACCTTTATTTTTAAAGGAGGAAAGGGCTCACAAAGGCAGAAGCACCTATAGGACCCATGAACTCATTATGTGGCCCTGCCCAGACCCCTCCCACAGGACCACAAGGTGAGTAAGTGGCCTTGGTAAATGGCAGAAGCCAGCTGGACTTTGGAGGAAAAATGGAAGAAAAGCAGGTTGGATAGGGGAGGAGTAAAGGGGTGCGGAGTGTGTTTATAGGTTCAAGAGGGGGGTAAGGCTCAGGCTGTAGGCCATGTAAAGAGCTCTGTTTCCCAAGAGGGTAGCAGGGCTGAGGTTATATGAATAAAGTCAACCATTCTATTTTCTTCACCACTATATCCCAAGTTCAGGTGTGACACCTGGCTCATAATAGACAATATTTGAGGACATATAAATGAGTCTAGGGTGTGGTATGGAAACTACTGGCAGAAACAAGGCAGAGATATGTCCCTGTCATTTACTCCACTTCTATAACTATTTGCACCAGCCTGTAGAGATTTCTCAACAATACCCTTATTTCTTTTATTAATCCTTTCTACCACTGAGAATAAGTTCCCACTGGGACAGCCTGGGCAGTGGCTAGAGCATGGATCTAGGCTTAAGTCTTGACTCCTTCACTAATCGGCACTGTAACTTTGAGAAAGTTCATTACCCTCTCTAAACCTCCATTGCTTTATGTACAACATGAATATCTGTTTCTACATCAGATGGTCATAAAGATGAAATGAGGTAATTAATGTGTGTCATGTACTAAGCCCAATTGGTTCTACCTAGTTAGATTCTAAAGACATGAAACTTCCTTTTGTGTCAACTCTATAGTACCTAGCACATAACCACATTTTAGTGATTTTTTTTACTAATGCTCCCATAATCTACCCTCAAATATTTGTACTTAACTCATTTTCCACACAACTCTTAACTAAAGCCATTGCTAAGTTCAAAAGTGAGGATGAATGGAAGCCAGACAGCTGCTTGATAACCCAACTGGTAGTGAGCCCTACAACATCACTGGAAGGATAGAGAGATGGCGGGAGTATAGTTTGTGGGTGGCAGACATTTTAATAAGCTACTTGGGATGAGAGGTGGGGAGACATGGGGAGAAAGTGAGAAGACCAAGTGGCCTCATTAAGCTACCTTCAGAGGTGGGTGGGTCCTCAGAGCCCGTGTTTTATGGAGATGCAAGTCTGGGACCAGAGCTGGAAGGCAGAGGACACCTAAAGGCTGCCACCAGGGGCATACCTTCTTCTCAGTCCTTCCACCACCGAGTCCTTAGCCTGGCTTCCAAGTAGACACGAACACACATTTAAAAATTTTATTTGAAGGGGTAAGAAATATTTACTAGCTGGGACAGTCTCAGCCTAGACCCACCTGGAGGTAGAAATGCATTACAACCCCACTGCCTGCTCTTCTCATTACCTTTTCCCCCAGCCATGGTTCCTTCAGTCTCACACAAATAATTATTTTCCTTTCATCTAATATCCTTCCTGACCCCCTTTATTCCTCCTTTAATTTTTCATCTTCAATAAATTTATTCAAACACATTAATATGTTTGAGCATCTATTATTTAATAGTATATAATAAGCAGTAAAAAGGGATGCTCTGTAATTTTTTTTTATAAATTTTTTTTTTTTTTTTGGCTGTATTGAGTCTTAGTTGCGGCTCGCAGGATCTCCATTGTGGTGTGCAGGCTTCTCTCTAGTTGAGGCGCACAGGCTCAGTAGTTGTGGCACGTGGGCTTAGTTGCCCCAAGGCATGTGGGATCTTAGTTCCCTGACCAAGGATCGAACCCGCATCCCCTGCATTGGAAGGCAAATTCTTAACCACTGGACCACCAGGGAAGTCCCTGCTCTATAATTTTTTGTTGTTAAATTTCACATTATTCATTCTTTTAATTTAACAGTTTTTAAAAATTGAGATATAATTGACATATAACGTTATGTTAGTTTCAGGTGTACAAGAATGATTCAATGTATATAGACACTGTAAGATGATCACCACAATGTCTATTTAACATCTATCATCATCAAATACAGATGCTCAGTATTTTTGAAACAAGGTTTTAATTCTTTAGATAAAATATTTAAGACCATAACCTAAAAGCATGGAAGCCATTGTCCACTCTGAGATCTGATGTCAGCTGTCTAATTCCTTCAGTCATTCATTTATCCCCCAACATCATTTATCGGGCACCTATTAAGTGTCAGACACTGCTTTAAGCTCTCCACATACAGCACTGAACAAAATAACATCTTGTGGAGGAGGAGACAATAATAAATAAACAGATACATATATAATGATATCAGCTGGAGGTAAGTACAATGAGGGGAAGGAAAGCTGAGCAAAGGGACAGAGCCATAATGTGGAAAAGGTGGGAATTAGCAGGACTGGAACTTCTCTACTAATCATCACCCTTTTCATTCTTTCTCATCTCTCTTTGTCTTTCTTCTCTGATATTCTTCCAAGATTAAAGTTGACTCCATCTTTCACACCATACAAGGTGGTCCCATCACTAGTTGTAAGAAGTGTTGGGTGTGTTAGCTTCCAGCTTTGGATTGCAGGGACAGAATAAAAAGGTTAGTGGCATGTGATTAGGACTAAGGACAATGGGACTGGTGAGCTCAGGACGAAGCTAAGGCTGTCTTGGGGATACCAGGGAGGATAAAAATGTTTGACTCTTCAATAGGGGAGCCAGTGAACATCACCGAGCCTGCAGCCCCTTCACAGCAACAAGTAACAATTCATTGAAAAAAACTACTTAGAATAGAGGCCAAGAACTATTTACGTTATTTTTCTAGTAAATGTTTATTCACCTAAAACTTAATAATGCTGAAAATTTCAAATATTTTACAGCAGTATGGCCATTAAAATCTTCTATTATATTCTGAAGTATCAAGTAAAGTACCATCTCTCAACATATCAATGTGACTAGTATCCAAATATTAAATATTCATCAGCTTAAATGTAAAGCTTTCATTTAAAATTTTTATTTTTTATTTTTTTTGAAGTTTAGGTTGCTTGTTTTTTTTTTTATTTTAATTATTTATTTATTATTATTTATTTATTTATGGCTGTGCTGGGTCTTCGTTCCTGCGCGAGGGCTTTCTCTAGTTGTGGCAAGCGGGGGCCGCTCTTCATCGTGGTGCGAGGGCCTCTCACTATCGCGGCCTCTCTTGTTGCGGAACACAGCCTCCAGATGCGCAGGCTCAATAATTGCGGCTCACGGGGCCAGTTGCTCCGTGGCATGTGGGATCTTCCCAAATCAGGACTCGAACCCGTGTCCCCTAGTATTGGCAGGCAGATTCGCAACCACTGCGCCACCAGGGAAGCCCTAAAATTTTTAGTTTTAAACTCTATCCCTCTAATCTGAAATTTTGCTAGAAACATTCCTAAAATGAAAGGGGAAGGGGAAAAGCTACCCAATGCCAAGGGTATTGCGAATATAATATGAAGTTGTTTCAACAACTGTTGCAAATACAGGTGGTCTCATATATTCAAGTGGATGTAATACAGTTATAATGCCACCTATTGGTTCCATGGGCTTTGTATCTTCCAGCCCCATCCCTTATTTAGACAAGGATTATCTCTACTGTTTATAATAAGCAAAGGGAATAATGTGATTTGGGGGCCTTGTAAGTCACGTTTTAGTTAGTTTTCAACTCTTCCGGTTAATGTATGAAATTATGGTGAATTTACTCATTTTACAAAGTGTTCAACAGTGTCCATTTGAACCTTTTAAATTAAGCCAATTAAGTCCTATTTGCATTATTATTTCTGTTATAGAAAAATGATTGAATTTTATCAATTTCTCCCCTAACGCCCAAATCATACATGTACCTATTAGACTTAAAATCATACCTTTCTCTTCCCTTGTTCTATCTCTAGCATCTTCTTGGCCTTTCCCAGGTAATAGTAACAATTACTTTCGAAAATACAAATGAGGAAATCATCTCTATTCCAATAATATTTTTACTTTGGTGAGTTTATAAGTAATCTTTTCTCCCATATATATTCCATATATTTAACCCATAAATTAACTGGGTTTATTTTCACATTCTAATCATTTTCACAAGAATCCTCCACTTAATCTTTGTGATACAGAATTTGTACCTTAGAAGACAATCTTAACGCTCCCCTGACCAGTCACCTCACTTGCAGACAAAGACTTCTGAGTTCTCATTTTGCTTAATAACCAACCAAGAATTAATATGTTAACCTAATTTATATTCTCCCTTCTCTGCCTGGCAGAAAATTCCAGAAAATATAGACATTCACCTAGCAGTAACAGTTCCATTAGGATATGCCAGTTATTTCCCAAGTCATTTAATTCTGTTTGGCCTTCTCCTCCAGCCATAAGTCTCTTTAAATCCCCGCTCACTTTCAACCTTGTACTTATTTTCTCTCATACATTGTCACACCTGACCTTCCTATCTGTCATGTTTATTTAGCAAGACCAACTTCTGTTAGTCCCCAAGTCTCTACTCTATTTCTTCTTTTGGGCTCCTTCTCTATGTCTATAACAGTCTCCCACCCTGACTATCCTCTATCTTCATCCTCAACGAGCTTCTGAAAGCCCACTTCTACCCTGGAGCCTTATTATGCTGATTTTTCTGTCAGCTGTACTTTTCAGGCCTCATTCCCATGAATTCTGTCCTGGACAAATCAAAGTGCCAGCATTTTAGGAGAAAGACACTATCTGTTTCCATTTCTTTTAAAGTACCGTGTTTGATTCTAAAAATATCTCCCATCAAAATAATAATCCTGAACTCAGTATCGGAGCCTGTCACCCAACCCGTGGCCAGATCTGCCGAGTCAGCTTCCATTGTTCCTTCAGGTATTTTTTTTAAGTTTTCTAGACGATCTAGGGCCAAAAGTCCCCCAGAAGGTGAAAAGGAAGGAGAGATATTTCTTATAATAAAAGGATAAGAAAATCCATTGCACACATCATATGGGTCATTTTGCGCTAGCAGCAAAAGGGCTGACTATTCTTAAGATATAGAAATGAAAAGATGGGTGATTTAATAAAAGTTCTGAGGCTTCACTGGTCTTATCTCCCATTTATTTTTATTTTCAGAGATATTTTGAAGGGAGTTCACATAATAGTAACAATCTGTCGTCAGTTTGGTGCTCTAAAAGCTCCAGTTATCCAAGAGTTTTCCTATTGGTGCTTCATCTTTAAGAACAGTAATTACTCCAATTATTCCCCACATTTCTGATCATTCTACAGTACATGCACAAAGCCCAAAGTGGTCTTTCTTATATGTTTATATATATATATACACACACACATATATAACATATATATGTGTGTGTGTATATAAAGACTGTTCATTCCATCTATATTCAGGAAGAAAAAGGTCTCTACATTTTCAGGAGTTGTCTATAGTATTTTGTTTTTATGGAAACATTAGAAAGAGGGAACCAATTATGCAAGACTCCATTTAGTTTTGATTGCCTTAAAATACAAACTGCTGAGGTTTTATAGGCTCACACTAAAGAAAGAAAAATACATACTACCTAATTCCAGACATCTTGTGACTTAGGAACCACAAGACATAAAATCATTGAGTCTCCAGGGCAAGAAAGAACCTAGCGTGGAAATAAGGAAATCAAGCCAGTCAATAATGAAGATCAAAAATAAAAACGTCCATTCCTGAATAAGACTGTTTTTAAATAAAATATTTATTATACTCCCCGTGTTGTACAATATATCCTTGTAGCTTATTTATTTTATACATAGGACCCCTACCCCTATACTCTACCTCCCCCCTTCCCTCTCCCCGTTGGTAATGACTAGTTTGTTCTCTCTATCTGTGAGTCTGCTTCTTTTTTTGTTATACTCACTAGTCTGTTGTGTTTTTTTAGATTCCACACATAAGTGCTATCATACCATATTTGTCTTTCTCTATCTATTTCACTTAGCATAATGCCTTTTTTGAAGTTTTACATTTGCCCTGTTTTATTTATTTGTTTTGGGTCTATGTACATCTGGTCAGAATCTTCCTGTTGTTTGTTTCTAATGGTTTTCATAACCCAGCTAACATTTAAGGTACATTATTTACCAGGCAATGGTAGGACTTGATAAAAAAGATTAAAATAGTTATGTGTTATTTATTCACTTAAACAAAGGTCACCCACCCAAATGCCTTCATGACAGTCTATTGAAAAACTCCAAAGCACCATTCACTCATGCTGCATCCACATCAGTGGGGGACTGGGAATAATAACTAACTGGACGTGGAAAACCCAGTGCTACTCCCGCAGGTAAAGTCAACGTGCAAGGCAACCCTGGACAAAAATAATAGCATTCTAGAATTATTTTAAAGAAATATTTATCTATGGAAGAAGGTTTTATTAAAATTATTAGACTTCAGAATTGTGTCTGTTTGAGAGATTTAAAAAAATTTTTGGATTCTCTTTTAATTAGCTGATTTCGAGGAGAAATTTAAAATCAAAAGGCAGTACACCAGTAAGGTCCGTCCTATATCCAAAGCAGATGAATCACTACTTATATTTTTATTATAGAAATGTAATCTCTTTGTTCCCACAGCAACTCATAATGACAAATGAAGTTATTTAGTATACAATGTCCAGTGTTTCCTTGCATCTTCCTCCTGTCCATACCTGCCCAGTGACTGTTCAATAAAATGCAATCTTGCTTAATCAGCAGGGAAGGCATTCTGCAAGGTGGATGGTCTCTATCTACAAAAAGCTTATAGGCTGGAGAAGTAACACACACATACAAAAAGGACTCTGATAAAAGAAATGTGGAATTGCTACACGAGTTGTTTTAAAAATGTGGTAATGGGTACAAAGAAAAGGGAGAAAATTGAGGATATAATAAAGGCATTTAAAATGTCCTTGAAGATGGACCAGGACAATGTCATGTCAGAAAAGAGCTGGTTGGCATGATGCTGCATATGGGAATTATGTTAGTGAGGAAATAGAGGAAGAAAAGTTGTGAGCAGTTTGCATCATGTGGAGGATACACAGAGCTTGTGGAGGAGCAGATGGGATGAAGAGATTATCAGAAACTTGGATTGAGCTCTTTCGTTAATGGCTGCTCCATCTCACACTCTCTTGCTTTTTCTTCCTCATCTTCTCCCCCACCCTCTTGAACATAATGGAGCCTGGGGCTCAGTCCTTGGGCCTCTTCCATCTTCTATTTACACACATATCTTTCATGATCTTATCCACTCTTGTGGCTTTATGTACCCTCCCTATTCTGATGACTTCCTAGTTTTTGTCTCCAATGTGTATCCTGACCTCCATACTTATACATCCAATTACCTACAGAGCACCTATACTTGGAAGCCTAATAGGCATCCCAATACCATGAGCACTAAAACTGCCTGGTGTTCTTCGCTAAGTCTACTCCTCCTCCAAGCTTCTTCTCTCTAGTTGATTTCCTTCCAGGTGCTTGGGCCAAAAATTTTGGAGTCATCCTGGATGCCTCTCTTTCTCTCACACCCACAAAGAATCACTAAAAAAATCCTGTTGACTCTACTTTCAAAATACAGCCAGAATTGCACTTCTCAACCCCTCTGCTACTGCACCCTGGACTGAGCCATGTCATCTCACCTGGATTTCTTCAACACCTTCCTTACAGGTCTCCCCAGGTTTACCCTCCCCTCCTGCACACAAACTTCTCAACACCAGAGCCACAGGGATTTTGTCAAAATGCAAGTCAGAGCGAGTCTTTCCTTTGCTCACAATGCTGAAAGAGCATTCGGGTTGCTCACAGGAAAGCCCAAATCCTTCCAATGGCTGACAAGCTTTCATTCACTCAGCTTCAGCCCAGGTGGTCTCTTTGCTGCTTTCTCAGCTCCCACCGCACAGCCTTTGTCTTATCATATGCTCTGCCTTGGTGATTCTTCCTCTGGATAACCACAAAGCTCCCTCACTTTCTCATGCCTTTCCCCACATGTCCCCTTCCCATTGAGGCCTACTCTGGCCACCTTGTCTAGAACTGCACCCTCCCCAACTCCCACAAGCCCCCTGCTTTGATCTATTTTTCTCCTTTGCACTTTTCATGGTCTAACATATGTTTGTTTATATATTTATCTTGTTTATTCTCAGCCTCCCTCTTTGATGTAAGCTCCAAGAAGGCAAGGATGTTTGTGGGTTTTGTTCACTGCTCTATCTCCAGCACCCAGGATAGTGTCTCCTAGGTAATAGGAACTTAATACCTATTTTGCCACTGAATGTACAAAGAAGAATCTTAAATGGTTTCAGACAATTAGAAACCACTGAAGATGTTTGAATTGAGTCTAAGAAAGAGTAACAAGCAACAAGTCTCTGCTGAAAACTTGCACTGTATGTTTGATGTAGAAATGGCATTTCAGGGACAACTGTTCAAAAACACAATGTCAGAAAAAATACCATGATTTCTTCCCCTACCCCATGATAATTCCACCTCTGTTTATCTTTGCCTTGATAATTTCATCAAACCAGCTTGGCATTATATATAAAGTAAGGACATTGCAGTAAAAATACACCAAAGTTAAAGTTCTGATTCTAATAGTGAATGTCAATTTCATCTATAAAATGGATGTTATAATTGAAATTCTTTTTTATGGGTTATAAGAATTAGTAATTATTATTAATGTATATAAAAGATGTATAAAGATTTTTTATATGATTTATCAAATCTTAGTTTCTTTTTTTGATAATTAATTAGGAAAGGCAGAGCACAGCCAGTCTCTTAAACTTATCTGCCTATTTTTTCATAGTTCATTCACAAAAATTCTTGCTAATGTTATGGGTAGAAACCATCAGCCAACATTTGACTAACATACTCAGCAATAAAATATGCCTGCTACACAATTCCTTCTGCTATGTATCATTAGTTTTCCTGTGATCCAGGCTTTCAAATTCTGTCCCCATCTCTGACTATTCCATCAACACCCAATCTCTTGTCCCTTAAAAAAATTATTTTATCAAGTACTTTATTGAATTAAAAATGCATTCATCTTTTATTCCACACTTCATTCATAAAGGCTTTACAAGTTAAATTTAAGAAAAAAAGAGATTGGGATCACCACATCCTACTACAGATTACCCATGTAATTTCTATAATTAGGCAAGGTAGATTAATCCAGTGATTCTCAAACTCTCTGGTCTCAGGACCACTTTACATTCTTAAAGATTATTAAGGATTTCCAAAGACCTTTTGTTTATGTAGGTTACACCTATCAAAATTCACCACATTAGAAATTAAAACAGAGACCCTCTTAAACAGAAGAATACACAAAGATACATTCCATTAGACCTCAGATCAATGGCATCATCACAAAACATATAGCATATGGAAAATTCTGCTATATGATCATGAGAGAATGAGAGTGAAGACAACATCTTAGCATTACTATGAAAATTGTTTTAACCTGCCAACCCCCTTGAAAGGGTCTTAGGGACACCTAAAAGTTCCTGGACCACACTTAGAGAACCACTTCCCTAATCTTTGTTTAGTAACCAATAATCCCCAGATTCTCCATGACTTAAACAATGAAGATTTATGTTTTGCTCACATAAAGTCCATTATGGCCTCAACAGGCCCTGTGGATCTTAGAGCCACACCACCTAGAACATGTGGGCTCATTTCAACAAGGGAAGAGACAGATGAAAGAGGCACCTAGCTGGCTCCAAACTGCTCTGATCCAGAAGTACACGTCACTTCCATTCATAGTCTGAGTGCCAGAAGTAGTCACATGGCCCCAACCCACTGCAAGAAAGGCTGGCAAATTGGAAGTCCATCACACTGACCTCCATTAAAACTTTTGCATGAAACGCCCTTCTCCAAGCATAGCATTTAGAATCAGAACTTTTAAGTTTCATTCAGTCTGCTGAGCAGAACCTAGATTCGAGGCGTTCAGCCAGGCAGTGGCCAGCAGAGAAGTGGCAGGCAAATTTAGCACAGAGTTAAAGTTCTCTAAGAAAATAAAGAAGTGAATGGATCCAGTTACAAAACCATTACAATCTAGACTTGTCTGATTAAATGTATATGCCAGAGGTTGCATGTTTTGTCGCATTTAATCATCCAAAATCCTTATGTTATGTCATTATTTACATCAATTTTTAAGCTGGGAAAACTGAGACACAGAGAAATTTAAATAACTTGTCCAGGGTCACATGGATAACACAGCTAGACTTGAGTTGTTGGACTCGAGACATCACTTTTAATTTCCTCAGCCCCACAGCTTCCTTTGGATATCTTTTCCTTGAGAAGATCCTTCATCATCATACATGATGATGTTTCATCAGATTAACTTTATCCTCCAAACTGGGTAAGGGACATATGATATAACTGCTACAATCCAACAACATCAATGTCACTTGGCAAATCAAAATACCAGCAAAGGCTGCCTTTGTTAAATCTCATTCACTATGTTTTAACTGCTTCCCTTGAGAGGTCAAAGCATGGAATGCAAAGTGCATGGAGTACTGGGTTCTAGATCCATCTCTGCATGGAGTAAGTCAGGTCACCTCTCTGTGCACTGTCTTCCCCAATTTTGTAGACAGGAGGCATGGGAAGTGCAGAAATGTGGGAATCAGACAGACCTATGCTAAGACCCCAGCAATGCCACTAACTGTTCCCACAACCTTGGGCAAGGTATTTAAGTTTGCCAAGTACGGTTTCTTTATCTGTAAAATGGAATCTGTAACGAGAGTATTTAAACACTAAAGTAAGATTATATATGGGAAGCACGCTTGAAGGCACATGCACCAGGTACATGTCCCCCAACCCTACCCATTCCACCTCTTCCCTATGTGTGTGCTCCAAATAGCACGCCAAGATCTGTTCCCATACAAAAAACTGTATGATTCCATTTTAGTCTTTTACTCAAATTAACGCATCTGCAACCCCTCACCAGAGCATACACCTTGATAAATATAAGAAAAACTCATTTATATACAACTAGTATATAATATGAATTCTATACTTTATATAAGGTTTTATTCTTTTATACTTTCAAACAATTTGAAACATACATCAAGGCAGTTTTTTCCTAAGATGAAAACCCACAAAATTTAGACTGCAGAATTTCACTTTGATTTGCTTAGCTTGCTCACGCTCTTTATTTGTGAAACAAGGACAGAGTCCATACACACAGTGTTTTAAAAGAGGCAAAATGTTGAGAATTGGTGCAAACTTCTTATAAAGTTTTTTGTTAATATGTGTCAAGAGCCTTAAGTTACTACAGAAAGATCTATCCTGAGTAAAGAAAATAATCATAAATATGGAAAAGGTTTTACATACAAAAATGTCCTACATAGGATTATTTAAAGTAGTTACAATGGTGTTATCTAAATTATCCAAAATTGAAAACTAGTTATGTAAATTAGCATAAATCTCAATTATGGTATTTCATGACATATGTGAAGATTTATAATGATATGGTATGTAATTTAGGAACACATTTTCGGCCAATAAGAGAAAAACCTGACCAACAATAGATTTAACAAAGATCTTTGTTTTTCTTACATAACAAGAGTCCAGGGGGACGGTGGTTGTTGTTTTTCATGTAGCTGCTCCGTGACAACATCAGAACTTGGGCTCTTTCAGATGGTTCAGTCTGTTACTGATAACCCTTGGCTTTTTATCCTTATGCTCATTGCCTCACAGTTACAAGATGACTGCTATGGCTCCAAGTTTCACATCTGTTTTCAGGGCAGGGACAAGGGGAAAATGGTGGTACCAGAGTTGTCTCCTCTAGTACTTGTCTCTTTCACCAGGAAGAGAAATATCTTTTCCAGAAGATCCCAGATGTCCCCCATGGTTCAGAGCTGCTTCCCATGGCCGCCATTAGTTTTCAGGGAGGTGGAGCAAGTGGCTGTCGGGCTTTCCCACCTCTATAGTGGAGGCAGTAAAGGCAGAAGGAAGCAGCCAATCAGGAGTGCGCGAGGGAGGATGCTGAACAGGAAAGAGGTTGAAGCAGCCACAGTGAAACATGGCACTGTGTTGGCAAGGGTGACTTCACAATCCTGTCCCGGCTCATGGGCAATGTTAGCTTTCTCCCAAGGCTGGGAGCTGGAGAACAGGCTGCCTGGAGGGAATCTTTAAATGCAGACAGAGCAGTGAAGCTGATGGAAGGCTGTTTCTGGTGCCAAGAAGGTTCTTTATTTTATACAATTTCCAGCTAAATACCTCATTGTACTGAATCTCTCCAATCTGTGAGCTATCCTGGCAGTGTGATATATGTTACAATATGGTGGTTAGAACTAGGCATTGGAGCCTGACAGACTTAGAATCAAATCCTATCTGAGCCATATATTATCTGTATGAACTTGGGCAAGTTATATAACTTCTCTGATCTTCAGTTTCCTCATCTTTAAAATGTAAAAATAACAATAACAACAACAATTATTATATATTAATATATATTATATTTTTATATTTTATTTATTATATATTTATATTATGTGTTAATATAAATAATAATTGTTGTCAGTATTATTATTATTAGTGCTATTATATTAATAACTCTCTTACTCTTTTGTTCTGAGGATAAATATGATCACGAGTGTAAGCACACAGCTACATAATACAGGTCAGCTGATCTCATCTGAGATGGATATGAACTCATCAGATGTCAGAGAAAAAAGCAACAATCTAAGCAGAAGAATAATATTAGCAAATAATGATAATAGTAGCTAACTCTACTGAGACTATATTGTGCGTCAGGGAGTGTTTGACTTTCGTTACCTCACTGAATTCCCATAGCAATTGGTGTGGCAGTATATTAGTGAGGGTAAGTTATGTTATGCTGTGGTAAAAGTAACTCCCAAATCTCAGTGGCTTAATGCCACGATAGTTTGTTCCTCCCTCACGCAGAGTCACGTGGTAGGTATGAGCCCCTTGCAGCAGAACTCCAAGTGCTTTGAATGTTTGCCATCTCCTTATCAGCACATGCAACCATGAGCACTGAGGGACGGTGTATTATCCATGCTTCTAGCTTCTGTAAACTTGATGTTTTAACATTTGCCCTGCATGCATATGCTGAACATGTCTTGTTTGGATACCCAGTGATATGCCTGTTACCTTGCTTTGGCTCTCTGCCTCCTTCATTGCCCCCCACTCCTACCCCACTCCTCAGGAAGAGTCCTCCTCATGAGGGCACACACTTTCAAATACAGACCAACCAACCCAGAGCCCACACCGCCAACCACCTCTTCTACCGGGCTCTCATGCCCAGAGCCACTATCCATTCACCCTCATCATGCCGGGGCCAGGTACTAGACAACTAGGGGCAGCCTCTATGCCCTAGAGTCCGCTGAAATCATTCAAACCAGCCAACCCTAAGTCTGCCTACCCTGCCTCACCCATTCCTTCCTGCAGAAACCACCATAAAAAGGCTCACTCACAGTTCCTTCCTCTCCCTCTGCCTCCTGACCCTCCCTGGTGCTTCCTGTGTGACCCTCCATGGCATGAAGTGCTTCTTTCTCCTGGGAAACTGTCTTTTCAATGGCAATTTGCCCCTTATCTTTGGGCCTCAAGTTTTCTGTTAATACAGTATACATTAAAACACAGAGAAAGAAAGGACATGGAGAATCATACTTTAGCCTTTGAATGTTTCCACCCAGACAAGTTCATGTCCATCTGCACAAGGATGGGGAGGAGCAGTCCTGTGTGCAGAAGGGAAGAGAAGGGGAAACACTGATGAACAAAGCAAACGTCTACCACAGGTGGATAAACAGTGAGACTGTACACGATGGGAGGAGAGGATGGAAACAGGTGTACATCTGACCCAGGACCCTTAGAGGCCCACACTGGAGCCAATGGGCAAGTTGGCCATGCATTTGTCATTTAGCCACTTTATTAGTTTCACCAAAAGTTTACCTTGGCAGCAAGGAAACCCACCAAATCCACAAATCCCCTGTGACCTACTTTAACACATTTTCATCATTCTGCAAAAATACAAATTTTGTGCCTTTCCCTTTTCAAATTCTTAGGAACCTAATAACCTTCCATGAGATTTCAAAAATAATTGTCAGGCCTTCACTACTTCCATTCTCTGCTTTTGTGCACTGCAGTGATTTTCCTACCCTGGATACTCTGAAACACATTGCTTCTCAGCACTGTCTTTCTTCATTGACTATTATTGCCTTAAGTATTCTTTTTGCTATTACCCTTTGTCACCAAGCCTGGCTCATAAGACAAGACAAGCCTTCCTCCCTATTTCTGTAAGTTCTTATTTGCTCTTTTTCCCTATTAAGAAGCCAGTCCATCTTTTCCCTTTGTCACCTTATTTTTTTCTTTCTTGCATACTTTCAAAATGTTATTTTTCTCTCCTGTGACTTTCTTCCCTTTACTAATAGTATCTATTTTATGGACCCGCCTTTACCAACTTTGCCCTTACCTGTCTTGCTCCCTTCCCTGCCACAGTAAACTTTCATAAACATCTTTTCCATGGTCCACTTTTCATTTTTATGTCTTGAAAGATCACCCCTATCTCTCCTTATGTTTCTATTAGAAATTATTATAGCCTTAAGTCATTAAAATCTGTATCACTTAGCTGTGTCATTTTACTGCCATCCTGTCAGAGGCCTTTGGATATAACAATATAATGGAAAATTACTCATATGGATACATTGAAAAAGAGAGGGGGAAAAGTGACAGGAAGAGAAAACAGACAGAATGTAAAAGTCAATTACAAAGGGTCTGCTCAGAGTGAACAGAAGAATGGAACCATCCGTTGATGCATTTCTTCAATGCAGATGGTCAATTCAAATCATCCTGGTAGGAAAAGAAGGACGGAAGGAAGGAAGGAAGGAAGGAAGGAAGGAAGGAAGGAAGGAAGGAAGGAACTATTCCATGTCTTTTCCCTCATAATGTCATTTTCTTCCTAAATTATGTCTCAATTCATCCAAGGTTTATTCATTTATTTAATAAATATTTGCTGTGTATTCACTATGTGCTGAGTGTAAATGAGACACACTCTCAGTTTGCACAGACCCCAGAAACCCTGGGGTTTGGTCTGAGTCCTAGCACTTACAACTAATATGTGCAACAAGGTGCAGAATTTTATTTAACTGAAATTTCCAAAATGATTTCTCACTAGGAAAGCCGTCAGACTGCAAGAAGCACTACATTTCTCAGTGGGCTCCAGGTGCTTCCCTTGTAGGGAATCAGGAGGTCTAGGCTGGTGGGGTCAAGGGGAATATGGTTTCCTAGTCTGTCGGCCCCCCTCCTGCAGCCTGGCCAGACCAGACCTTTATAGAAGACCTAATGGCACGCCCTTCAACAGTAGAAAGAGGATCATTTAACCCATGTATGTGGGGTTTCTGGAAGACATTTTGAGAGCATGACAGGAGGCAAATAGAGAGGCATGTGGAGTCGCAGCTGCAATCTACATGAAATACGCTAAGAAAGGAAGCAGTGGAGAGAAAAGATGACTTTAGCCATTTATTAGATGCACTTTCCTCTTTGACATTTCCTTGAAAAACTAAAAAAGGATTCACAATATGTGTCATTATTTTGGGTTTCCAGGTTGTGTTTCTTTGCATGGGACAACATACAAAGTTTGGATTAGCGGGGTTCCAGGATTTATTTGGGTTACATTTAAATTATCTATGACTTTAAGCAAGTCATTCACTTACCTCCCTTAGAAAAAGTCTTCTCCTCTGGAGAAACAGATGACAAGATGATGTGTAAAAACTCTAAAAAGTGACCATTTAATCCACAGATGGTGAAAGGGAACTAGAGGCTGAAATCACAGCTCACACAGGTGGTTCTCTGTGCTGGACTGATACATTCCTCTCACTGGCCAGCCTCCACTTGCAATGTCCCAAGCTCATGCTGCACAGGTTATTAAATATTTTAATATCACCCCTGCCTCTGATGGTTCTTACATATAGCTTACCAGAACAGGGTGAACTGTTCAATCTTAGAGTCAAGGACTGTGGCTAGAAAACCATATAAGCAGAACGTTTACCTAATCACCACAGTGAAGCTGATTTCTGACTGGGAGCGCTACACACAGCAAGACGGGAATACAGACTAGTGTGGTTATCATTCCTGGAACTCAGGTGGATTTCGGGTGTAGGGTAAAAGAGCCCACAGGATAAGCATCTGTGTGGAATGATTAGATGAAGCTGGGGATACGCTCTCCAGAGGGTAGTCTCCTGAATCCTTTACTCTGACACCCCAGTGGTGGAGAAATGCATCATAGTACTCAAGAGGAACCCATTGTATGACTCCTGGGATCAGTTTGATAGGCCAACAGACAGAGCTGAACTGCAAGTTATCATAAACCCTTAGCAATCTAAACACCCTGAACATGCATCAGCAGCAAGCCAGGCAGCACAGGAATGTCAGCCTCTCTCACGAGAGCAGATAGGACTTTTCATTCCTCCTCCCAGGCCACTGAGAGCAGACAATTTACCCGCCAGGGCCCATCCCCAATTTGGCCTTTGTCTCAAGGTTTGCTTTGTGAAGAATCTGCTTGCGTGGTTCATGAGCCAGGCTGAAGAGACACTGCAAAGAAAAGGAGTGGATTTTACCCTAAACTGACGGAAACATTTTGTTTTCAGGTTGACATTAGACTTCAAATTGTCCTGAGAGGCTTGAAGGTGGGTGCTTCTAGATCACACCAGCACTTTAAGAGGCCAGCAGAGAGCTCCTCTAAAGCACAGTTAACTCCTTCAAGCCAAGAGTGATCTTGACTGCTTGAAGCAGAGATTTACGGCTTACAGTAGAACCAGGCTTTCCTTCTAGCCCACCATTCTCATTCCCAGGCAAGTAAATGGGTTTCAAAGACCAAGAAACAAATCCCTCTCAGAACGGTCAGGTCTGGATGGTGTTATTGTCACCGGCCTACAGGAGCACAACAACCTGCAGGGACAAAAGTTCCTGGGAAACGGTATCTTAGGGCACTATTTCCAGTTGTCGAAAATCAGAAAATTAAATTGCCTTAGTAAATGGCCACAAAGTATCTGACTAGATTCAATTATTCATTTATTCAATCCATTCATGTATTTATTCATTTATTGTTTATTCATTCAACAAATACTTACTGAGTGTCTACATGCCACTCACTAAGTGCTTGGGATACATCAATGAACATAATAAACAACAAGCATAAACATTCATTTCACAGTATGGTGAAAGTGCTAAGTACTATGGAAGAAAGAAAAAGTAGAGTAAGACAAGATACTGTGATTAGGAGGATAGGCTGCAATGTTAAATAGGGTTAAATGAGAAGGTTAAATCGTGACTAAGAAAAAATATGACTGCACGCTAACCAATATCTCTCTTTCAAATGTGAGATTTGATTTGGAATTACAATGAGATTCACAACTACAGTAGAGATATGTATGTGCTGGGCACTGTGGATAATGTGGTCTGAGACTCATGAGTTAACCCTTTATAGTGACTGTTCCCCCACCATCCATCCATTCTTCTCTTGCTAATTTCCCCCAATTTTACATTAATATCCATACCTCTGCCATGCAGCCCATATGCTTTGGAAGAGACTGACCCCACTGTAACCCAGGAATGGAACATGTGCCTCAGGCTAAAAGCCAATCAACATTATCCTATGTCCCGCCCACTCATGGGTGGCCCTTGACCCAAACAGAACAATAGAGCTGAAGAAGCTATTTGATAGGGAATCCTGGAAAGATGTCCCCATTTTCTTGCTCTTGTAGGCTAATGTAATCTGGGTAACTGCTTTAGGCATTTTGCTACAGTGAAGCAGCTGGCCCTTGGACTATGTTAGCACACAGAGGTCACAGTCAAGAAAATCCTAGAGAAATAGACCCAGAACCCAGATCAAACTATGCCTCTGGATCCTTTGTTGACATGAGCCAATGAATCCACTTTCTTATATAGACCAATCAAAGTTAAGTTTTTGTTATTTTCAACCCAAAGTATCTTAGACCAAACAAAAAAGAGGCTGTGGACAAGACCCACCTTGTAACCTCATGTGAAATGTCTTATTCCAGTAATCCCATCC